>NC_134285.1:15361115-15724240 GCF_949628215.1 Phalacrocorax aristotelis
ACAACAACCCATAAAAAAATAAAAAAACAAACACCAAAAACCAAACCAACAAACAAGTTTAAATCATCAACATTCTTTCATATTTAATAGCTTGAAATACTTGACAATAAAGGAAATCAGAACAAGGAAAAAGGTATTTTAGAACCCTTAATTTGGTGTTCCTTTTTGTGCTGTATAAATGGAAATTGAGGTAGAATGTGACCAGATGATCACTGATCATATACCTAGTGTACTTTTTTTACACAAGAATTCAGAAAGCAACTCTCTGTTCTGTGAGTTGACCATTTTCCAGTGTAAGAAACCAAGAACAGAATGTCAACAATGGAATAGGAAAATATTTTTTAAAAATTGTCTCTTGAATCATTTATGGCATACATTTATTCAGACATGCATCACAGCATGAATTTAATCCCAGAGGCAGATTATATTAAAAGTATGTATGTTTTTTGCATAAGTAAGAGAGGACACCTTACACAGGCAGCCAACAGTGGCAGCATTTGACACAGAGGGGCACAAAGTTGGGGTCCTCATCTGAGTTGAGTCCAGCCTAACGATTCTCAGAAATGCCACGACACAGGCCACATTCCCCAGAAGGTGTTGAAGCTGCTGTCCCCGCCAGGCCAGAGGCTTTGACCCAGAGAGTTTTGAATGTCAAAGCTCAGGATGCTGAGAAGAAAGAGCAGGGTGAAAAACATTGTGGCCTTCAGCAGAGCAGACTTCCAAAGAAGAAGGATTTGCTTGGAAGAGCCCCATGGGAATGGACCCTGGAAGGAGGAGGGGCCCAAGAAAGCTGGTTCAAGAATCACCTTTTCCAAAACCAAGAGCAGTCTGCCCCAGTGTGCAGGAAGTAATGCAGAAATGCCAAGAGGCTTTTATGGATGAGCAAGGAGCGCCTGGCAAAACTCAAACATAAAAAGGAAATATAGAGAAGGGGGAAGCAAAGACAAGTAACCTGGGAATAATACAGAGACACTGTCCAGGCATGCAGAGATCTAGTTAGGAAAGGCAAAGCCCACCTGGAGTTGAATCTGGCAAGGGCTGTCAAAGGTGACAAGAAGGGCTCCTACAAGTACTTAAGTGGCAAAAGGAAGGCTAGGGAAAGTGCAGACCCACAGCTGAATGGGGCAGGGGCCCTGGTGACACAAATCATGGAGAAGGCTGAGGTACTGAATGCCGCCTTCGCTACTAAGACCAATCTTCAGGAATTCTAGGCCCCAGAAGCTGCAGGAAAAGTCTGTAGCAAGGAAGACACACCCTTGGTGGAAGAGGATCAGGTTAGAGGATGCATAAGCAAGCTGGACATAGGTAATTCCATGAGCCCTGGTGGGGTGCACTCACGCGTGCTGAGGGAGCTAGCCTTGATGATAGGAAGGCCATTCTCTATAATCCTGGAACAATTGTGGCAAGTGGGAGAGATGCCTGGAGACTGGAGGAAGGCAACCATGGCTCCTAACCTCAAAAAGGGCATGAAGAAGGATGCAGGGAACTACAGGCTCTGTCAGCCTCACCTTGATCCCTGGGAAAGTGATGGGGCAACTAATCATGGGAACCCTTTCCAGGCACAGTAGTCAGCAAGAGGATTCCCACTCATGCTTAGCTAACCTCCAGTCATGCTTTCAATAATGAAAGGTCTACCTTGGTAGACGAGGGAAGAGCAGTAAATATTGCTTACCTTGACTTCAGGAAGGTGTTCAACACTGTCTCCCATCAGATCCTCATAAGGAAGCTAATGCACTATGAGGTGGGTGATCAGACAGCCAAGTATATAGAAAAAAATGGCTGAGTGACTGGCCCCAGAATGTGGTGAACAGTGGTGTGATGTCTAGTTAGAAGCCAGTAACTCGCAGTGTACTCCAGCAGTGGTGCAAAGGTAATCACTCAAAACCTCTCAGAAGTAGGCCAGCTAGTCTCCAACAATGGCTACTTACCCAAAAACCACCTCCCCTCCAGTTTTATTGCTGAGCATAAATATACCTTTGGTCAGCTCGGGTCAGGTGTGTCCAGGTTGTGTCCCCTCCCATCCTCTTGCCATCTCCAGCCTACTCACTGAGGTGGGACAGAGTGGGAAAAGAGAAAGCCTTGATGCTGTGCCAGCACTGATCAGCAGTACCCAAAATACAGTGTGTTATCTGCACTGTTCTAGCCTGAAACCTGAAACTTAGCACCATATGGCTTCAGTGAGGAAAATAAACTCCACCACAGCTAGACTCAGTACAGGGATTTAATTTTTTTTAGCTGAAATCAATTAGAAGCTTCCTCCAATGTGATTTCCAAATGGGGTGTCCAAGAGGCAGCTCCTCTTATGTCATGCAAGTATCTTTTGCCCAACACATTCTGTTTCTTTAGGGTAGTCACTTGTTTATTTTCCAAAAATCATCAATTCATAGTAAAAGATCAGTGGTGAAAGCAACATAGTAAGTCATATTCTACTATGATCACGTGACTCTAAGAAATCATTCTCACTCAAGCCACTCCTTGGCTATTCATATGGTCCAGTAATTTTTCCAATACACAATCATAGTTCAGTGATAAACTATTGAGCAAAATAGCTCAAATTCCTATACTTGCCCCAATTAAATTCCCATAAACTTTATTGGTTAGAGACTATTCTGTCGAAGAGGAACTAATCTGATGAGTAATAGCATGATGGTGTTCATATGAAACAGTTCCAAATTACCTGGGCTATTAATATGTATAATAACTATACGATAGCAAAAGTCCCATGCAGCAAAACATATACAAAAAACTGATCAAGACAGAACCATACCATCTCTCCATGAATCATTTATGAACTCCCTCACTCCCTCCTTTTCTCCTTACTACTATTTTTGACGATGCTTTTTCAGATACCATTCAAGCCACTCAATAATGAGCAATAACCCAGTCAATAATGTGGTACATAACCATTCTATAGACCTGTCTTGATGTGGGAAATTGTGTTGCTGAATTGAACTAAGTCAGTGCAACATGATTGAAAGGTCACGTTAAAATACATACTAGGATATGTGAAGCTGTGTATGCTGACTTTGTGTACACATACAGGGGAACCTGAGCTAAAATATTTAGCCAGCTAATTAATTTTCATTTTAGACAAGCAGAAACGAGACTGCATGGTCATATTTAGTTTATTTGACTGTGATAACTTTAATAAATTTGTTCCCTAACAAGACATATCTCCAGTGTAAATTGGAGTCACTTCACTTACAAGACGACTGAAGTAGTCTTATTACTTCAACAGTGTCATGAAAAAAAAAATCTTCAGTGTGTAAAAGGCTTCTGGAAAACATGAGTAAATATTCATTTCTCCATGTCCAACTGACTAAGATATGAACAGGCTTGCTCTTCAGCAGGAAAGATTCCAATTAGACATGTGGCTCACTTGCATGTGTTTTATAGCTAGGAGATAAATTTGACTTGTCTGTTTATAACTGCTTTTTATAAACCAGTTTAAATTAAGAATTTGTTCACAGGCTCTGTACATCCATATATTAACATAAAACAGGATTGTTACCTTAGGTTGCACTGTGTAGTTTTGCATCAACAGTATATGATAACCTTCTAAAATACGAGAGTAACAAATGCTAAACACACAAAATTAATAGTAAATAATAAGTAACAGAAGTGCATGTGGAACTGTTATAACGCCAATAACATGTCACCACATCATACCACAGGTATGTGTGAGTGGTAGAATGAAATGTTTCATGCTACCCTGGCTAGGTCTGTATGTATTATTAAATTATCTTCCTAGTCTTCACAGATCTTAATTCCATATTCCTCATTTGTCTCCATCATTATTTCCTATTGTGTTTGTAATTTTGTCTTCCTGTTAGATCAGCTTTCTTCTCCTGTTTGAGAGTAAACTCTTTTACTCTCCCTAGCTATCAGGAGGAATTATCCAATGTATAAATAAAAAATTGCATCCCATTATTATTATTATTCTGTTGTTGCGCTAGAGTCGCCAAACACACTGCCAGACTACAGCTTATTGATGCCTTTTCTGACATAACACTTCTTTTTGATAATGCATGGTTATATCACTACCATGTGAGATTCTTTTCTGAGAATATTTAGCTCTAATATGAATATCCAAATGCTATAAACATTGAATGCTGTTAGAAAAGGATCCAACTTTGTCTATAGCATAAGGTACTGAAAGTTTTTATGAATAACACAATAGGCTCTGCCCTTTTTGACAAACATTAGTATGCCACCTATATTTCCTTTTTGCATTTTCAGAAGACAAGTCTGGAGTATCTAAATGTGTAACTAACAAAAGCGAACATAGGTAGAACAAAATAAGAGATTTGCTAAGGCATGCAGGCTATGGAGAGATGTGGAAGTCACACACTATGAAGTATTAGGCAGGCAAATTGGTACACATACCTCCAAAGAGTCTGAATACTTGTGAACTAACATAGCTGTTCTTATGCTTTGAAAACCAATTACCACATATTACTACAACTCTGCAGCAGGAAAAAAAAAAAGCAACAAAAATACTCTGATTCTTAACCATCCAATTCAAAAAATTGCAGGTAAAGTCACACCAGGAGGGTAAATTAGACCCTTCTTTAAAGCAAATTTTTAATTGCCTTTCAGCCACAATCACCCTGAAAAACTAAAGGTTTTTTACAAACGCGCTCTGTTGGAATTAATTTCCCCTATTTGGGAGGGTGGTGCCTTAAAATCTACATGTGTCAACCACAGAATTGCACAGTAAGAGCATAATTATTAGTGTAATTACCAACTTACTCTAGGTAGAAACAAACGCTCAAAGATCTCAAGTTCCCATTATTACAGGTTTCATGCTCCCTCAGATGCTGTGGCAGTAAATACAGTTTGAAATATATGACAACAAAAAAAAATAAAGTTCACCCTGTGAGTTGCTTTAAGAGTAGTGCCTTAGTGATGTCAGAAGGACACAATTTCTTCACATTTAACTCAAAAGGACATTGACTGTTCTGATCTTAAATATAATCCTTTCACCTCAGCCTCTTGACCTCTCCATTTTCCTTCCATTTCAGTGACATATCTTGTTTTACCCTTCTTCCTACATTGTTCCTATTGTTCTTGGGATGTAGTATTCACTGGACATCACAACCAAGATTGGAGTATGCAGGTACAACTGGAAAAACAATCACCCTGTGACTGTTACTTCACAAAAGGAAGTCACCTCAGTTTTCTCAACACCTCCACTCCATAATGAACATGAGAGGTATGTAAAACAATAGAACTGGGCTTTGCCTTGAAAATTAGGAGTTTGTCATGGCTATGTAGGTTGACATCAGAATCAAATACCTGAAAAGAAGAAAGTAATATTCTATGACAATTACAATTTAATTCAGAAGTATGTGATGTTTTGGGTATGTTCCCGCATGGTGCAATTTAACTGGGATTCTTCTAGAACCTAATACCATTAACCTGCATGTTTTCTCAAAACTTGCAAACTAAAACAGCACAACTGCTGAAAACAATAAGGCACAATCAGTAACAGTCTTTTTTTCAGGTGAGGTATTTCAGTTATCTTACATGTGTGATGATAAAAAACAATTGCTTTTTAAAAAATTGTAATTTTTTGCTTATGTCACAGTTTTAAAGTAGTTTTGTGAGCTTTATTCAGTATTCATGCCCTGGTAAAATCTATATAGGTTGCTAATTCTGAAACTAACAGTACAATTAGCACTGCCACCTCAATATTAGCAGTGGTACCACTGCAGTTAGTCTTCAAAGTGTTTGCATGTTACTCTTGAAACTGATTGTATGAGCACCAACGTATTAAACGTTTCCATATCCAAATGCACACACTCACATATGCCCACCCTTGGGGGCGGGGGGGGCGGAAATCTTCACATAACATTTAACCATAAAGATTGTGAACGGTTTTAAAATTTGCTTTTTGAATAAAAGAATCATATGTATGTATTCAAAATACTGATTAAGACAATTATAATCTGCAAAAACATAGACCTTTGGATAAAGGTTAAATCTTGAATAGAAGTATTTGTAAATATTTGGTCTCATAGAATCTAAATTTGGCTTTAGCTTTCGAAAAGTCACTTTTCAAGGAAATTACATCTCACCAAACATAGCTCTGGTCTTCAATTCCTAATGCATAACAATCGATGCTCTGCAAAAACTCCAAGCAAAGTACCTACAAATGTGACATTTCTTTTGACTGTTAGTTTGAAGAGTGTAGTTACACTTAAGTTTAGCTGCCGCCACCAACTAGATATTTCACTGGAATTTCAATAGAAAAATTTTGTTTGCAATTTTGAAAGACCAACCAAACAAGATAAAGCATAGTGTTTCATTCATTACTACATTACTACAAACATTCTTAATAAAAGGAAGATTAAATTGTCATGACAATTAAACCACTCAAAACATGAAATGTACAGTATTTGATTCAAAGAATGACTAAAGTCAAAGCAGTTTATACTGATTTTCCAATTAACTGATACTGCCACGAATCAAATTCTCAGTGAGAAAGGGAGACAGACTTTCCAAAGAATACACACACCAGTTTTAAAAGCAGAGATCGGAATCTTGAAATTTTACCAAGTATGCTCATTACACTGTATCTCAAACACAGGCCTATTGAAAAACTAAAGTTTGTAATACACATGCATGTATCAATTGAAATAGACACATTCTATAATTTGAAGAATCTTTTTGAAATTAGACTGTGTTTTCTGATCTCAAAACACTGCTTGTTGGGCAATTTTCAATTTTGTACAATGATAAGTGATGCTTCATTTTTAGGTAAATGTTAATGTGATGTTCCCAATTTTATAAAATATACTCCTCTTTGAAATAAACCATTGCATGCTGGTGCCCAACATTAGAGAATAATGTTCACACACTCAAAAATGAATGGGTTTTGCATTTCAAGGTGACAAGTACAATGTCAGACACAATCAATCGATCACTGCATAATTATTATTGCAAATGATCCATATCCATGCTGCAAACCTTAAGGGGGATTTAATGAAGCAGTAAGCACATCAATAATAAGATCTACTTCAGTCTCTGTTAAATCTCATGATTCATAAATATGTTGTCACATTTTATTCTTCCTTGAATTCCTGTAATTATATTTGAGGAGAAACTAACTGAAAAGTAAAATCCAAATATATACCAGCGCTTCCTTTCTAAAAGGAGTCCTCCACTGTATTATATATACCCCACAAAAATTAAATTTACAAAACACCATTATCAAATAAAAGGCCAAGATAGTCAACAAAGACAAACACAAAAGAATCTCTGAAGAAAACTTGAAATGCCAAAAATCAGATTCATCCTAACATGTTTAGCTGACTTAAAATCTGTATTGGGTATAGATGGCAAGGTTTTGGTAGTTAGGGGAGTGCCAGGGGGGCTTCTGTGGGAGGAAGACAAGGGCTGCCCCATGCCAGACACAGCTGGTTCCAGATGACTTGGTAATGGACCCACCACAGGCCACAGCCAAGTCCATCAGTCAGTTTGTCGATGCAGCTGTGAAAACATACATTAAAAAGGGCAGAAACGTTGGAGGGAGAGAGGAGGAAGAAACAAAAAGAGAAACAGCAGAGGAAATGCTAAGGTTGGAGAAGGAGGAAGCGCTCCATGGCGGAGCAAGCACACACCTAATGGGACTGCAGCCCATGAAGGAACTCATGCTGGAGCATAGGAAAAGAGTGAGAAGGAAGGAGCTGCTGAGAGAAACTGCTACATCCTGACTGCAATCCCTCCATGCCACCCATTGCCTCGCTGAAGGAAGTGAGTTTAACTTGTGGTGAAAACAAGAGCTGCTGGTTTTGTATCCCACTACCTGAATCAGAAATTAAACTGGCAAATTTAAGTGGCAGAAATTATAATTGGCAATAAATAACTCCATTTCCTCCAAACAAGTCTGTTTATTTGGGACAGTAATCAGTGAGTGATCTTTATGCTGACCATGGGCTTTCTCACTCCTGTTCTTCCCATTTTCTCCTCCCTCCCTGTCCCACTGAGGCAGGGAGTGAGCGAGCAGATGCGTGGGAGTTTGGCTGCTAGCTAGGGCCGACCCACAACACAACTATCATTCTGGAGAGGAAAGCATATATAGTATATTATATCCATATGTGGAAAGCAGTCCTTTCTGCAGATATCTAGGACTACAGTTTTCTGATTGCAGGAAGAACAGATGTATTTCCATACTACACTATTAGAAGGATCTAAGCACAGATTCATCTGTTTGGCAAGGAAGGAATATCAATGCAGGAGCAAAAGGGAAACCGGAAGCCAATATGGAAAGACAGAAAAAGAAGATCAAGATCTAATGAAGACAGGAACAGATACCTAGACTTCCATTACTAAACATCACCTGTTGTCGATTAAGCTGTGAGACTAGTTATACAAGGTAAATCAAGTCTAATGGCATTTGCACATGTGAGAAACCAGAAGCAAAATCTTGGCTTAGGGACTAACACAGTCTTGTTCAGCTTTTTGAAGAAGCATACTTCACTGGAATAAATATCCAAAAGCAACCAGTCAAGAAATTAATCTCAAGACATGAACAAGGTTTTTCTACTGCCCAGAAAAGTCTTCAGGACTTGCTCAACCTTCTGACTCACCAACCAAGACCATTCGAACAGTATCTATAAGTCTACAACTCCAGATTGTCACAAAAATAGTATTTAGAAAGGTTTTCCACTAAGAGATAATCGTAGATGGAGAATAGAACTCTAGCCTGCTCATCTAGACACATTTCATGCAGTCTTTGTCCAATTCATCCCCAGTCTAATAAAAAGAAATCCACCCAGTTCATTCAAATTCATGATGGAAACTAATTCTGTTAAGAGGGAAAAGAGGAAGATAAGGTTAATTGGATAAATGTAACTTCTTGCTGAAGTAAGGGGTGGGGGGGAAATAGGTTCAGTAATTAAAGTGTATACCGTATATAATGCAAGTTCAGAAAAGAACAGACTAAAGTTTATCATAGATTTTTACAGAAAATGCATGAATTCTGCTGAAAGAATTAATAGCAATACATACATTCTTAATATCCTACTTAAACTCAATTTCAGCACACATGAGCACTTACACATATGCATATATGTGTGTTTGTGTCTAAAGGGATACAAATTATTGTTACAAACCAAAACTGCCTTGCTTGCTTAAGTCACCATTATGCAACACTGGATATAGTGGAGCATAATACTGATTTTGTTCTTTTGTTTGTATTGTTACCCTGTATAAATAATAGCATGTTGTTTTACAAAATACCGTAACAGGTCAAAAAAACCCCTTGAAGACTGAATGTATTGGATAAATAAACGTTGAGGTTAAATATTGTAAATTGAAATTACCTTTCTCTTCTATTTCATTTCTCTTCTTCGTACTAAAAAGGTGAATTTGCAGAATCTTTTTGTTTTGCATGTTATTGTGATTGTTAGCTTCTGTCATTCCAAAATGTATTACTATACATACAATTTTTAAACCAACTTATGTGCATATACCAGTAGATACAAAAAGATAACGTACTGACAATTGTCTTAGATTCTAGCTTAACTAATTGTAATCCTATTTTCATTCAACATCTCTATCAGTCCTTTCATTTCAGCCATCAAGATTGCAGATTTATAAATTGTAATACTTCATTATTCAGGTTTATTGAGTCAGATACCCTTGAAGAATCTTAATATTCATATCAGTATACTCTATTTTTCTGTGTTAATAGTAGAAGGTACATATTTATTCAATATCAGTGGTCAGGCAGTCAGATACAGAGTATGAAGCTACATGTTTTATTCAAGGTCTCAGTGGAAAGCAGCATGAGGATCATTTTGACTCTGAATGCACCTGCAGCTTTTCAGCTAATATGTTTGATTTTTCTAAACTAAAAGGATCTAAATATTTTCATTACTCAATAATTCTGTGCCACGAAATCTATACTGCTGAAGTGTTCCACTGGCAATTTTTTCAACATACTCATTTAGTCTTTCAATTCAGTTCATATTGTATCTCAATTGCCTGTAGCTCTATAAACAGTGAGTTGCCCATTTTTGTCCTAGCCTGTAATGTTATTGGGAAGCCCTCATTTAAGAGAGAAATACCTTGCTTAATGATGTCAATGCTGCAAAATACACAGTAAGTAAAGTTACTCAAAAAAATATGAGAAGAATTGTATTGCCCAAAGGGTATTCTAGCTCCTTATTCCAATTTTAAAAATGCTAAGATTTTGTTTCTTTATTTTGTCTTTTTAGTAATCTTCATATCTGTTTAGGGTTCTCATTTCCTTTAGACAGCTTCACTTACAAACTTGCCCTGTAGCACTTAGTACCCAACAGCACAGGCTAGGTTTGAAATGATACACTTCCCTAATTCAGGAGAAAGGCAAAATCTGTGTCTGCATATATCTGGTAGTACATAAGAACCAGTAAGACTTTTGTTCAGCTGAATGGAATATCATCTGTCTTTGAGTATGTGAACTGACGCAGACTTCTGTGTGTGTATTAAGACGTCTCTAAACAGGAACTTACTGACAAAAGCACCAGAAATGATACCATAAAGTAGTTTAAACTCCTAAATATTTATCCAGATTAAATTTCTGATACAGTCTATTACTCCCTGTTCCTCCAGTCTTCTCCCTGAATGTTCATCTGAGTTATGTTTTGCTACTGTAGGCAAGTACAACACAGAGTTCTCTCTATTGGACCCAAGAGCTTTATTCTTCAGAGTTGTCAAAACAGTGTTGTATTACAAGAAGAAATTATCTTGTTGTTATTGCATATAATTTTTTTCAATTTGTTCCTCTTTGTCTACTCGAATTTTGGGCAAAAAAAATTTCATTTGCCGATGTGCTTTCTACCTTATTCGATCAAGTATTGTGCTGAAGCTACTACTGAAAATCTCTGCTAAATACATCCCAAATTTCTGAAAACTCATTCCCTATTATTAAAAAGAATCGCAGACTGACAGGAATGAAGCACATCTCTGACTAAAGAGACATTAATTAGACGTTTATAAAATTTATAAAATTTTGTTATCGTTTATTTAAAGTAATTCTAGTTCAGCATTTTCACAGCATATAAAAAAATATGGAAAACCAATAATTTGTATATTTTAAAATGTATTTACCGATTATTTTCTTCCAGTTTTTCTTATAACAATATTTAATTGCATATGACTAACTTTTTAATAATATGCAATAAATTTAAACTCTCATCCTTTGACTCAGAATATGTAAGTTGAACATGAGGCCTATGAGAACTCAAAACAGTCCAGTCTGAACTACCAAATGGAAAACAAGCGATCATGAAACTGTTTGCTTGTGAAACAAGCAGTTGCTTGTGCTGTCAAATAGAAAAACTATGCTTATTTTTAAAAATATGAAAAGGAGTAGGAGGAAACTATACAGAAAAAGCAGGTTTGGAAAAGTGTGAATTCTATGAAAGATTCTGAGCAGTCTCAGCTTTCAACCGTCAGCATTCATTTCACCCAGTGATAGTTATGCTTCTATTTCCAAGGTTAGTGGAGGTCAGCAACATTACAGCCCTCTACCTGAAAAAATTTTTACTTACTTGCATCATTCTGGGAAAATTGCAACGTCTTTTGGGAAGCGAGTTGCACTACAAAACGTGAATGATAATCTGCAGTGATCAAGAACACATCATCACTGCAACAATCTTGTATTGGAGAGAAAGGTATATTACGCTGCAACAGGATCAGGATGTAACAGGGTCTCTACCCTTTAAAGTTAGAGAGGATATAGGTCCTTTTGAGTTCAGGATTTAGCTGTAGTCCCTAAATCAGTAGTACTTGAAACCGGATATTGATGAACTCTTATAGCACAGGTGTCTGTACATAAAAGTACCAGACCAAAAAAAGTTCTCCTTCTTCTAGGGGAGGAGGAGATTATAAGCATCATTAAATTGCTTGGGCTGTCAACAAATATGGATTTCTTTTGACAGGGTTAATAGTACTAAAATCTTCCTTTACTTTCTGAAATCTTGAAATAAGTATTTAAAAACAACTACTCAAGACAGTTCCATTCAACCGAATGAATTACTGGCTGTACACTGCATTCTTGCAGAATGTTTTGATTTAGTTAGCTGAACTTGTTCACGGTTTGCTTGCCATAAAAGGAACTTAGCAGCAGCAGCAGAATTAAAAAAAAAAAAACAAAACACAATCTAAAAAGAAAAACCAGAACAAACAAAAAAACACCCCCCAAAAAACCCCAAAACCAAACAAAAAAACACCACAAAAAAGTCAAAACTAGAGCAAAACAAAACAAACCCTTGTTACAGGATACTAGTTAGTAAGACATTATAAAATGCACAGAAACTGCAATTTTCTTTTCTCTTTGTAAATATCGCAAAATATTTATTTCTACATTATACATGGAATAAACCAACAGGTAAGCACTGCCACATAAAGGAGTGGACTAGTATGAAAACTATCTTTATCAATGAAAAGAAATAGATTTATTTTACATCTTTTAAAACAGGAAAGGCTCCATTTTCACACAAGTTGGCTACTTTAAATTTTACTAATATTGCTGAGGAGCTTTTATATAATTTTATAAAACATTGATGTGGGGCCAGGAGAAAGCATTTTGCTGCTGTGAGTTTATACATTGCACCTGCATATTTTGAAAACCTCTTATTTACACACTGCGTCTTTTACATGCAGACATGCAGATCCATACACATGTGCACTTAATGCACACAGACTTTAAAAATTAATACAATTTCAGAAATGTTTTCTATGAATACAACTCATCTTTATTTCCAGAACAAATGAAATTAATAATGTTCTGCTACAATAAAAGTTCATTCTCTGCTTCTTCCTACTCATCTTGTTTTGAGATTTTATTCAAATCATTTAGACTAGAAAACTTAAATTAAAAATGGGAAGAATGCTTAATACCTAGGTGTAGTAGTGCCAAAAAAGAGACAGGCATTCTCCTGTTTAAAGAATTCTGCTGATAATTAAAAAAAAACAAAGGACACACCATAAAATGTCAGTAAAAAGGACAAAATAAAAATGGAAGCAATAGACTTTTAAATGTCAAATATTAGTTATGGGAAGCTTTGGAAAGCAAGTGGTACCATCAGAAAATGCTTATTACTGTATTTTTTTTGCTTAAAGCATATATACATACATAAAAGGAATAACTAGAAAGGATCATAAATAAAGTAAAATAAAACACACTGAAGGTAACAGAAATCTGCATAGCTGCCTGTAAGAAATGTACTTCATTAAGTTTTCCAAAAAACAAAGATCCATGGAGGGGGGTCTGAGTCCCTAGCTTTTAAACTGTTTGAGCTAGTGCCACAAAGAAATAGAATAATACATGTCCTTTCACCTTATCGTGTATGTCAAAAAAAAAAAAAAAAGGAGTTATCCTCAAATATTTACTGTGTATCTCTTTTGGATGATGTTAACTACAACAGCAGAATACAGGAGCGTTGAGTGAAAAATAGACTACTATAATTAAGTAATCTGATTTATAAATCTAAAAATAGAATGAAATTAATCATTACATTACCAAAACTACAGCTTCAATACAGATCATGGTAAGGGTTAAAAATAAGCAGCAATCGGGTTGCTGTTACATGCACAGATACTTGCTTGTGAAAATTAAAGTGACTTCTACTACAGAACATTGGGGGGGGGAGGGGTGTGAGGGGGGAAACAAAAATCATAAGGCTCAGTGACTGGTGAGCCCCTGAAATGATAGCACAGGTCAAAGAACTGAAATAAGAAACTTAAAAGTCCGCATATAGTGCCTTTTGCACAGATGACAAAAGTTACTACATACATTGGAGGGTCAACAGAAATTAGAAGGAACCACAAAAGGGAGATTTACAGCATGAACTACAAGCAATTTAAAAGAGCAGTAGTGATTTACTGATAATATCTCTAAGACTTAAGTATTGTCATATGCAGCCTGTTTTGCAAAGGTGGCCCAGATTAACTGCAAGTCTGTCTATTTTTTACATACAATTTAAATAAATAAATAAATAGATTGTCAAATGAAATTAGTTTAAAATATTTCCCCAGATGTAGAGACCTTGAAGAGGAACACAGAAATGCTTTTTAAGTACGCATATTCATTCACTGATTTATTGGTGGTTCTCTTTGTCGTTTTTTTTTTTTTCTTTAAGAAAAAATGCTTCGTTTTTAAACCTGGATGAATTAACAGGGTAATAGTTTCACTAATTCACAACATACATATCACAGCACAACATCATTTTTAAGGTGAGCAGATTTTGCTGCAAGGAATCTGAACAATGCTGAACATAAAAATCACAGGAATATGTACATTTTATCCGTTTATCTGCGGTCATCAATTGCAAGAAACTTCAAAAGCCAAGAAAGACTGTGACAACTAATATAAACACAGCTAGGTCAAGTAACACAAATTAGAAGTTTTAAACACATTAAGATTGTTTCATTTCTTACAAAGAAAGCGAATTCTGAACAGCCACAAGTGATGCAGCATTCATTTTATGACTGAACCGCACAGTGAATCTTACGGATACAACCGTAGCATTTTCTAAGGCAATGAAAAGAAAGCAGTGCACTATGCCACATCCTGCAAACCCTGAAAATAAATTGCAGCTTGATGTTAATGAACCAGTTTGTTTAAACTCCCATTGGAAATGCAGGCACATGTACTGTACACTAGCTAGACTAAGCTATCCTGCAGTATACAGATCTTCACATATTAGAAAACATGCTGTAACTACAGGCTAAAATCTACAGACCCAAAGTCAATTTATTAAAAAAAGATTGACATGGAGAGAGACACTACCTACCCACAAATACATCATCATCTTGAAAGAAATCAAGGGCTCTGTCAGCAAACAGAAGTCTCCTTACTTCACCAAGTATGTCTGGAAGGAAAACTGAAAACAGTGGGTAGAAAAATCTTGCCTTTTTCTGTCAAGTCCTCACAGTTCTCTTCTTTTCTTATACAAGGTTTTTTTTTTGTTTGTTTGTTTATGAGAAAAGCATTCGTTCAGTGGCTCTTTCTGCGTGTGAAGTGACTTGCTTCAGGCTGTCTTTTTTCTTCCCTTTTTCTCCCTAACTCAGTCTGTCCTTTCTTTACTGTCAAGCTTGCTTAGGTAACAATTCTTGGTGTATCTATTTAATGAGCAGGTCCGTGCACTAAAGGCAGCCAACTACATTGGAGAGAAGGCAAAAAAAGAAAAAATAGTAATAAATAAATAAATGGGAATATACCACTTCCTGATTGTTACTATAGGATCTACAGACGCCCCCTCTGTAGGAATTTATAGAAGGATTTCTGAGACCTTTTTTTTTGGCGGGGGGGGCTGGGGGGTGGGGGGATCATCAGAGAATAGCAGGTGACTCCAGTGGCACTCAAGCCATTACCTCTCCTTGCTAAAGGACCCAGTTCACAAATCCAGCATTTGAGAAATTTTTAAACTCAAAGTAAAGCTCCTACAGAAAAGAAAGGAACATGTACTGCACCCTGCTTCTCCTTTATCTCTTTAAATGTACTTCAGATAAAAGCCGCATCCAGTCAGGTCAAGGCCTTTCCCAATCTTATTACTCTAACACAAGAGTGTTCAACATACTTTTCTACAGCCATCTACTGACTTCATGGTGTTATTGCTGCTGCTGTTAGCACTGCTAGAGATAAATGCCAATATGAGGAACAGGGAAATTCAAACCGTAAATCAGATTATAGTAAAAGTGTTTGTGCTACTTTAGTTCATTTTTGGTAGTTTTTTTTTTTTTTTTTTCTTGCCATAATACATACTTTAAAATCAAAATTAGAAAGAATTGTGATTTGTATACTAAACAAAGACTAATAAAGAGAACTGGATTTGTCAGAGGTTTTTTTTGTGAAGTTAAAGGTACCTTATGCAAATGAATGGGTATTCAAGGGATTCAGGATTTTCGACTGCAGTTTAGACTTTTATCATTTACTACAAGGAAGCATTTTTAACTCATTTACCCTATCTCATTGTAACACCCAATATATTTAGTAAATAGATCAACAGCATCCTCTGGTGAGAAACAATTTTACAGTGTAAATGAGCCAAGCTTTGGTCACTTTTTAAGCTGTATTATTGGTCTTGAAAATCATCCCTGACCTTATGAACTAGCAGCATATCACGCTGTTACCATAATATGCTTTAGGTACTGATGCAGAAAGCTACAAACACAGTCTGTCTATTAAGTGTATCAACTACTATAGTATATACATAATGATTATAAATAATTGAATAAATATAAAAAAGGAGGTATAAAAATGGCTGTGGGAATGAGATTAAACAGAACTTCTGTCTTATTTTTATGTTTGGTTACTTATTCATTATTTTTGGTCACTGACTCTACATTTCTTCAGACAAAATATTGTCGTCCTTTTTAACTAAAGACTCCAGTCAATTTACATATTCAGCCTAACCATACAAGGTAAAATGTCACCTAAATAATTAAAATGCATTAACTAAATTGCATAATCATTCACTGCACCAGGGCAGGTGGCAAATGGATAGGCACCTGCTGAAACAGCCTATAACAAGGAGACATAATAGCAAAGGAGGGTTGGGGGCAGCAAACTAAAATCCATACCATTAAGCAAATGGTAATCAGGAGAGCCTTAAAGACTCCCGTCACTGGGGTGAATTCAAAATAAAAATAACTGCTATACCACTAACATTTCAAAGCTGATTTAACATAGAAAAAATGAAACAATGAATTTATGTGACACTTAATTCTACGATTCATAGAGAAGTTTATACAGATAAACAGATAAATATATACACACAGAGCTATTTAAGTTTGATCCACTAAATAATATATCCAGGTAAGAAAGAGGCTGTTGCCTATGTTAGCAGAAGCAGAAGAGAAAGATTTAATGTACCGATTACTAAAGTGATAACTTTTACAGTAATGTGCAAGGACAATATAATTTTAAATAAGTTTAGTGCAATTTCATAAAGTAAAGCCACTTACTTCACAAAGGTAGTTTTCAAAAGGAAAAGAATAGCCTTTTGTTTACAGTTTTGGGTTAAGTCATCTGCCAATTTAACCACCAACATTCAGCAATCTTACAGGCCTAACCTGGTCACCTTTAAGCTGTACACTTTCACTTCATTTTGTCTACTGTATAGTGCACTGTGCTCTTGCGTATTCAATTATACTATAATAAACTTGAAATATCACGTTAGAATGAATTAGATTATACAGGTTAAGCTGAAAATACATTTTCTGATAATGTATCTGCACATCTGCCAGCCAGCAGTTCTTTCTGGTCCGCGTGTCTGAACTGAACACACAAGGCTTTAGAATTTTCAAAGTCTGGTTAAAGATTTTATTAATATGATAAAGACTGTGCATAGCTATTGCCTATAAATCACTTTTATATCAAAACTCCCCTGTTTTTGAGCCTAGACAGCGTATAAAACTTCAGTGAATTGTATCCCAAGGCGCTCAACTAATCTGTCTGTATTCTAAATTCTCTTCATTATTAAATTGGTTACTCAATCAATTCTTCATATCTTATTCCTTCAAACAAGTGAAACAAATTCTAATGCTCCTACACAAAACCATTCATTTGAAGTGTTTTATTTTTAGTACAGCTATTATTAAATACTTTGTTCATTAGATCATCTCCAGTTTCTGCACAGGTAAAAAAACGTGGATAAAAAGAAGATTGAAAACAGGTATATAACTCTGTTCTTTGCACCTATGACTAAAGCTTAAACCAAACCCTCTTTGCTAAGGTTAGTTCTTACATGTTCTGGATTTGCAAAGAGTGTCAAAAAAAGTAAATAGAAGGTACTGACCACGAACGTTCTAACAAAAGGCTGGTCCAAGAGAGCTGATATTGGGTTCAGGTCAAAGGTTATTGAAATCAATGGGAATACTGCTGGGTTTGTAAAGATTGGGGAATCAGAAACCATTCCAAACATGAGTGTATGCTATTTGTTGTGAAATGATGGCCCATTTTCTCTGACGCTACCAAAACATTCATATGAGGATTTTCTATAGCAGCACTGACAGGTATTTTAGCTTCAGAGCATGGCACTTCTGTACCAGCTTATAGCACAGCCTTAACTCTTACAATCAGAATATCAAATATTTTGCCTATGGAATCAGAAGGGATTGGTGAGATATTAAGGACAGATAAAAATGTTGATAACATAAAAAAAAATTTATGTAATCATAATTCATCAAAATTAGTTATATTTATGATCACCACATTCTTATTGGCACCTAAACAACTCGGATTTAAGAAAAAAAAATCAGGATCTAGATTATAGGAGTTCCATTACCTTATTAAAGGGACACAATTCATGGACATATCTTGGTACATTTATTAATGACACAGAAGATTGGAAATAGCATTGATATTGCTGCTTACTGCATTGGAAGATAAGAAAGTGCAAACTAAGTTTCTCATCTTGCAGGGTATGTAAGATTCCTAGGAACTGCAAGAATATTAAAGTAACCTCAGTGCTAACGGGTACAATCTCTACTTTGCTAGGTGCTATATAAATACATAGAAGGATACTGAAATCATATATTTGGTTCACAGATCACAAAGACAAAACTTGTATTGATTTTAACTAGTCCATATTTTCAACTAAAGCCTGTACTTTAGAATTTAAAGGGGGGGTGTAATATTTTTTTTTAATGTTGATAAAGAAGACAGGAAATGTAAAGGCAGTGAGTATGCTGACTTTACTGGTGAACTGTTTTGTTTGGTTTTTTTTTCGGTTGGTTGGTTTTGTACACTTAGGCTTCTCCACCAAGAAAAGATACCAACCAGGCACATAATACATGAGCTACAACAACATTAAAATCTCACATAATTTAAACAGAGTAACAAAAATAATTTGAAGTATTTAGAGAACTAGAAATACTTGCATTTGTGCTTAATTTCCACACCTTACAGCCGCATTTATAATGGCTATTTATGAAATAAAAAACTGCATCCGTTTAGGAGGTATGGTAAAAAACAAGCCCTTAATCTGCTGTTAATTCACTGCAGTATTCAGGGGGTTGTTGCTGCTGTTGCTTTTTTGGCTTTTGCTTTTTGGATTACAGCACAACTGTAGAAAAGCAATCAAAGTGCAACTTTATGTATAGGTCAGTTGGTTTATAAATGATTCTGTGTTTCCACCACACATACTTTTTTCCATTTTCAAATAATTTCTATTACTTTTGCACTTCAGTCATTTCTGATGCAAGAAATTAGTTTTTTTTTGTTCATTTGCTGTATAGTGAGGTCAGAATATTGTCCCAGGGAAGTCTGAGGAGCAATCATCCAACAATTTGGCCATTAGACATCACCATAATTTAAAATATTGAGTCAGGATTTCTGGCTGGCTGATGAATTGTGCTCAGCGTATAGTCCAAGGAGTGACAAGTACGGTGGAGACAGATGGGAGCTTCCTCCAACCCTAGACTCTGACACACATGCATGGGATTTACACAGTTTGTAGTTTCCCTTAGAACTGGGAATACAAAACGTGCTTTACCTTCTCTTAGCATAGCAAGGTGACGGAAAAAATGTGAGGAGTCTGGCCCTTTGTCTGGTACGTACACTTCATTTGTGCCGTTTCTGTAACAAAGTGAGCTGCTTATTTCCCCCAACATTCAAAAGTTCTATCCTCACAAGTGTCTTAGGGTAACTAACAGACTATAATTAAGCCAAAACATTAGCGATCAGTGTTTGATTGGTACCAGTTCAATCCCTTGTCCATAATTCAAAAGACAGGTGCTATATCATTGCTGCTTCTCCACTGCTTTTAGTGACAACAGACTCAGCCAATAGTTGTGACAAGGAAAACCTGTTTTTAAGCTGTCATTACTGGGCTCCAGCTTCAGTCCTGATCAAGGAGGGTGTCACCATGGGATGATGATGGACTTGACTTTATTTAGAACAAGGTCTGTGAAAGGAAAATGGTTACAAAATCTTTCCCAGAGAATTGACACAAGGACTGTGGGAAAAGAATTTACTGGCTATTAGAAAACATTGCTTTAAGTAAGTTTCATGAAACGTTAGTGTGTTTCTCCAATTTTCTTCTCCTAGATAATGCCCAGGTGTCTTTGCAAATCTTCATCTTGATTTAGAGATTATGCAGATAACGAAAAGAAACAAACCAGTTTCAGCATGTAATTCATTCATTCATTCACAGTTGGACAAAGCAAGCTGGATATCAAATACTGAGTACTGGAAACAAGTCGCTCTCAATTTGTCTATTCCTTAGGAACTTCCATTGGTCAAATAAAATTGATTGAATGAATTAAATAACTCAGGATACTCTTGAGCAGAAAAAGAAACTAATGCCATCAGAAAAATCATCTCCAGGCAAATGTTTGCTTAGCTGTAGTCAACATCTTCTTGGCACTGCCCATAAAATCTTTGATTCAACAGAAGACAGAGAAAACGTACAATCTTCTAACGCATTTTTTCTACATCTGGTATGGGCTATTTCTATTTTCACAGTAGGACACAATTATATTCTCTTTAGGATAGGCTAAACCAAAACCAGCCTTTGCTAACTATTATCTCTTTACTGAAACACAGGAAGATTCTCTCTTTTTTCAAGACACTACACTCAAATTTGCTTTAGATAAAGATCTTTTACCCAGTAGCAGAGCCAACTGATACCATTCCTCAGCTAACATCAGTCAACATAAATCAGCTCACATCAGTTGATATAGGGACCTGATGGGGTCGGGGTTAGCGACGACATCCAGAGAAATAACACTTGCCTCATGAGCACAATAAATTAATCAAAAGTTATGTCCATGACCTCTTTATTTTTAAGTAATTACAGCTTTCCTAAGGTAAGATTTTGTTTTAAAAAGAGAAGTAGGGGTTAACATTTGATAATCATCACTAATATGATAAAAGGTTGTTATTACCAATGACTTAAGGACTACTTCCCTGTAATTTTCATTTTATGAGTTTATAAATTGCTTTGTTATTTAGTGCAGGCTCCTTAAATCCTTGTGTCTTTATGCACTGGATGATAACAAATGGATCAGTTTTATCACTTATAATAGTTCAGTAAATCATGAAACAGACTACCTTTTAGCAAAGCCATCATATAGAGCTTATCACAGCAAACCTATCAGTTGTTATTTCTGACTATATACCTGACAAAACAAATTCATGTTCTGTCTCCTCATCACACTTGGATT
Source organism: Phalacrocorax aristotelis (assembly GCF_949628215.1). Lineage (NCBI taxonomy): Eukaryota > Metazoa > Chordata > Aves > Suliformes > Phalacrocoracidae > Phalacrocorax > Phalacrocorax aristotelis. The sequence goes on from NC_134285.1 coordinate 15,382,281, forward strand.
TGAAGGTGAGAACAGTGTCGTAACGCAGGGTTAATTATATCATTGTTTTGATTTGGTGAGGGGCATGCATATCTACATGGCAGCATGTGCAAAGAGCATGCTGCCTCCTCCTCTGAGCTTGCCAACAGTGCCACTGCTGATACCAGCAGCACTGCTACAACAGCCACGGGACTTAGGCGAAGATCTGCTCCTCTGCCACCTGACATCTTGTCTTCTTGGGAAGAACGCCAGAATTTGCCTTACCATTAGGCTGCCCAGGATCTCCACCATCTTCCTTACAGGGTCAGAAAGGCCTCTACAACAAAGTCCTGGTGAAGGCAGGCATATAAAGTGACAAACAAGGAGCCATAGAAGGGGTTATGTTAGGGAGGCACTGGGTGGGTGTTGGGGGGGTGGAAATGGAAAAGTACAAAACTAAAATACATGACATTCAGAGAGCAGATGTGAAAGAGAACAGAAATTACATGAGAGAATTCAGATATGTACAGAGAGAGAAAAAAAGATGATGCTACAGGGGCTGGTCACTCCCAGTATAGTACCAGTCCGCAAGAACAACACTGAGTTAGCTTAGTTAACAAAACAAATTAATATATCATTTTTAACTGGTGACTCATGATTTCTAAATTACCTGTCTCATTAAAGCTAGTTTTTGTATACCACGTTATGATTGAAAAGTTCAAAAACCTAGGTGAACATTTGCTAGGGTACTTTTTACACAAGTAGGCATTATGTTTAATAAGCAGGGAACTCATATGTGCAAGTCCCAGGCAGATACTTTACATGCTGAATTCTCCAGTCAGGTACAGAGTCGAAGTCATGGTCTGGCAATGCCATAGGTCTGGGAAATAACTAGCTTCAGGTTCTTATTTTGGTGTTTTGTTTAAAATTCCTATTCCTCATTCTCAGGGAAATCGGAGGCTGCTTGAGGAACTTTAATGGCACCATCACATTGAGAAAAGGAAGTTGTGATGCTGCTCTTTAATAAATCAATGCCTCTTTGGCTGCCTTCCAGACCACAAAAACACTTTGGGCATCTTTGCCTGTCTTTCATTTTGTATCTTCTAGGGCTCTCTCCATCATCATTATGCCTGCATATATTCTCCATAGCCCTTTGGGTTTTTTGGGGGTTCTACCTTTAGACTTACTGAACATTCTCCTTTAATAGGTCTTAGACCACATTCTTCCAGAAACCCTAGACATTTACCAGAACCGTTTGTGTATTAAGGACAAATCATCAGTGAGACAATCTTCCAGGCTGCATCACTGTTTTCTTAATATGTGCAATATGGTAATACACACATGTACGCCCAAATGGCTCTGATTTTCAGAAGTGATATCAAATTATTTTGAGATCACTTCATATATATGGGGAAACTTTTGCCCATCAGTCCAAACTATGTGAGGGAACCCAGGGAATGTCAAGACAAGATGAGATGAAGAGCCTGTCGGGACTCTGGTAGAAGGAATGTCTTCTTGTCATCTCAGAGAAGAACATATCTGCAAATGGATCTCCATGCAGTTATCCGTGGTCTCTTCTTGTTCACAATGAATGCTTAGAAGTATAAAGACTCATCTCTAGATTAAGAATATCTTTAAATAGGACATGGTTGTTTTTGAAGAACAGGTATTCCTAAAAGAAAGTTAAGTGCAACACACAACTACCTGTAAAGTAGTACTTGTATTTACAGTACAGGTAAGTACTGTACATGTACATAATACAGTACATGTATTTACAGCATAGGTAAGTAAATCCATACTGCAGGTAAATGCACACAACATTGCTCCAAGGAACACATTGAGACAACAGACTTCTGCATTGCTTCCCCCACAGTGCTAGCAGATGATAACTTGATCAATATACCCCCTTCCAACATCCCCATAGGAGGAATGATTTTCTTTCCTGGTCTTAAAAGTTTTGGGAGTATGCAGCTCATTGCAAAAAGTCAAATTTGAAATACTTTTGCCCATATGTATCAAGCATTACAAAACAAGTCAGTCCTCTGATTCTGTACCCATTTGCACAGCCACCAAAAGGCCAATAAACTAGCCAATAAGCAAACCAACCTGTGCATACTTCAGTCCGCCCCATTGCCTTCTGGTACTATCAGAAATTCCTTCAGCAAAGTGAAGTTGGATTCCCTGACCATGCGTTCTCACAATCACAAAGTCCGCTTACCATACAATTGCCTTCTTTTGTCTGAAATCAAAATACTCATCATATTGTCTCCTTATATTAACCATCTCTTCTTTCGGTTATTAAATTGGCTGTACATTAGAGATGCCATGCTTACCTCAGACACTCTCCATTAGGATGGATCCAGCCTGTGCACTAAATATTTAATCTGTGTTCTAAGATGCTCTGATTCTATGTATTTTCTATTTTCCTAAGCGGTTCATGGTTCACATCAGGTGGATACTTCTTTCCCAGCAACAAAATGCAAAGTTAACTATTTCCAACAGCAAATGCACATGTACCAACACTGAAACAAAACAAAACAAATTACATCGCCTATTCTGAAGACAGTGAAAATCTGGAAATATAATCCGCTCTCAAATCAAAATGTAGATTCCTCTGGTAGTACAGACTGGAGCTACTTACTTTTGAATACATGTGAAAACTGAAATTAACATTTTTCTTCAGGAGGGAAATTCTCCAGTAGCATCACAAGGAATGATTGTTCCTCACTTTACAGTTCCATCTTTCATCATAGACAAATCACTTATATAGTGGCAATATTTTGGTGGAGCCTGAGATTACTCCACAGATCCGAAGCACTCCCCATGACAAAGGATTGTTGATACTTTGAGTTGCACTAAGAGAGAGCATCAGCAAGTGGCAGAGAAAATACCCGCTGCTTTTGTCTTCAAAGAAAACTATGCACATAAGAAAAAGGAGCAGTTTCTCCATGACCACAGCCTTAAGTAAATATATCACTGTCACTTCTTCTCTGGAACTACGTGAGTCTCAACTGGGCTCCACACACAGAGTAAATTGCAAAATGCTGATCAAAGGCATCATAGTCTCTTAACACTTTTCACTGAGCAAGACCTTGCTAAACTACCGTGTCTTTGCAAAGTGATCATCTCAAATAAATACTAAAGCATTTCAAAAGATACTTTTATTTTTTGACATATGAAATATAACATGCCAATATGGAAAAACTGCAAAGAACATTCAGAAATGTGTACCCTGCTTCTATTGAGTTAACGTATCCAAAGTGCATATTGCATATAGAGCCAAGTAGCAACTCGCAAGCTTGTTTTCCATTATGACCTGCACTTCAGACAAGGGAATTCTAAATGAGCAGAGCTCATTAATGCAATTCTTTACAGGCAGAGAGACTCCCAGACCACAGTATCAGATTGCGTAAAAGCCCATATGGCTGCTCAGTAGCGATACTTCGCATTGTTCCCTCTGAGCATTAAACTCATATACTCACTATAGAGTGAGTCTCCACATTAACTAAATGTTCTGAATTAAGGTCTTCTATGATTATGGATATTCAAACATGCAAGTCAGAGAGCATGAACTCCTAATTAAACGTACTAAAATTTTCTTGACCTAAGATACACCTTTTAAGAATATTTCTCTGTTATGAATTCCAATACTACTTACATTTTTTACACCACTTGGCAAATGAACAAACGTGCCCTCCTTGCGCCTCCAGCACTAACCTACGCAGGCAAAAGGCTGAGCCACACAACTGGCTAAGTGCTCCATATAAAGCACTGTTGGAAGTGCAGAGCAATGCATCAATACTGTGCTTTAGTTTCAGCAAGAGAACAAAATAAACAATGCAGGAATATTGTGAGCATTTGTGTAGAATTTAGTGTAGAAAAACATGCAAGAACACAAATCTGCTTTTGCTGTTTACTGTAATAATGTCCAAACTGTTTGTTTCAACTCAGTTTTCTCCAAATTATATTGTCATAGTAAATGTAATAAGATTACAGTTGCATACCTAAAAATCTTTTTTTCCATTTTTAGTAACTTCAGTGTTTTCCAATGCTTTCAAAATAAAGCTCGAATGATTCTGAATCAAATGTGGAAAAACTGTTTCATTAAACATTTTGAAAAATGAGTTTGACTTTTTTTCCTTATTTTTTCTTCTTTCTTTCAACCTTTTCTAAAGGTTGGGCCAGATGATCTTTCGAGCTCCCTTCCAAGTTGGGCTGGTCTGAGGTTCTATGATTTTTCAGATTAGGAATGAGAACAGCTTGGGAAGTATCTGAGTAGTGTACAGAACAGAAATAAAGTTCTGTTTTCAGACCAGTTGTACTTACAGCAATTCCAGCTGATGGTTCCTAGACAGCCTTCTGGGAGAATGATTAATAACAAAGAAGCTTCCTCCTCACAGCTGGCAATGTGGCTATATCCAGGTGAGATCTTTAACACCTCTGACTATATGCGCCATAGATACTGGCTCTTCTGAATACTGGTATTCAGAAGAGAGTTGTGTGTGACCACTTAAGCTATAGTTTTTACAATGCTGTTTTCTAGGCGTACATTTATTAACAATTTTTTAAAAGTCTGGAATATTTTTGTTAAGAATTTGGCTAACTATAACACATGTCAATGACATAACTTTTGAAATAAGTAATTACAGAAGTATTAATATGATTTCCAGATACTTATTTGCTTGTGCAATTGAAACCATTTATTATTATATTTTATATGCATCTCAGTCTCCATTGCTGTTTTATTATGGTAGGTTACTGAGGTTTTGTTTGCAAGGGACCATAAAGAACTTTGTTGACTGATTATATTAAGGTTGTCAGATGCCTCTGTTATCATTGGCTTTTGGCTTTGGTGGAGGAGCTCCTTTTCACAGCAAGTTTCTCATTCCTCACAATTACTCCCCATGGAGGCCACGAAAAGCGATTTGTTTTCACTTCACCCTTCTCCAGAAAATTCCCACATGGTTCCATTTTTCTGACCCAGACCTTCAAGTGTGTAGCTGCTGAAGGAGACTCTTCAGTGCCGTCAGGAGCACAAAGCAGTAGGTGGAAGGTAGCAAAGATCCAACTAATGCAATGAAGAACTTATTACAGGAGCATTTTTGTAGAATGCATTTATAATTATTTTTATCAGCCTTTCGACCTGACTGCTGTTCACTAATTCATGAACACTGTGGCCCTTTCATGTCACCTCTGGTTTCATCTACATAAATAATTTCTGGTCTATATAGTAATTTTCCATTATTCCTAGCTACGCTTCCTAGAGAGTAAAGTGGGAAATGAAAAAAAAAAAAAATCCAGGAACAACAGATAAGTTTGAAGTTTAAGATTTCAGAAGAAATGTGTGTGGGGGGTGTTTATTACATTGAGGCAAAGTGGATTATTTTTGGTGAGCTTTATAGGTTTTGCTTCTCCATCCTAAAAGGAGCACATATTTATTAATAAGAAAAAAATTAAAACCATCAGAAAACTTCTGTGGGTACAAATAAAAGCCAATGCTTTTCATATCATTATACAGTTCAAATCCTATAAGTCAGAGTCTTCTAGAAACGGTAAAAGTCTTTCTGATAGTTAAATGTATCCTAAGTAATACATAACAGTATTAGGGTTAAGTCTCCAGTACCTTTTCAAAAAAAGAAATTACTGGAAAATACTTTTTAAAATTATTTTGGGTCAGTCAGAGGTATCACAATTTTAATGTACTGAATGGAGTGTGGAAACCATTATTTTTTTCACAGCCATTAAATCTGAAACCTGTATAGTAAGTACTGCTTATTATTTTCAAAAGAGAAAGAACTTCATGGCTTTGTCAGCACACCATGATTACTGTGTTCTGATGTCAGTATGTTAAAATATGATGAATGTTGGATACATTAGAATTTAGAAAAGTTTCATATTTTAGTCACTGATGAACACTCGAAATATTTTCTTGTCTCTCCCTGTAAGAGAAATACTCTGCAGGCAAGATTATCAGAACTGTGGAGTCCTATACTGGACTCCACATTTCCATGTGAGCACGTGACTAGGAAGACATCCAGCACCTGGTACATGGGCCTAGGATAAATTAACTTGGTAAGTGAGTTTATAGTCTTTCCTATATTTAAAGGCGAAGAAATACTAGTAAAAAATTACAGTAACATTCCTTTGCTGTATTTTGGATTGCTACTTTTCAGGCAAATATTGGAAAATATTTCTTATTATTTTCACATTAAATGGTAACTACAATTAGATTTTGAAAGTGCATTATAGTGGAAACAGGATTGTAGACCACCTATAAGATATCCTTGAGCTGGGAGCCTAGCAAAAGAGCCAAACAAAAAAAAAAATTAAACTACCTTTTCAAAGGCATCATTATAGAACATGCTGCTAGGTTTTGACTTGGGCACTGTGGCAATATCACATGAAAATTCCTGGGAGTTTTCATTACAAAAAAAGAAAATGCCGGTTACAGTATCAACAACAACAGCAAAAGAAGGGTGTAGTGGGATGGGAGAGAGAAATGGCCAAGAGTCTGTATTTCTTCCCAGCACCCGCAGCTTTTAGATGCAAATGTATATGCACAAAAATGCATGCCTGGAATTATTAGTAAGCAGAACTGTTTACAATACCTTCATGCTAAGTAGCAAACAAATGATTAGTTACCTACATCACATAAATTCAGGCACACAGTTGTGATTGCCATCATTTGATTATGAAAAATTGTGGGAATGAAACATGAGATTAATGCAATCTACCTTAAAATTCCCAGGCCATTTTGTTAAGTAAAAAAGGTACACCAGAAATCAAGGATTATCTGAACCATAAACTATTTGGGGCAAAGAGAGTACCTGACTCTGTGCTTGTAAAGCGCCTGTAATTTATGGTGCTATATAAATGATTTTTAACAATGATGAAAACAGTTGTAGAAAGCAATAATTTATGGAATGGGGAAAAAAAAAAGGGGGAAATGGGCTGATATTATATGAAGTAAGGTATGGTATGTAGGGAAAACCAAAAGAAATTACTAAATCAAGGTGATAAAACTATTATGTTCTCTTTGGAGGGCAGCTGCTATCAGGTAGGAAAGTGACCTTCAGATGAAGGCCACTTTTTAACTTTCAGTATTGTGCTCAAGAGATCTTATGAATCCAAAGGAAAAGGTGACTACTGTACAAAAGAGAAATGCTATAAATTGCCCCAGTGAACCTGTAAGCACAGAGTATATCTGTGTTTTTGCCCATAGATGTGGGGGAAAAACACATTCATAAGTCAAGGTCAGCCTTCCCGGGGTGAGAAATGACAAAGATGTTACAAACCAGTAATGCATTTTTACCTTTCTCGGTTTCCTGGTTTATAAAATGTATTCTCTACATATCACGCAACAAACAAAAATACCCACTTACTATTTTTTCCATCTCTCAATCAATTCGTCCCCCTGTCTGTATTGATATTGGTGATTTCCCCAACCCTGGTGCAGGACCTTGTACTTGGCCTTGTTGAACTTCATGGAGTTCACCTGGCCCCACTCCTCAAGCCTGTCAAGGTCCCTCTCGATGGCATCCCTTCCCTCCAGTGTATTAACAGCACTGCTCAGTTTGGTGTTGTCCACCAACTTGCTGAGGGGTATGCTCAATCCCACTATGTTGATTAAATATATTTTTTTTAAAAAGGCCATTTGCTCTTTATTTTTGGGGAAATTATCAAGGTTTTATAAACAAGCAGTAGGACAGATTTTTTCCTCCAGGTACAACTAGCATGTATTTTTATGTATTTTCTTTCATATTTACCCTTTGTGTATTTAGTTACAGATTATAATAAGAGGTATTTTCTCTACTTATTATGTGGGTTTTTCTCAATTTCACTTAAATATTAAAAAGACATTTTACAGTATGAAGGTACTTAAAACTAATAATTTACCAACAATTTCTTAACATGCATATTTCTATTGGCTTTTACAGAAGTATTTTCACCCCATTTAAATGAACAGGACAAATAAAGGGGTAAAGTAAATCCCAAATGTGTATAACGATGACAGATTATGGCTGCCTTTTTTTTTTTTTTTTTAAATAACTTTTCCCAAAGCTAGGTAGCTGTTTCTCAAGACTGCAAAGAGTTGGGATTATGAGCAATTCATACTCTGTTCTTGGAACAGCAGCACATTGTGGGAGATTATTTCAGTCTAAAAAACCAGAAGATACAATTCAGGCTTTGATGTTTAAATATACCAGTTTCCAAACTGATGAGGCTCCTGCAGCGGTTATGCTGCCCAGGACTGCCCTTCATTAGGATACATTAGGAAAGCATCAAACAGCTATATGTAGCAGAGATGTTTGTTTGCTTCTCTCACTGTCCCAATAGCTTCTGCAAACATGGTGAAAAGTGTGAAACTGTTGGCTAATAGTTTTTTCTAAAGAAATTTTTGCTGCAAGGCTTTGTGAAGACAAGAAAAAATAATAGTACTAAATGTATTTTTAAAATTCTGTACTAATCTGCATTTGTCTTCCAACGACAGAAGTAGCTCTGTGCTTGAGTCCGCAACTTCAAGATGCCTCAAAACGAATGTCAGCTGATGAAACATGATTTTTGTTTGTTTAGCATAACTTATTTTTATTTCTCTCTCCTGCTTCCTGGAAATTATATACAGTTGCTTGGGATTCTGTACTAAGAAAACCATTTGTATTGAACACACAGAAATACTCGGCTTTCAGTGCAACTTGGGATTTTGCTGCAGCATAGAACAGAACACAATTACAATTACCGTCCAGGTTCTCTTGAAAAAAGAAGAGACTAAGAACAAGTACACACTTCCTCTAAAATCCTGGCCTACCTGAAGCCAAGATTTCACCCTTTATATAAACAGTGTGGTGCATATGGTCTGTTGCATGTAACTACAAGTCTGTAGGACTGGATCCTTAAACTATATTCTATTTATAATATAAACATCTGTGTTAATATATATACACACACATATTAATATTGATGCACAAGTCTGCATTTTGTTTAGGATTAACTGATTCCTTCTTGCTATTTTGCTGCTTTGAAAAAACTTGGCAGCTACTTAAAAAAGCATGGTTAAATGGTTTAGTAGAAAAGTAAACCTGACCAGTTTAAACAAGTAAGGTTTCAATAGATTTTACAGAACATAAAAATACCATTACCATCAATACCAGAATATGGTGTCCATATTGTTACCAATATTCCTCTCTACTTTAAACAATACTGGTTCAAGGAGTCAGTGTGCCCCAATGAATATACATCTTAATAACACTACATAATTTTGATTGTTGATGTAAATTATTCTTTTCAGTTATTTACAATACTCTTGATGCCTGTCTTATTCCCTTTAAAAATCGAGTTGCTCGGTCAGTTATTTGATGTATGAGTAAATGAGAGTAGAAATCCACCATGCAGAAGGACCAAAGGGGGTGTTAAAAATGCAGCCCATGTATGTGCAGCTGAAAAGCTTTTTGTGTGTTTTTCACTGGACCCAAGTGAAAAAAAACCTACAGATAGTAATACATATAGTATGAGCCAACACCACCACCTAACCAAAACCACTCAACCCCCCACCCAGAGACAGAAAGGCCTTGTGGATTCACCTTGGGGAAAAAAACCAAAAGCAACCAAACATAAAGCTGCAAAATCCCAACCCAACCAAAACAAATTGTGCTAGAGAGTAAACTAGATAGTGTTTTCTGCTTGAATTAGGTGTGACATTAAAGATGACTGTGATGTTTGGTAGTCAAATTAACTAAGCAACAGTAGAGGTTGAAATAAGAAGTCAGGGTAGTATGAGCACTGTTAAAAATATGCACTTAAAGGTCTGGTTTCAAGATGATAAAAGAGAAATTATAAAAGCTATGTGAAAAAAGGGCTCCCTCTCAACAAATACAAAATAAGCAAGAAAACCTTTCTTCTTTTCTGGGACAGCATCACTGAGCACAGTGAGTGTTCTGCAAAAGAAGCTGTATGAAGTCATTCCAGAAAATCTGTAGCAAAAGTGGCTGTTCTGAGTGCAAAAGCTGTTCCCAAATACAGTGGGAATCTAGTACTGTCTATTGCTAACATTTCTGTAGCAAGACAAAGACAGTACCACAATATCGAATTAATGCTGGGGACTGGTTCAGTACCTTATACTATGTGAATCTATTCCCTTCTATCCCTTCCAAAGTCTGCCGCTTCCTGAACCTTGATTTAGTGAACTGCCTCATGAACCAAATCCCTATCCTTGACTGTTTGTATACAAACATGACTTTAAATATATGTCGAGTAGCTGCTGAATTCCATAGTGTGCTGCAGCTCTACACAGAATCTGTCTGACTCGCTAAATGGATGGGTAGTTACTGAAACCATTGCTTCAGCCTCACCACATATTACTGTAACTCTTCAGTTTCAGCAGTTACAGAGCACCATACTGAGAAAATACTTGACTGTACAAAAATCAAAGCTGAATTCAAAAGAAAGTGGCACTTGACCAACAGAATCCTCTGCCTACAGTTCTCAGAAAGAGATCAGGAAATCAGAGATCAGGAAAGGAATGGAAGGTTTTCAGAAAGGCATTCCATCATCAGCAGAGATATGGGAAATACCTAAAGGCTTCTTTACTCTTTCTGAAAGAATTTAAAGAAACCTGAAGTGAGAGGCACCATCACTATTCACAAAGGTAAGCGCTGCAAACATTCTTTCTTCTCTTGATCAAAGGAGCATATTAGCAATTATCATTTTAAGAGGATAACAGCATCCTTGCTGTGAGAAGCTATGTCACTTCAAACATGAACCATAAAAATTTTCATTACCCAGCCATTGTTACTTTTTAAAAGTAACCACGGTTAAACAACAAATTGGCGGCCAGTGTTATCTTAAAAAAGTTACTCTGCTTAGGAAGGTGCCTAAAGTATAGCAGAACTGCCAGCAGGACTGAAAGTGATTTTACCATGTTTCTTTGGTTGCCTCTTTTTTGCACACATTAATTTCAAGCTAGGTGAAAATTTTAATGAAATCACATCCCTACAATTAACCCCCCTTCCCCAAAAGTTTGGTGGACTATTTACAATCCTTTTATTCTTCTTTAGATCTTAGTTCCAATAATTTTTTTTATAGCTATGCTGTGAATTCTCTTTATGGAACCACTGGGAATGTAGTTTGTAAAATGGTGAGATTACGCCAATTTCATTCCACATCAATGTGTCATACAGACCAGGAACCAAAAATACAACGCCTTCTTATTAATCTCACCTACCTGTATCTTCACCATACACCTACATGGATGATGACATATACAGCTCACTGCAAGAATAACTACAGAAATTGAAGAAGGATCATTTTAAGCCACTTGTCTAGCATGTCAAATGCAGCATAACTTATGTGAATTCCTAAGAAACGGACAAGTAGTAAACATACATCAGATCGATCCAAGCCTACTAGTATCTCTTAGCTTTTCCTCTTTTAACCCTCTTTCTTTAAAAGAAGGATGTATAATACTGGGTAGTTCCAGATTGCTCTCCCAGGCAAAACGTACATCTGTTGTTTGTAAATGCATACCGAGAGCTTTTCCAGAAGGAAAGTTAAATTTTTATTAATGGCCAGAACTAGCTGCCCAGTTTTGCAGGAATGCTATGAATTACTGTGTTTTTTTCTGGTAACAAGATAAGACATCACTGATTCATGAAACAACCTGATATACCTTTCCTTTTCCCCAGTCAAGTGTGGGAAGAGGTAGAGATTGCAAGCAGAGGTTCTTTGGCCAGCCACCACATAAATTCTGCTATGCTGTCACCATAGTAAATTATTTCAGAAAATGCTAAAAAATAACATGTACTTCAGAAATCACTTCCACTCTGATTCTTTTCCTCTCTCCAGTTACTTTATTCCTCCTCCCTCCCCCCCCAACTCAAACTGATTAAAAAAAATTAGCATCTGCCACTAAATCAGTTTACCTCTTCAGTGCATGAGAAGAACATTGTACACAAAAGTTATTGGCGGATTATTCTTAGATCACTGCAGAAAACTAAATACCACAATGACAAGCTTAAAAATTTTTCTTTGAGAAGTTTCAGAAAACCCCTGTCTATATAGCTAAGCACCTTACAACCTGATGGACTAATGCAACTAACAAAGACACAAAGAAAACGAAATATTGCAGGATTATAGTAGCTTAAAAATTATGCTGGACATAAATGCATTTGCTTTTGTTTTCCCTCTACCTGTCATAACTTTAATACATTGTTGGCTGCATGTCACAGTTTATTTCATTTACCATATAAAAGACAAGACAAATAGAACAATATTGAATGCAGGACTTCCATTTGCAAATTACAGTACTGTAAAAAATCTAAGTTGATATTAAATACAAGATGATAGTAAGACCCTGCCCTTGCCATATTTCAGACCAGAGAACCCTGGCTGCATATAATGCATCTTAATAATAAGTGCATGTGAAAGAAGCTGTTAATTAGAGCAACAACTGGGTCACTTGAAATTTCAGATCAAGGAAGTTAATCACACCATTTACCATTAGACCTCATTGGTATTCACAGGAACATTTATAAACCCTCCTAACATTAGAGTTTAAAATTGCACTATGCCCACCTTAGAGAGCTCAGCAAGTTTTGCTGCACAAGGACCAAAATCATTAGCTTATACAGCAAAACTCATGCATGTAAATACAGATACAGAAGTTCACTTTAAACAATTACCTTGAGTTGATAATGCAAAATAATAATTTCTGAGTTGAAAGGAAGGTTGAGTAAAGCTCAGTAAGGTTTAAGCTAGCCTAAGGACATTATGTAAACTTATAGGCTTATAAAAAAATAAACTTTAAACTCACAAAAAATAAAATCCCAGGTTAAAGTCAAAACAGTAAGGAAGCTTCAGTGGAAGCAGTAACACTTCTGAGGCTGTCACTACACTTTTTTACAGCTTTATGTTCTACAGCTTATTTCTACCCAGGGCTGGTATCCTGATTTTCCTCACATCCTTAAATAACCTGTATCATTCATGTTTCAAAGTCTGTTTTTCAGACCCAAATATGAGAAGAAAAGTGCTTTTAAATGATTTTGAGCAAGCTAGTTCTGTGTCTTTACAGGTCATTTATAATGCATCAGAATGACAATTACATTAAGCTCCACGCAGCACCCCATAAAGCAGCAAGTGACAGTAGGAAAGAGTCAGAGAAGATGATAGGGTGTATCTGTCCAAGAAGGGTTTTATAAATCAGGATTGGAGAACACAATGCAGAATAAGGAGGACTAAACAGTATCATTATTTTCTTTGAAGGAAATATTGATGAAGAGCATTGCATGGATGGAGCTGGAGGGACCGATACTGATAAGTCAATTTCCCTTTAAAGACACCTTAGATTTTAGTACAAGTTGATTTAAATGAAGCCAGTTTAGAAAGCAAAAAGAAATTACAGAAATATAAAAAAAAATATTCAAGACAGTACATAGTAATGAAAATCATTTCCAGGAGAAAGGAAAACTTACAAAATGTCACTAACGCTTTGTTTAATTGGATGGAATTATACCAAAGTCAGCTTGTGTTATAAGGCCAAATAGGGGGGAAGAAAAAAACCCAAACAAAAAAAAACCAACAACAAACAAATAAACAAAAAAAAAAAAAAAAAAAAACACAAACAAAAAAACCCCAACAACCAACCACCAAAAAACCCCAAACAGCTCTGCTAGAGATAAAATTGCCCATAGCTTTCTGTATGAATTCTCACTTAAATAATTCAGGTATAAACATAAATGTCTAGCTGGAAATTGTATCAGGCTGGCAAGGAGAATAAGTTACCAACTTGTAGTAACTGTCATTTTCAAAGCTTGAGCAGAAAAGGGTTAAAATATACACACTTCCTTAATTATTAGAATTATCTTTCATTTTAAATATAATGTATAATGACCAGAGGCCCCATAAGAATAAGTGTTTCATTAGTCTAAATGCTTTATTCCAGAACAGTGAGTCTCTGTTTTGCATTTAGAGTTTAAAAGCCAATGAAACAGATGAGAGGTGAGAAATGTCTGAATAAATGATTATAGTAGTACTTGGAGATTTCTTTCTATAGCCACACAATGTTTAATTATTTATTTGCACTATCATGCTTCAAACAAGCTTTTCTTAAAGTGCCTTTCTTTTGGAAATTCTTCACGACTTTTAGACTAAAGAATGACCAAGGAATCAAAAAACGAGAGTGACAGATGCATTGTTACCTTAGACGTAAGGTGGGAGTTAATATGTCTTTTTTATTGTATTATTAGATGATCTAAGTATAATGTAGTTTTAACTCAGCGTAATAATCAGATGGATGTTGGCATTTTGTTGTTTTATTCCTGTTCCATTCTTTCAGTTGGGACAAAACAATATTTTGTTGTGAAGAGTCTGCCTCACACCCAAGTATTCATGATAGGTCACAAACGCCAAAAGAAAATCTTGCAGGCCTGAAAAATCCAACTCAGGCAATTAAACATTTCTTTACAGCACTGCTCAGTTATGGAGGCAACTAAAAGTGACAGAATGGTCAAGGTACACCGTGAGGGTGTTGAAGGTGCAGAACCTGGCAGCGGGGGGCTGTTCACAGCATGACTAAGGAGGGTCAAAGCTGCCAGCACTGAACTATGACCAAAACATCTCCACACAGTATAGTGAAATTTCACTGTGACCTCCTGTCACAGCAGATGAGCTGTTGTAAACTAGAATAGATTCTGGACAGTGGTAAAGGTTTGGGCATTTGAAGACCAAGCAGGGGAAAGGAACAGCACCACTGTGCCCGGCACTCTAATTGTTGCTCTTGCTGTATCTGTCTGTGTGAGACTCCTTTGTGGCTATACTTCTCGTACTACAGCCACAAGCTCTAACTCTGCAGGGTGGTGCGCTGCATTCACTGCATCCCAGCCTCAGGAACAGAGTTTACACTAACTATATTTCTTGTAACAGAAACATCACAGCAGTAGTGGAAGGAGCTGTACCTAATCTTAGTAGACTAGAGATGTGGGGGTTTTTTTCCTAAGTTGTCATGAAAAGTTACATTTTGATATGACACAAAGGCATCAGAAGCACCAAGCTCATTGTTAGATGTAAATGTGTAATACTGGAATAGAAGGACATTTGAAAGTTCTACTGCATCACATCTTAGCCACTACTTAGAAAAATCACACATATTTACTTGAAGAAAGAGCTAGGGGCCTCCTCCCATTATATTTCAAAACAATGTTTTTCTTCATTCAAAGGATAAATCTTAATTAATAAAAAATGAAACCAAATAAAAACTTCCTTTGTTCTCATGGCACTGCTACCTCTTAAAGATTGTCCTTCAGGTACTATTGCAATACTCCAACAGCTGCTCTGTTGAGACATTACTACTGAAAAAACAAAGCTTTGTCACTTCAGCTTGAGTACAACAGAAATGCAGTCACATCAGCAAGAAAAGAATCAAGGACAAAATGTGATTCACCATTCTTGTGTAACTTGTTTACCAAAAATCCCATTGCAAATATGGTGAATACCAGCTGAAGCATCTAGATATGTTGATGAAGTTAATCTAATGAATGGATGGATGTTTAAGAACACTGCACAACTTATTTTAAGGCTAGAGTAAATCCTTTATACTTGCAAATCATGCAGGCACTGCTGATGCTTAGTAAACTGCAAATGAAAAAATGCTGCTTTTTCTATTGCCAATAATACTTTTGCTCACATAAGAACTTACACTTCCTTCAGGCCTGCCTCTCCCTACTTACATACGGGATTTCAAGAAAATACCTGTCGTGTGGTATCAATAAATGTAGGTCTATTAAGGAACACTCGGATGACCCAAAAGCTTTTTTTTTTTTTTAATTAATGAAAACTATTTTGCCTTTCCAAACAAATACTAGAATCAATCAGTCGAACAAGGGCATGTTTGTGATGAAAAAGCACCTGCAGAGATATGTAGCATACACAGCATTTACAGGGAGCAGGGACTACAGCCTGTTTAAAACGCTATCACATTAACATAGGAAAAGGGGAAACAAATAAAGGTCAGCAACCCAGGTTCAGGAACTCCATCTTGTTTACAGATTGTATACAACCAATATACACACTAAAATACTTGGACCTTTTCTGCCAGCACTGATTTCTTTCTGAAAGCACACATCCTATAAAAAAAATCCAAGTGTCTTGTTTGAAACAATCTGGTAGTGGAGTAAGTGTGAGGAACATAGTGACCTTTACCAGTACTAAATCTTCACATGGTACATAGGAAGAGCACACTGAGTGTCAAGCGACCTCCTGTAAAGAGGTATTTACTACCAGATCTCACTAAATTATGGAAAAAAAACACCACCTTTATCTACTGTAACTGTTTTATACCAAGATATCTACAATATTTACCAACAAGCAACAAATGAGATAAATATGTTCCTCTTAAATAAAGTAACCCATCTGTCAATAGCACAAACTAGATTCTGTTTACATTTTAAACAAACAGAACATTTTGCATATCATTGCACTTACCCTTAGTTGTTCTCTTTCACAACTCATCTGTTGCTTTGTACTCTACAAGAGGAAAAAAGAAAAACAAAAAGAAAAAAAAAAAAGAACAACTTTGAAAGCATAGCATTCTTGCCAAAACAAAGCTGCCAGGTCTACATATCTTACACAAATAAATATTGGTAACACAGCCATGAGTTTAAACACAATATTGTATTCTGGATCTAGATAGAATCATTACTGCAAAAAAAAAAAAAGTATTTTTTAACTTCTCTTAATTTTAAAAAGGTCCAAAGGAAATTAACAGCAGAACCCAAAACAAGTCTGAAGTACCTGTGCATTTTTAAGTTTTTTAAAGATCACATTGGCAGTTCAATTCAGGAAGCAGCTTTCCCCTTTTTTTCTGTTTAATTGCAACCCTGTGTTATATTTCTGAATATCCCACTACTAAGATACCATGATATATTCACAGCACACCTTAGAAATAAAGATACAGGAGCTTCAAGAAGTGATAAAATTAGTCCTGTGACAACTTCCAGTTCTGATCTGGTATAAAAAGAAATCTGAAGACTTGATTCCAATGCGTATCTTTTTCCATACTGCTGTCTTTATGCTACGCCAGGTTTATGAGAAACACTCTTAGAGTTTAAGAGCTGGCTGCTGAGCAAGACCCCACTACCAAGTAACAGCAGATGTGAGTCATCTGTCAATAGCAGCACAATTTGTGAAGTCACCACCCTGCCAAAAAGAAAGGGGCTCCTCTAGAAAGAGCTCAAAAAACTGAACAGCAGCACTGAAACACCCAGTTCCTAGCTCGCTTCCTAGTTCCCTGGTTTCTAACTCAACCCTGCCACCAGGACCTCTTGTGCTAGGTTAAAAACTGGCTGGACAGCCGAGCCTAGAGATTGGTGGTGAATGGAGTCAAATCCAGTTGGTGGCCGGTCACGAGTGGTGTTCCCCAGGGCTCACACTGTTGGGGCCGGTCCTGTTCAATGTCTTCACTGATGATCTGGATGAGGGGGTTGAGTGCACCCTCAGTAAGTTTGCAGATGACACCAAGCTGGGGGGAAGTGTCGATCTGCTGGAGGGCAGGAAGGCCCTAGAGAGGGCCTAGACAGGCTGGATCGTTGGGCTGGAGCCAACAGTATGAGATTCAACGAAGCCAAGTGCTGGGTCCTGCACTTGGGTCACAACAACCCCATGCAACGCTACAGGCTTGGGGAAGAGTGGCTGGAGAGCTGCCTGGAGGAAAAGGATCTGGGGGTGTTGGCTGACAGCCGCCTGAACATGAGCCAGCAGTGTGCTCAGGCAGCCAAGAAGCCAACAGCATCCTGGCTTGTATCAGGAAGAGTGTGGCCAGCAGGAGCAGGGAGGTGATCGTGCCCCTGTTATTGGCACTGGTGAGGCCGCACCTTGAGTCTTTTCCAACCTTAATGATTCTATGATTCTAATAAAACTTCGAAAGATTTGCTCAGGCACTCCAGAAGGCACTCAAGACATTGAATTGTCCAACCTGTGTCAAGAGGTTTTTTGTTTGTTGTTTTTGGCTTTGTTTTTAAAATAAAGTATGCTTAGAATACTTATAGAATCATTAGAGTATCATAAGCATTAAAGTGCAATCACTGCTATTTCTGTAATTAATATACAAGGCAAACACAATCTACAAAACATGAAAAAGAAATCTGATGCAACATTTTCTAAAGATATTTTCAGAGGTTCAGAGTACACTTTTCACTAATTTACACTTACAAAAAGTTAAAGCATGAACCAATACCCTTTTGTATGAGATATTTTTACTCTGTTGTGATGATGAAAAGGGGAACTTCTCAGACAAAGTTAAGTTACTTACAGAAGAATAAAACTGCCAGCCCATTTTTCAACACAGAAAAAATGAGTCCTAATAAGTTACAAGCTAAACCTTATATATATACACACACACACATAAAATGCAAGTTTTCCAACAAAGGCCCTGTACAAAACTACAAATCTAACAGCAAGATATGCTGATATGTTTCTTACAGTACTCTAGCAAGGAACAAAAGGTAAAGGAATTCAGCACAGGTCTATTTACAATCTTTCCCTAAAGAGTAAAATTAAGTACAGCTAAAGTGACTATCTCTTGCAGACTAATAATTCCAATTTTCAAAGTTCATACCTTCACACCATTTATAAATTACTTTAATGTTTTATCAATCTGCATTAGAAGTGTACTTACATAAGTCTCAAGAGTTAATTTTAGCTAAATCTGAGTCTGCTCTAGATGTATCATGTCAGTGTTCAAAAAAATATAAAATACAATAGCATATTTCAGTTGCAAGGGACCTACGATGATCATCCAGTCCAAGTTTGGAGTGAGTTCAGGGGTTTTGGTTTGGTGGGGTTTGGGGGTTTTTTGGGGGTTGTGGTTTGTTTGTTTGGGTTTCTTTTTGTTTGTTGTATTTTTTTTTTCCTGGAGAGCAGGGGGTAGGAGGGGTTGGTTGTCTTTTTGTTTACTTTTATTATTTAGGTTTTTCTGTGTGTAATCCTCCACACCAGAGATTTTTAACTCCAGTTTTCAGAAAAAAAAGGTTAAAATGTGAATAGTTGTTCTAGACAATGGTCCTACAGATGTTATAACAGGTTTAAAATCATAACCATTTAAAGTTCCCCATTCTGTTTGTAGGATGATTCTATAAACATAACAACACTACTACTACCTTATTCAGTTTTGTCCTGAGCAGTCATAACACATGAAAGATATCATTATGGTTTTTTGGTAGATAGAATTGTGCACAAAGAAATGAAGAAAGTCATTTGCCAAACTAACAGCACGCGAGCTCCTCTTAGCAAACTGAACATCATCCAGAATGATTGGTCTTTATAATATTTCACTGGTCAGCTTCTTTAGATAAGGCTGTCAGTCTTACATTCTATACTTTGTGTTCTAGATGTACCAGCTATTTTTCTAGAAGAAATGTTCAACCTCTACCATTAATTCCAGTATTTCTCAGGGTACTTTTCAGGTACTAAAAAAAAGACAATGAAAACTGAACAAACAACATGGTGATTAATTGAATGAAACAAAGGGAAAAAAGGAGAACATAATAGAACATGCAGTGCATTACAGAAAACTGGAATATTGTGATGGCTTGTTATTTAATTCAACATAATTTTCTCAAACTCTCTTTTGCATCTCTTGGCAAATTTGCCTGTTTTCTCCAGTCAGATGCCTTGAAAGCATAACTTTTGCAACAGGGGTATTTTTCATAATTTGCCTGATATACGTAGTAAAGCTGCAATGTTGGAAGGTATTAAGTATTACTAATACTTCAGTAGTAGTAGTAATACTTTTTAAAGTTTCAGAAGAAGCCAAAAAATGTAGTCATGTAGAAAAGGTGTTCAGCATAAAAGTCAACAGGAGATAAAAGGTTATTCAAAATGCTGCTATAATCAGATAATCCTTCCATCTCGTCTGTAACATGTTTATGCTCTGATTTTCTTACCTTTGTACTGCACAGCCACACATGGCTCACAACTTTAGTCTCTTCGATAAAATACATCAACAAGGAGAGGTTAACGATTCTTCCCATTTCACCCACCCTATCATGTTGGTGGGCCTGGACATGCTGCCTGCATGTTTAGGTAAACTACGAAGATACTTTGTTTACTCCACAGCAGCTGCAAACTATTCTATAGTATTAGTTTAAGCTCTTCTGAAATGATTGTGAAGATTCTTTTGAAAGACTTTCTGAAATTTATGTTTAATATTTTATTAGCATTTGAATACAGAGGGAAATATATTCAGATTGTACCTTTAACATCACCCTTCAAAAGAATATGTTGCCCTCTTCCCCATGGGATGAAACTTTTGGCTCTGACCTCACACTAGCTGCGAAGATTTGCAAGCATTCTGTCTTTGGAGAGAAAGGTGACAAAGGTGGTTAAAGAAAAGCAAATGTATCTAGACAGGGACAAGTAGGAAAAACAGAATACTTCAACCTGGAAAAGAGAAAGCTGGGCGTAGTTGTCTATGAAATCAAAAATAACATGAAGATAGAAAAGCTAGATTGCTTTTTCTCTCTTCTGAACAACCAACTAGATGGCAACAAATTAAAATAATATAATAGGAGGCCAGTTCAACCCAAACTAAGTAAAAAGAGGATTCTTCATGCAGTGTGTAAATAATGGAGTAGGTGTTGTAGGGGAAGGAAAAAAAAAAAAAAAAAGAGAAAAAAACATGAAGAAAAACTCATAAAGGATTATTAAATGCACAGACACCACCTTTGCCACACAAAGTCCCTAGATGTTGGAAGGAAATTCTGGAGGTGCTTGCTTTGCTCCCCTCTTCCACAGGCATTTATAAAGATGGTATCTGGGACTTACAGACCTTGGGTCTGACTCAGAACATCTGGTTTCATGTACACTAATCATATAAACATGCAAGTGTCCAGTAACGCTGGGGATTTGGAAACCAAAGGTGGTGGTGGGGAGGGGGGAATTTTGGAATGGGAGAAATTTAAAAAACAAAACAAAACAGAAAAACAAACAGACAAAAAACTCAAAACCCCAACAAAACAAAAACAAACAAAAAAGTGTATCAAATATTTCTGGAGTGAAGAAATGGTTATAGTTATTGACTATTTAAGCAGATAATTAATTCTGTGTTTTAGTTAGTCATCTATAAGTCTATCTGCCACTGCCACTTTAAATATAAAATTGATAAATATATGACAACACAGGAACCAGAACAGGAATATTAATTAAGTTTGAAAAGAAGTATTTAGGAACAACGGGAAAATACAATAGAGAGGCAAAGAGAGACAAAGAACAAAGATGTACAAGTCAGGAGAGGGCGACCGTGTCTTAACATCTGACTGTTATACCACATCTGCCAGCAAAACAAACAGAACAACAACTTTCATTTGTTTTAAAACAAACATATTTCTTATGAATATGAGAGTTGTATTTTAAAAACTATTTTGACTCACTCTACCACCACGTCCATGGTGTTCTGATTACTAAATTTAAGAAATGGAGGAAGACAACCGGGGAGATACGCAGGACACACCAATAGCAGCAATTTCCTTTGTTCAAAGTTCAGCAAATGGTTTGATTCGAAACCGTATGTTTTAGCCATAACAAATTCCATTTCAGTGATGGCTTCCCTCAGAGAGTGAGCATCCATGTAGATAGATCCCTCATTACCCTTCATACTACAAGTTTTCCAGAACAAAAGCAGCAAGGCTCAGTGATAATGCGTCATTAGGATGAGTTTAAAAAGAAATAAAAATGAAACAAACCAAACTTACCTTAATGAAAAAATATTTTTCATGGTTTAAAGAATGATGACATCTATCTGTCTCTATATAAATTTATCAGTTCAAGTTTATTAAAATATATCTGATAAAGGCTCATTTGGGCAAAGTGGCTTTCTGTGCTGCTACCCAGTGCCAAATTTGCAGTCTCATTTTGTCTTTTTTGCTCTCTGTGCCAGCTTAAGAGAAACATCCTGGAAGTACTAAGCACTTAAGGGAAAACATAAATAATGCATTTACAATATGTAAACTTGTACAGATAAATGAGAAAAACTGAAAGCCACAACATATTTAATTAATGATCAAGAGACCTTAGAAGCAAACCTTGTTCACATACTGTAATTTTAAATACAGTGCTTCTCAATCCTAAATTTACTTCCTTATGTCTCTGGATTGAACTATCTGCAATGAACCATTTGTTTCTTTCAGTTCAAGACTGCATCAAGAACCTGGTCAATATGTTGACTGTCATTATGTCAAGCTCTCACATACTAGAGTTTAGTGGAAGAATGCCTAAAATATTGATTCTCCTTAAAGGATTTCATCAAGGGAAAATTTCTGAAGAACTTGAACAATAGTTCAAGACTAAAGGTCTTTTTATAAGACAACAGTCTTAAAAGACACTCATGCTGTCAGGCTCCATCATTTTAAACAAAAAGAGACCCTTTGGAAATACTGTGCAACCTGCTGGTGTCATGCTCTAGTGAGTTCATGAACGTGAATAGATCAGGGAAGTATGTTTTGTTTCCTTTAAATACCAGTAGCAGGTGGGAGATTTGCAATCTTTCAAGTATATTTATCAGTCACCCACTCTTCCTAAGGACTTGCAAGCCCTAGCTCTGAAGAAATTGAAACAAACAGAAAATAGCACCCACCTACAGATGTAATGGACAGACTGGGAGGGCAACAGTATTACTCAAGTTGATAAGGAACACTAACGGTCCACCTGGGGAGGTTTTTTTTAATGCCAAGTTTTTAAGTGTCATTTTAAAGAAAGGATTTAGATTATGGGGCAGAGAGAACAATATGATGGTGACAAAGCTTTTACAGAAAGACTCTGCTTAAAATGTAAAAGAAAACCCATTTTTGTTACAGTACAACATTTCCAAGTATGTGTCTTGCACTTACAAATTCAAAATACTTTCAGGATTTAGAAGTGGAGCACAGTCCCAGTTTTTGAAAGATAGAGTGGACAGCTGAAGTCTTGTATACTCTAGGTATTTTACCATAAACAAACATTTGCGGTAAACTGACTTAGCCTCTGTTCTGAAAATTCTGAAAAAAGTGTATATGAAGCCATCCTGTTTCCAGCAAGCATTCACACCAGTACTACTTATCCACGATGCAGCTTAAGACACCTACTCTAACAGTAGTTCCAGGAAAGGCCCTCCAACATTTTCATCTTTCTTCTTCCACCTCAAAAAGGACAACGCAAATATTATTACCTGAATTGTAACAATACTGGTAAATGCTTAGGATAGTTTACAGCCAATACCTACATACGAACTGTGGAGCATGAGTCAGATGAGAAAGACTTGGCACTGATTGCAGTTACAGTGCTTTTACTGGAATGTAACTTCACAGTTAGTAATTGCTTATTTAGCTGATTAAGGTCTCATAGTTCTTTTCATTCATACATAGACTAAAAAGCTGATCTAAAACCAGAGATCACTCCAGCATGGTTACAATAGCTGTATTTCACTACATACTCTGAGACAGTCCATACCATTTCATACAATTTGCAAAATCCACGTATCAGTCTTTTATTAGATACTCATCTGACTGTAACAATCTTCTTTCAAAAATTAAATGCTTGGGTTTTTTCCTTGCCGTGTTGCACAAACATGCTGTGCTACACAAGAAGGTACACCATACGCTGCTGCCTGGAGTATTTAATGTGGAAACAGTCACTTCCCTTGCATCATTTTATTACATATTAGTTTTCATTATCTCATTGCCCTACAGAATTCAGAAGAAATTATGCTTCAAGTTATTTAATATGGGGAGAGAGTATGGACTTGTACATAAATGTATAAATAATGCTGTGTATTAATTTAAAATGGCTTCTCAGTACTTCATGTGAAAACCAAAACACAAATGAAGAAACAAAGTCCATCCCAAGAGCTCACATTGCCACAAAGTAGAGCCTGAGTTGTTCAAACACAGAAGACTCATTAAAAATATTAGTAACTACATAAACATATAGGATGATTTGAACTGGAAGTGGGGTTTTCAGAGCCTTTGTTAGTAACTTACATCATCATCGAGAGGCTTTTGAACACAAAATCAAGAATCTTCCTCAAGGAGTAACTGGCATGATCCTCCTCTTCTATGAGCAGCTTACATTTTTTTGTACATATGACTCCTGAAAGTTCCCAAATGTTGACGAGAGTCTAATGAGATGATACAGTGCTGAAAACCTATAGACTTCTTGTGTAACATTGTGTTACTAATATAAAGGAGTACAGAATGTTTATGTCTATGTATATACAAATTCTTCCAGAACAGAGAGCTTCAGGTTTCTCTTGGCTATGTGAGTATGTTTGCATGCACAGAATTTTAATTTCATGGGATTTTATTAGAACCATCAGTTATTGTGCTATAGCAGTAGCTAGAGGAACTGATTTATTCTCAAATGCCCTTGGCTTGGTATCGTATATCGACTAGCATTGCTGTCATAAATATATTTGGGTGAAGAACTGTCTACAATTCTGTGGGTAATACTAAACAGAGTTAAGGTTTCAAATGTCACATACAAGTGGGTTTATTTCTACTGGAAGAAACAGGCAATTATTATGGCTCATTGAGCTCAGATTAAGCATTTCCATCAAAAAAAAAAGAAAAAGAGTCTAGTGCTACAATCCTTGTAAAACTATAAATGCTTTCATCTCGCCTTCCATAAAAAAAGTATCTATAGTTTTATAGGCATTTCTCCCTCTCCTTTTCTTCTTACCCTGAAATTAGCAAAATATTTCAAACAGGATAATTTTACTGAGGCAAAGAAATAGAAAGCCTCCAAAAATAAAATAGAAACACTGTAAAAACCCTGATATATTGACACAGTTTGTAGGCAACTATTTCCTTAGGTAGTATGGCTCTTTTACTCAGTTGAGAAACCCCAAAGTCTGATTTTTACCTTTTCTTGGCTTCAGGCTAAGATATGTTTTTTCAGAAAGATTATCTATACTGCTTGAACAACATTGTTACCTGGCAAATACAGTTTTTTGGGGTTTAGATTGGGGTTTTTTGGGGGTTTTTGTTTTGTTTTAAATAGCCTTACCGAGATGCCCAAAGCATGCTGCAGATCAAAGATACCTGTGTTACCAAATTTGCCTTTGGCTTCCTGAGTGTATGCAAGGAAAATTGCGGTGCTGCAGCATAGCCTGGAAGCTCTTCATTTTTTGACACCCCTTTAAGTAAAAGGCCTGCAAGGTGGCAAAACACCAGCCAGGACTGCAGCTTTTCCCATGCTCCCACATGGTATCCTGTAACGTAAGTAGCCGCCTGTTTTTTCATAACAAGTTCAGGAACCATGGGTCTCTGCTTTGCCCTTGTGAAAAGCACCATGAAGACAAAAACTGGTTTATGTTTATTTTGCATCTACGCTATGTGACTAACCCTTGAACATTATGGCACTGGTGCATTTCTACTGGGAACTACTTTGCAGTACACTTTAATACAAACTAGGAAAAAGGTCTCAGAGAAAAATATTTTTTTGCAAGTACCATTCTAGAAAACCACTTGTGTGGTAAAGCCTCAAAATTAAATTCTGGAACAATCCCATGGGAAACTTTATCTATACTTCGTAGTCAAGTATGAACTCCTTTGATACGTAAAAAGACTAGCTATAGCGCATTTTATTTAATTTCCCTGCATAACAGAGTAAGTATTATAAGGAATAATCAGAAGGCAAAGGCACTGTGCTAAAAAGAATAAATGGACACTATGAAAAATGTAATTAAAAATGCTGTGATGTTAAAGCAACAACCAGTATAGAATTAGAAGTATGTTATCTTAGAATGCAAACACTACCAGACCAAGCCTGGCATATCACATGTATTACACTGTTTGCTGCAGCATAAAGCATTTTTGTTTCATAAGAATATTGTTATTACAAGCATTTAGCCTTGTAAAATCTTGTAACTTTTTGAAAATTGATCTTAACTGTCTTTCCTTAAAGTCTTTACCCAGAAAAAAAAATTAATGCAGATAATGGTACGAATACCAATTAAGCGATAAACTCTGAAGCTAGTGTAAATATAGAATGAAGAAACTAGATATATTAATTAATATCTGGGTATCAGGTACTGCTACTAGCTTTTGAAGTGATTTCTAAGGGTCTGCATTACATAAAGGTAACAGCAGCAAGAAAATCTGATATGCTGCACGGTAGACTTTTTTGAAGTAAAGATAACTGACAAAGACTAAAAAATACAGGCCAAGAATATATAATAAAATTCTGAGAAGGTTTAAGTAAAAATTTCAATTTTACATAAAATAGTTTCTTATAACTTGAACAGAAAATTAATACTAGTCTGTTAAGGTGCCAGTTATACTAACTTTAGATAACAACTCAGACACTTCAAGGAAGAGAAGAAAATACAAGACTGACAATAAGGATATCATTGGAGACAGGCATGGATTTTCAGACAATTACCAAAGCTAGTTATGTTACAAATTGCTACTATAGACATTGCCTGCGTGTTATCAGTAAACATCTGGAAGGTTACTTGCTGTGCTTATGTGCTGATAAAAATAAGTCAAGTTCATTCAGTCACTGATGCTTGACAAATTAGAAAAACCCCTGAAACACAGCTTTTATCTGGCAGATCCACATTATTGGCTGAAGAGGCCGTTACAGAAGGAACTGGTCTGAGAAACAAGATATTGCCAGGTCAGCAAGAAGCCAATGAACTGACAGATGTCCAAACTCTGATTTGACCCCTTCCTCAGAGTTACTCTCTTTCTCATTAAAAAATTATTCTTTCGAGTATTATAAAGTAAAAGGATGGGTGTGTGTATATATGTAACAGTTTAGTTTATAAGAAATGATCCAAAACATACTAAAATCACATTCTGCAGTATTATCCTAATAAATCAATCATCAGTAAATTTATCTGGAAAACTTACTTTATTCATCTGCAGATAAAATAGGAAATCCTTAGAATTTTTAACATTAACAGCAATATAAATTTTACAATTGTTTCTAACTGAGTTAATTAACACAGTCCTACTATAGTTTAATTTAGTTGGTTGGTCAAGCTATTAGTGTTCTTCCCCGTCCCATCCCCCCCTCTTTTTTTTTTTTTTTTTTTGGTTTTGTTTTGGGTTCTCCTTCTTTAACAGGTAAAAACTTTTTGCATAAACAGGATTTGTGTGCAAATTTTAAGCCTTAATACTAAGAAGTAATCCATGCCTATACAATTACTTTATGTAGGTATTCTTGTCAGGAAAATTTGATTGCAAAAAAGAAAAGGTGAACACCATGAAGTAAATTCATTGAATGTGATATGCTGTTTTCATGTATCACTCTACCTAAAGCTTGAAAATTTGGTCGATAACTTAATTATTTATGAAACATATATGTGGTACTTATCTTTAGCTCTTGGGAGAGAACTGCAAGGACATAAATGCAAGATGCAAGTTAATAAATATAATCCACCCACATTTTCAATAGGAAGCAGGCATCTAAATGTCATTAATGTCTTAAATTATTCATTTTTGTTTTGTACAGGAAATGCAATGACAAGTTCTGTGCTTGCACACACACACACAAACCCCAAATCAAGACACAAGCGTCGTACTCTTTGTTGCACTTATCACTTTGTTCTATAATAAAAATCTTTTGAGCAAGGCAGAGGTTGCCTTTACTGCATTAATTTATCAAACTGTGGACCCCTGAGGTGATATTATTTTGCTAAAGCATAGCAAAGACATGGAGGAATTACACCTTCATGAAGTTCAGAGAGAGACCTTCACCCCCTACGTGTGATACTTAGTAAATATACCCAAACCCAGAAGTATGTTTTCTTTGTTTTTGAATGAATGAATTAGTCACAGAGAAGAAAGAACATGAACATCCAGCGCTAGGGCTGTTCTTACTCTCATGGCATGAGCTTGACCTGCGCTCTGCATTAGGATTCACAGCCCATCTCCATTATGTAATTCTCCGGACTATTTCTGTAAGTGCAAGAAGCTTCAGTCAGAAGAAACCGCAGGCAGATATTTAATACGCTGTAAGACCAAACATGCCATAAGAAACTTCATTTCTTAGAAACCTAATTTCTCAGAAACCTCATTTTTTACAATTCCGATAATGTCACCCAGTAAAACTGTTATACAGGCAGGCAGAACTTTTGACTCTTAGAGCCACAAAACAATCACTTCTCAAAGCTGTTGATACTAGTACAACGTGTAAAAACCCTTTTTTGTTTCTGATTTGTAATGTAAGTCTTACATACCGAAGGCAGTACTCTGCTCTTTCTTACAGCAACAGAATTGCAGTGGAACTCTACTGAACCGAGTAATTTTAGATTTAGAGATGTAAAGAAGTGTAAAAGTCTTCTGGCAACCATCTGAAGAATAACTCCTGTTCCTTGCACGTTAAGAAAGATGATCATAGATTTGCTGTGGTTCAGAGCACTCTAGAGATGTGACAAGACAGGGCAAACACTTCTGCTTGCACCTAAAGATAATTATGTAATCACTTGCAACAATTTTCAAGTTGTCGTGATGTCAGTAACAACATCACAGATCTGTTTGGACTAGATGACCTTCAAAGGTCCCTTCCAACTCAAACTCTTCTATGATTCTAAATAATAATGTAAGCAAAATCAGTAATGTGTTTACCGTCTATTGTCTGCATTATTAAAATGAGTATCAATTGACAGTTGATTATCTTTCAACGTTCATTTAAAAGAAAAAGATACCAAGGTAATTGCAGTGCCAAACACAGCAGTATTGAGAACAAAATACTCCAGTAAATGAGAACAAAGAGAGCATGAATTACCTCGTAATAACATTGGCTATGTTCAGCCTCAGATTATGCCACTAACAGATGGTTTGCCAGGTATCTTCTCAATGGGATAATACATACATCTGCAGACTGCTCCAAATTAAATGGGCTTTTCTAGGAGTCCTAAAGTTCCACCTCCGAGATCTGCTCTGTGATTTGTGATCATTGCCTACCTGCTCCTCTGGAAAAATGGCAGTCTAGGAAAGTCTGCACCCATTGCCCCGTGTCAGTAACCCCTCGTCACTCTTTATCTATCTTTCGGAAGAGGGTACAGTGTTACACAGCATAGCAATTACAGAGCTTCAGAGGAACCCTGGATCTGCAGTATATGTTGGGTTCAACCATCATATACAAAACCAGGAATCCCATTCACAGTGGAGGAGAGCAATGCTTCAAGAGCTTCCTCTCCCACCAGCATGGACCATGCACCTTGATAAATTAGAAACACAGATGCTGCTTTTCTAAAATGGTAATGTTGCACTGTAGCTGAACATGGCTAAATGTGTGCAAGTCTGTTAGTGATGAGAAGTGTCCCACAGGATGAAGTCTGTAGAGGTATGACTTGCAAATTCTGTATTTATATTCACTCACAGCTAAAGTAACTTTGAACACCATTGCTCAACTTAGGAACAGTCTCTTGAAGGAACTGTTTTCTGAATAGTCCAAATTGTTTTCCTTCATGGGGAGATGTACTTTTTAGGCCTTGGAAGTATTTAACTTACATCCCAATTTGTACATGGCTAGCAAGTGAAAAAGTGAGGGACAAAGCCAAAGTTTCTTTGAGCCTTTGCAGCACTGGTATCCTGAGAGGAAAGTGTTTTATTTTGCACAATGCTCAAATCCAATAACTACATAGGGAAAGGAAGGGCATAGTACCTTAATCTCCTCTCCTAAACAGCTTAACTAACTACAGAAGATGCAGTGCCTCGCCTTCAATAACTGCTCAGTGCTTTTACTTGTTCCAAGAATGCATTACAAAGAATGTCAATAAACTTTAATTAGCAATATATTTTTAGTGGCAGTGCTACAGCTTGCTGCAATGAAACATTTCTCCCAAGAATTTCTAAAGCTTTCCTAGAGAAACCTTGACACTTAGTAATGAAAGACATTTACAGATTGTCATATAAGAGCATCCATTAGGGCAGTAGATTCTTCTCACTCCGAAGTGGTAAGGTTACCTTGAACAAGTAAGTCTTATTAAAAATGTTCTTTGCTTTTCTGTTAAGAAAATGAACAATCACTGGCAAAAATGCAGCGCAGCTGACAAAGTTAAACATTTTCTTTCACCTTTTAATGAGCCCACAGCAATGGCTTTACTGTCCAAAAAAATAGAGTAGAAGGAAACATTTAAACTTGTGTGTGTGTGCATGTGTACACACACCCATGTTCATTTCACAAAATAAATGTCATGTTCTTCAATGACCTCCATGATAACAAGCTTGAAATTGTAGCTTCAAAATTCCATTGTATCTATAACTTTCAAAATAATTTTAATAATGTATTGCATATAATTGTTATGCTGCTCCCAACATCTCTAAAAATCTTTGTGATTTTTTGAGGTGAGGTAAACTGTGACCTGAAACTCTGTCAGAAGACACAGAAATCTTTTACTATTCATACATGAAAGATCTAAATATCATCTCTTTTTACAATAAATATAACCTCTTTTCTTCTTCATGTAGTTATACATATCTTCGCTTTTCTGCCTTATCTTAAGCCAGATTGAAAGTCATCAAGGACAAGGAGTTTCTACAAGTTTTCTTACCTATCTATCTATATAGCACTAAATACAAGGGAGATGGGGAGGGAGAGAAGGTGAAGCATCTCTCCTACCTTTATCTGTATCTATATGTTTTAATTGCAGCATGTTATAAATTAAATTACTATATTATCACGTAATAACATTATTAACATAATAATTAGCATGCACAATTCAATAGGTACATATCATCCTCATTTGCTCACGGGGGGGTCGTACAGCATGTGTATTCAACACAGTATAGTCATAGCCTCAATTAAGTTATCATTTAACTCACTGTTTGTCATTTACTTTGTTTCCAATGTTTGTAACAACTCTTTGCTGCATTTACACCGTAACACATTTTTCAGAACTTACTTTGCTAAATTTTGCAATGTAATAAATATGCAAAATTACTCAGAGTCATTTTGGCCTGCACATAATTTCTTTTCTTCCTCCCTTTTACTTCCACAAATGCTATTGGCATATACGATCAAGAAGCAAACTAAACCCAAAGCCTTGAGGCAAGTTCCACAATTGCAAGAGGATGCATATTACCAAAGAGGTATTGGGTCAAGCTGTTCAAGCTGAAAACCACTCCCTATTTAGCCAGTCTGCTATGATACTAGACAATTACTTTCACTTAAGCAGGAATAAATGAAGTATCACACAGAAATAATTTGGAGTTCCTCAAAGCTCTGATGTACGTGGCCCTTGTTGGGAAATGAGAACAGGAGAATTTAAAAGAGCAGGAACAGTGTTGTGATGTTCTGTGTGGTTAAATCAGATTAATCACCATCTAGTCCAGTGGAATCAAGATCCAAACAGGTTCATTATTTTTAAGCTAAGTAGTCTTCAGTTTTAGCAAAGTTGCAAGCCTGGGATTAGTTTATGAGATTAATCGATTTTTAGTGTTATGATGTAAAAGCCATTCTAGCCTGCTAACTACATGAAACGCTGAGATCAATTTTGAGAGTAAAACATCAATTACCTCACTTACTGAAACAGGATAAGCAGCAATTAAAAGGGTAGGGAATGCTTCGCTGCATTAGGTTACTTGTCTAGTTTTTCAGTATATCATAACAACTGTTTTGATTTCTAATTGTGTCTAGAGACTTGAATTCAGGCCTCTTATGTCTCTGTTATGCATATTCTAGGATAGGGCTGTCTCTTACTACTTAGATAAAAATTCCTAATGTGCCTCAAACATGCACATGCCGTTAAAAATAATAATTAATTTACCATTGCAAAAAGCTACTTCTGCTTAAGAATTCTTACCTGGGCTCAATTACACTGTAATGTCAATCATGGGCAAAAAAGTCTAAACTATGGCATTTCTGGTATTTAATGCCCGTCACTACATAAAGAAGTAAATCTTGCAGGAACTAAGCACCTCTAGTTAAAATACAGCCTTTGCCTTGCATCTGCTGCATGGCACCAACATCTCTGAATTTCCAAAGTTTAGAAAGACAGTGGGATAGTCCTGAAAGCCTAGAAACAACGAGGAAGTGGAGAACACAGAAGGGAAACAGCATGCTGCTTCCTAATACCAAGCAGTACAGACAAAACTGGAGACAGGTGACATAAAAGAGCTTCAGTCAAAATCCACAAAGGTTCAGAGACAGCAAAAGTCTTACTTAAGTTACCAAATCGGCAACTACTTGTTGCATACCTAGAACTGGTTACAAACAGGGTGCTAAAGACATTTGTTTATTAGATTTGCCAGATCGACAACAATGGAAAATTCTGCATAAAGTGTTCAGCTTAATAATTCACTCACAGCTTTCTGTGAGCTCATTCCCCTCTCCTCCAGTTACTGACACACTGATGTGATAGGGTTTTAGGGAGCTGAACCTTCCATGCAATCCAGGTACCTGACTAAGGCTTCCAGAACCTGCAGCTGCTGAGCACCATTGCCAACGGATGGTGTTAAAGCTGGAGACCACAAGCCACAAAGATTCTGTGGCTCTAGAGCAACCACAAGCTAAAGCTCATTTATTTTTTAAAGGTTTATTAAAAGAAAATTCACTTTCATTCTAAATTAAGACAAAAATCTGTTATGAAAAATTTATCTCCCTCCCCCCCCCCCCCAGTCTCAGCGCTCACTGTACCTCTGTCTGGTTTTTGAGGAAGATAAAGCCCTCTTGTTAAAAAAGGGAAACCTCCTCCTAGAATCTCACCTTTGCAAATGTGCGCAAATGTGACAAGTTACAGATGTAGACTGGCAAGAGAAACGTACTTCTTGCTTGGTGTACACTTTGCATTCTAGTAAGGTACAATAATTCGTTAAAATTACTCTGCAGCATTCTTCAGTAAATAAAGCCAGCCTCAAAATACATCATGGAGATGTCTTGGTTTTTCCAAAGCCTTTCGCTTTATTCCTGAAATGCTGTAATTCATATGTGTACATTCAGGAGCCTGGAGAATTGTGACTGAGACCACTGCAAAGAAGGAAAAACACAACAAACCACCTTTTATCTGTCCAAGGCAGAGATCTATCAATAGGGAGAATTTTTTTACTTGAAGGGAATAAAAAAATACCTTGATCTTATGAAAACAACAGTTTGCAGGCAGCTATTAAACAGATTTTTTTTTAATTTCCAGTGTATTTTTAATATTATTTCTCAGTTCTGTTTGATTCCTAGAGCTGAATCTACTGAGTAAGCAGTATTCTACAATATTTTATGGTGTGCATGTGTGCGTGGTTTGCATTCAAAGATTTGGTTCAACATTGATTTTATTTCCTCTTAGTATTTTATAGTTATTAGACTGCAATAAATTTTTCTTAAGTCAAGTCTGGATTTAAATATGCAAGCCAGGATGGAAAGGTACCAAATCTATAATGTGCCATAAATATAGTGATTTTTTTTTTATTTTTTACTGTCACAGTTAGTGGGGAAATTACTCTTTGCTTAGTTTATGTACCAGCTCCTCTGAAAAACCAAGGGACATTTTCAACACTGGAAACAGACATGCACTGTTGGTCTACACTTGTCTTGCACCTTACCAGCTGTTTTTTATTTAGAGAGAACAGTGTTGCCACCATCTGTCTCCAGGAAAAAATAAAAATTTAAAAAAAGAACGGGAAAAAAGTTTCTTAAAGCAAGTCAAAAGCATAAGCAAAACCGGTGTGAAGGGTGGAGAGCAGGAATACAGGTCCATAAGCGTTATGATGGAAAATGGATTGAGTGGAAGATGAAATAAACTATGGAATGAGTTCTGCATTTTAAATGGTTTTGCTGTCGTGTTCTAAATATCCATCTCCATGGTAAGAAAGACAAATCTGACATTCCACAGGGGGCCAGGGAGAGTGGGGAAGAAAGATGAGAGTCACTTTTTGTTTTATTTGATAGTTCTGAACTGATTATATAAGAAATATATCTATGATCCCTTCTTTCTGAGAAGAAAATAAGTTCACAGTTATGAAGGTATTAGAAAAATTCTTAAAGATTCCATACATTCTTGTTGTACGTGTCATGTTCCAGCTTCAGAAATGTGGAATGTCCGGGGCCCAAAGAACAGGAAAAGAACTATTCTTCATTTCTGGGTTATATAAATTATCTTCTCTGCTGTCTGGAATTATTTTCTAAAAATAAAATAAAAGAACACTGCAGTCCATTTTCACTGCATTTTACTCCTCATAGTGCCCAATAACCAAGTTGCAAAAACTATTTTTTCCCTGTTTAGAAGTAATGAGCAACATATGAATAGCACTTTGCCAGACATGCTAGAAATTCCCTTTCCTACTTAGCTTTCGTAGTCAGCTCTTACTAAGCTAGAAAACCTCAAATTTGATCGGGGTAACACAGATTATACCTAAGTAGCAAATGTCTTCCTGAATGAACCATTAGCGTCCTGTCACTTCTGACGAGAATTAAACTGATTTTATGTGGAATAGAAAATACTGTGTTCTAGTGGAGCTGGAATGATTTTAAGCTTAGTACTAGGTGCTTGAAGTTTTGTCTTTTCTCCATTAATGAGCACTCTCAGTTTGCACATTAAAAAGCAGTCTAGTCCATTCTCAGCACATTTAGAGTACTCATCATTGCTGATGCATACCAGTGAACTAAATTTATGGGCTTACATACTAGCTCACCTACATGCTTCAGAAGTCCACATCTGGGTCATCTGAGAAATGCTACGTGCATGACTTCAATTAGATGGGAAAGAATACAGAACATTTAAAATATTAATGTATTATTATTGATGGTCTTGACAGGATTTCCCAGTGTTTACTGTACAAATTTCAAAAAGCTGAAAGTTTGTCCCCTGTGACCACAAGTAAAATGTAGTCACATATACGTTTAATAGAGTATTATGATGTACAATATCAATGAAAAAAAGATACCTTAACCACCTATATTCAGTTCGAAAGACATCCCACCACAGGAATAAATAGCACAGAAACCCCAGAAATATATAAGATAATGTGTTGAGATTAAGAATCAAAGCCTAAGTTTCGACATGAAAGCAATTCTGCTGTTCAAAAGCAAAAAATGTTGGGCCACTAGTCAACAATCCGTCCCAATGGTACCCAGATGTACATGTCATTTTGTCTAGACTGTAAAAGAAACAAGCAGGTTGTCAGTATAACTGAAAATCATTCTGATGACTTATTGCTCTGGAAATGTTAAAAAAAAAAAGCACCACCTTTCTTTTTTTGGCTTTTGAGAGTCTGTATTTAAGAGACAAATGTGGCAAATTATAGGAGGGAAAAAAAGAGGAAATATTCTACTTTCCCTTTAATATCTAGATCATGTTAATTGATCCCAGTAGAATCCCTCACCACTAGACTATCTCAGTGAGTTCACCAATTTTTGTATTTGAATGATCTTGCCTCTGCTAATTACAGATTAAACAATACTTGGCGTGTGTGTGTGTGTGTGTGTGTGTGTGTGTGTAAAATTCCTCTGGTTTTTTTTTCTGGGGAGAAACATTAACACCTTCTTTTCAAGTACTTGCAAGTCTGTAAGACCTTCTATGGTCACCATCTGTGTTACAAGTTTTATTTCAAGAGCACAACATACAAATTACCAAAGGTAATACTACTCTGTGCGGAAAGCAGAAGCAACAAGAAGCACCTTGTCAGTGCAGTTCCATGGAACAACCAGATTCCCATGGAAGAAGCAGTTTCCAAGCATGCTTCTTCACCTCCCCAGTCCTATTTGCTGTGCACTAAGTTTTAGTTATATGTGTTAAAAAAAAAAAACCAAAAACCAACAACCAACCAAACACACACCACAAACAAACAACAACAACAAAAACCCCACAAAGCAAAAATGGCACACAGCACAGGCATCAAGATGCTTCAAACCGGGGAACCACGAATAAGGCCATTCAATTATTAAGGAATAGTCTACAAAGCTATACACACCTATTTAATTATATTAAGCTACTAACAGCAAATTTAAGCATTTACATATATTCTTCTGTTACGAATGTACTGTGTTGTTAACTTTACTGATGATCAGTGGCATCTAGCAACTCCTTTGAGAGAGAAAATGCATGAAAAAGAAAACATTGCTGTAGCCAGTTTGTTGGTTTAGGTTGACGCCTTTAGGCTATCCATTACTACTTCAGTTTTTAACAGAAAGTGTCTTCGTTTTCGTTA
This sequence comes from Phalacrocorax aristotelis, assembly GCF_949628215.1. Classification (NCBI taxonomy): domain Eukaryota; kingdom Metazoa; phylum Chordata; class Aves; order Suliformes; family Phalacrocoracidae; genus Phalacrocorax; species Phalacrocorax aristotelis. The sequence continues at coordinate 15,418,343 of NC_134285.1, forward strand.
ATGTTGAGGTGTTTTGACTTTTTGCCTCAAATAACTGCAGTAATCTAAAAGAGAGGGGGGAAATTATGTGAACTCTTTCACTTAGACTTTAAGAATTATTCATAGCAGCTTGCATGTCTCCTGTGATTACTCAAAACTTGAATAGAAAGCAAATATTTCTATCCTAATATTGCACATACAGCTTTCCAGCAATTACAAAACACACTGCTCGGACTTTCTTTAACATAGGCTAGCTTGAAATTAATTGTTCTGGAAAGAAACGAGGTCTAGTAGATCTCATTTACTGCTGGAACATAACTTGAATACAGTTTTCATGTATTAAAATAATTCCCTAGTGGCAAAAAGAAATGAACAAAGACTCGGGGAAGGCAAGGGTTTGTTCCACAGCAATTATTTACCATCACAGAATTTGAACTCTCCTTTTCTTTTGTTATTACTTTTATGATGGGACGTGTAAAGATAACTGTTAACACTTCGTGCAATCAAAAATATATTTAGAAAATATACACCATAGCATGCATTTCTCACAGAAACAGATGCTATTAAAATCTAGTATGGTAGTATTACATTCTCAACTTGGTAACCCTTTCTTATTTGTCAGTTATACTGCAGTATTTTTAAAGGAAAAAATTCTGAAGATCATTAATTCTTGTTTCTTCTTACAGAGAAACAGGACATTACAGTCTTTGTTGTCAGCTCACTTAAGCAGCCTGAAACCAATTTCAGGACTTATTAACCACTTATTAATCTAGTCTTTAATTACATTTTTATATTGGAAGCAAACACCTTGAAATATTTAGAAGCTTTAGGATAAATTATGTCCTCAGTTTCATCCCTGCATTCCCACTGTAACCGTGTGAGGAACCTTGTTTCTTTTGTCATTTTATTCCCCACAGGTGCAATCAACTTTAAAGAGAAAGAAGAAAAGCCCTGTGCAAATACTGGCTGATACAGTTTCTCAACAATACTGAGAAAATTACACTGCATTGAAAAGGAAGAAGAAGATGTGAGCTGAAGTCTTAAAGTGTTGGCTTTTCTGCACCAGGGCACTAAACTGAGGAGTCTGGACAGCTACCGATCACACACCTCCATCCTGCTTCTGGGGATGACTCCTCCAGAGTCGAAGAGGCTTAAGCAGGATGTGTAGAGCTCCTAGTCTGGCACAGGAGTAGTAACCAGTATACTTTAACACATAGGATTGTGAATCTTTTTATTTGTTTGCCATTTGCTTAAATAATTGTCCCCAAGCTTCTTTGCCTCAGCAAATTCTTTACAGAAAAAAGCACAGCAAGAGTATCAGCTATTCTGTTCATGAAAAAGACCTCTACATTTGCATATTGAAATGATGTCAGGTTCTACTGAAGAATCTTAAGAACTATGTAGCGTCAAAACCTCAGTGCAATTTATACACAGGTGTTTGTATCTGAAAAGTGGTTATTTTATATAGTTGAGGTACAAAAAAACCCATCCAGTACTAGAATTAAAGCTGTCAGTGATTTCCAGAAGGCAAAGCAGAATGATCTACAGTTGGGTTTAGGTGCTTCCTCAGTGGTTAGGCAGCCATCCACTTCCCTTTCTGTAATTGCTCAAACCCACACATAAACAACAGTCCCTGTGCTCCCTGAATGCTGAGCTGGCTCTGAAACCAGCCATTTATCATCTCACAAAAAAAAAAAAAATTTAAAAAATTTGAGAAACACTGTTGACAAGGGGTAAGGTGAACTAATCAGAGTCATGGCTCCAGTGTTCCCTAAATGTTCCCTTCCAGACAGGAGAAAGAACCAAGCTGAGCTGATCATTTGGCCCCAGGAAAGGGCAGGGCTGAAAAGCACATGTTCCTTAGGCAGGAACCTCCGAGCTGCTCCTGCTTGGTCAGCACAGGTTTGTAGCATCCTCAACATAAACCTGTGCCTTAAAACAAAAGGTCGAGCCAACGGTAAAGTTGGGTAACATGACAACAGGTACACTTAATAAAAATTAAGTATCATTATTAAAGTATTAGTAGAAAACTCAATACTTTAGGGAACTAAAACTATTTCAGTTCTTGTTAATGCGACAAATGCTATATTTTGGAGAGGATTTTGGTTGCTTTTCTAATAGGTAGGTGACCACTGATTCCTAACTTTAGCTGCAGGTCTGGTTGGACTTACATTACTATCTTCTAAAAAAAAAAAAAAAAAAAAAAAAAAAATCTATTCTTCACCCAATCAACACGTAATACTGAGCAGACTAAAATCAGTGACCATCGATAAACATTTACAGAAGTTAACTAAATTTGAATTCTCTAACGGTCTGCTAAGTATAATATTTTTCCCATCAGGTCTTTAAGCCTGTATCAAGTCTAACTGATGTTCAGCATGGGAAACTGGTGGCTCTCAATTCAGCATATGGTTCTTTCTCCTTGTAGGCAGTGAGAGACCAGTTTATATTTTTATATACACACACATGTATATATAATGTATATATAAAGTGTTCAGTTACCTAGATATTTTGCATCTAATAATGTAGACATCTTAATATTCATGGTTTGCTTTGATTAAAATACAAAGTTTCACTTTAATTTAAGTATTATCCTTTATAATGCTGACAAGTTACACTGACTGCCACTTAACTTAGTGTTTAATCAGGAAAACTACTGTGGCACTGGCCGATTAGGCTGGCTCAACTGCTGCCTGCTCAATTTTTCCCCATAATTGCAGGATATACTTTATTGTGACAGGGGCCCGAACAGTGGAATTCCAATATGCTATACATCAGGTTCTCCATTATTGGATTAGCTAGATGTGGCATCATTACCGCTGCACTTTCATGCCTATCATTGATCGCATCGTTCTTTCTATTTCACAATTAATGCAAGTCAGCTGGATTGATCAATCCTCTGATGAGTTTAGGCCACAGTCAATATATTCTTATGGCTCTGTGCTACTATTTTATAGCTGTGCCTAAGGATTTGTCATCCTGGCTACAGATTTTCTTGAGTTTTTTTCAGATGCTTCTGCTACCACCTTGCTCCCTAAACCACAAAGTGTTTATGAATTACTCATGTCACATGGAAAAAAAAAAGGGAGCAAGAAAGTCACTAAATTCATCATCGGAAAGATTTCTTTTTTTTTTTTTTGAAATCACACTCTTGGTTGGCTCAGTAACAACCAGTCTGATAGCTGAATTTTGCACTTCAAAACACTTAGCTTCCACGGAAATGCAGAGATTTCAGAAGACCACAGCTATTTTCATCTCTATTTTAGACATACCAGTACGTTCATGAAATGTGGAAATATGTTAATAACTTGATTGTTGATATTTTGCTAACACTGTATTACTTCTGATAATTTTTGAACACTTACTCTTCTTCCAAAGGGTAGTAAAATTTGCAGGAAAATCTCTCTCCACAATGGGAGAGAGAATAAATAATGGTACAGTGGGAAAAACAGTGAACAACAGTATTTGCCTAATACCACTCTACTGTTACCCTATGTCATGAGCATTATTACCCATATTTGAAAACCTTCTCTACAGAGAATAATATTGAGTTACTGTAATTTTCTAATAAAACATAACTTATATACAAAATTACAATGCTGTACAGCTTAGTGCTTTTGTCTGTTTTTTTTTTTTGTGTGTGGTTTTTGTTTTTGTTTGTTTTGGTTGGGTTTGGTTTGGTTTGGCTTTTAAATAAATATATTTTCTCTGGCTACTACAGAATGTACCCAGATCCATGCCTGTATTTTCTTTTAATGGCCACCAAAAAAAAATTTCTCTATGTTTTTGGAAAAAAAAAAAAAAACAACCAAAACCAACAAAAACCCAAACAACCAAAACAAAACACCAAACAACCAAAGCTTGGAAGAAGCAACATTAATACTAGTGCACTATTATAATTCCATTTTCATTCAACTACATCATAGCCTGATCTACATTATGAGAAGCCCCAGTTTACAAAAGATGCCAAATTTAAATACAAGACAATGAATGAACTGTAATTCTTTACCCTTTCTCCAGGTTTCAATCAACGCATTCAGAGTTTGGACCTTCTGGACGGGTTTGCACATTATGCAGAGAATGCCCTCATTAAATGAGGAATAATTGCCTTTTTTTTGCCCCCCAGTCACTCTGTCTCGTCTAGTTGCCAGTGCCAGTACTGGTGACAATTACAAGGTATTAGCAATGACACTGTGATTTTGTGGCAGTGATACCACATTTGAAAAATACCTCTTTTTTTCCTCGAAGAATCTAAATCTACAGTTAAAAGCCACTGATATAATTAAAATTTCTTCCAATTAGTAAAGCAAAACAGCTCCAAAACAGTTTTTTGGTAAGCCCTGAAAATACCACTGATAAAAGAAGAAAAAGAAACACAGTTTGACAGTCATAAATGCTCTGTTAAGCATAAAGTGTGTTTTATTCAAAACAAGTAATGTGTTTCCTTAAACATACTGGCTTTGAAGGGAGCAGGCATTTTAGATTATCCATACATAATTCAGTTCCACTGAAAGTGCTCTGCCTAAACAATTTTCCATTATGTTTCTAGTAAATTTGGAATATAAAAGATAGGGCTTGCGCCTTAAACAGGGATAATATAATACAACATTGAACTGTTATATAGCTTTCAAAAATATTTTTACAAACAAGGAACGATCCTTTCCTACTGAAGTGTGGGTGCTTTGTCATCAGTGCCAATCAGACAAGGATCACTGCCACGGATCATTGTTTTTCTCCTTTAAGAATGAGTCGAGAAACATGCCCAATAATGTAAAGTCTATTTAAGTCTTAAATTAGTTCATGAATCTATATTTAGGCTACCTACATATGTGGCCTGGTTTTCAGAAATGCTAAGATTTGCTGTGCCCTGCAAGTCGCTGTACCTAAACGTGCTCACATCTTTCAGAAATCAGGCTGTTACATTTAGATGGTTAATTATGGGTGCAAGATTTGAATGAACTCAAAATTTTAACCTAGATGAGCATATATTACATTGTAGATATTTTGAAGTTGCTTTAAGATATGACACACTATGGTAGATAGCTCGTATTCAGGTAAAAGTGAAAAAAAACCCCTCATAATAATACATATATTTTAATAAATTGGGTGCTTATGGAGCAAAAAATTCCTGTTTTATTTTCTGTTAAAAGGACTACAGTATTTATATTTACAAAGGGGAACAGATTAACATTTTGTTTAATCTTATTGCCCAAACATTTACACCATACACAGAAAGTTGTGTTAATTTTCAGTTTCAGGAAACTGAGCAATGAGATGCCAAATAAATAAATTTAAAAAAAAAATCTAGTAATAATGATGGTGTGTTTGTAAACAAGTTTTTTTTCTTATCTCAGATGTCTTTGCTTTAATTTATATTGTATTTCACAGGAAATTGGACAGCAATCCCAAATTGTCAATGAAAAGATTAAAAATGAAATTTTTATGTTATATCAAAGTACATTGTTAGAGGAAAACATCTCTGCTATAAAAAAAAGCTACCTTTTAAAATTGAGGTGCTTTCTCCAAGTTTCTTATCCTTTGTTTTTCATATTTTCAAGAGGGAATCAGATGTTTTATTTTTTTAGTTTATTCACCAATGACTTAGTCAAAGCTGGGCAAAATTTATACTAAGATCTTTTGGTTTTGACATTGGTGTAGCCTACTGTAGTCTTGTTAGCCTTTCAAACAGAATCTTCTGGATTTCTTAATTCCTTTTGAAAAAAAACCTGTGAGCTACATATGCCTATTGGTACTGCATAGGTCTTTTTACATATACTCACATAGAGCAGCAAAACTTTATTAAAAGTCTCACTGAAAACAAGAGGCCAAGCTCTCTTTGTAATCCAGAAAGGAAAATCACTGGTTTCGAGGTGGTCTTTAAAAACAGATTGTGAATGCTAAAGCCTGTGTCTTTCTCTCTTGCTCCACTATTGTGTATCGCTTATATAAATGTATTTATATGTATATTTTCAGGAATATAGCACGAAAAAGCCCTAAATACTGTATTTTTAGCTTTGCTGTGGTTTATCATCTTCATCATATGCTCACCCATTTAAGATCATTGCAGTCTTTGAGAAATCAGTAAAACAGTGGAGTGCATCAGGAACTGAGACGGGTGTGAATTCTAACAGTCATTTCCAAGAAAACATTGCAGTTACGCAAACTGAAATTCTGTCCTCAACTACTGTATTTGTAAACAAAACTGCAATAAATGTTTCCTATAGCCATAAAATCTAATTTATCTTTTACAGTAGAATAAATTAACCATATACTTTTGCTTCCAGATTGCCTACAGAAGTCACAGGAAGACAAACCCTCCCGGCCTAATCTTGTGGGTTCTTTTTCAGTCCTTGCATAGGCAAAGTGAGTAGTCAGAATGCACACACATGCAGACAGTGGCATGCATGCAGCTTAGATAACAGGATACACAGTCTCACCTTGTGTTTCTACCTCCTGAAATAAATGTTTACTACTTTTTCGAAGGAAATGACAAGTAATTTATGAGGTAATACACATAAATGCTCCAAGCATGGGAGAACACAGCTTTCAAATAATGCAGAGAAACTTATCTGTCTTAGGGCTTTAAAGGTATTGCCAGGTTTCCTTTTGCAGAGGTATAGTATAAATACTATAAAAAAAAGTAGAAAGCATTAAGTAATCTATACTTCCTTCTGAATTATAGATGCAATCAAAATGAGCAAATACACAACATCAGTCTTCACCATGCTTGTCTTCCTATAGAATTTAAGCTGAAGCTCCAGCTTTTGTGTTCCCTGGATTTTATGCTATCTCTATTGTTTACCTAAGAGATTCTGAGTTTCATAACATATCTAACACATCATAAAAAAGGCATAAACCTGGATGTTTCTCTCAAGACATATATCAAGTTTCCACCAATAGCAGCACCATGAACAGTTTTTGATTCCAGCTTAAATTTATATTTAATTGCTTAAATATCTATTCTATTGTTTATATTTCAACAAAATTTTTAATATTTTCTTAACATCTTTCTAAAGACAGAGCCATTGTCATTAAATGAGAAAGCAGATTTCTGTTACAGAAATCTTAATCATTACAGCTTAACCTAAACCTGCAAATGTAGGCTTTTCTTTTGTCTAATTTTGCAGACAGAAAAGCCGTTTCCTGTGGCTCACTGATTCTGACAATACCCTTAGACCAATTCCCATGATTCCCTCATCATGGGCAGATATCATTTCAACAGATGTCAAGAACAGCTAAGTGCACTTAGGCCTATTTGTTAAATTCCTAGGGGGAGGTAGATTGGCGAAATTCATCCTGTAATTAAACCGCATATTTCTTTCAAGCTGCCTCTTCCCTCTTCCCTTCATAATCCCTCTGCCTCGCATCAAATCATTTAGGCACTTATTGGCTACAATCAATACAATATGAGATACATTAATTTAGTCCCTAGGAGATGTGCTGGGAATAGGCGGTATTGCTCCACAAGCATTCTGAAATGTTCACGCAAGCGTGCTATCAACTGTAGCAAGATAGCACTTATAGTCAGCATAGGCAGATTTATGACAATTCCATACTGTGTGCCCACAGCTCTGGTCTGAAGCCAAACATACATAAATTGGATTGAAACGGGAAACACTAAATATATTACCTAATGCACACAAATGCTAAGCAGCGCAAATCACTGTGAATAGTTGGAATGGTTGCACAGAATCTGAACAATTAAGCTCAAGCTTCCCATATGTTCAAATACCCCTTGTGCCTCGCTATGGAGAGTGAAATTAGTATTGGAAAGAAGCATTAATGAGGGTTCTCATTTATAGATATGGACTTCAAAGTAAGATCTTTCACTTATATTTATAATCTTGCCTTTTAGCTTGCACATCCTCCTGTTACTGAATTGCTGGGATTTGTTTTTGTCTTCAGAGAAGTAAGACAGGATAAAGCTATCCATTCTTTGTAGAAAAAGGATATAAAAAGATTTCTGAAATGAGGTTATGTTTCATTTGTAAGGATATACTATTGCATTTTTTTATTTATAAGCAAATATATAAACCAAGTCCCTAACATGTAAGTGTGAAATTGAAGACTCTGAAATGTCAACAAAAGAACATATTAAATGCTTCGTAAATCCTAAGTATGCAATGCTTTGGGAAGCTATCAATATATACACCAAACAATATGTCACTAACAATCAAAATTATATTTGCAACAGTAATGATAACTAAAATTGGTGCACACAGAGATTACTAATGCGGTAGGCTAAATTGGGAAGTGGGAATAAAAAAATACAACATCCAAGACTTAATTGGATTATTTTGCTGCAACTGCAAAAACATCACCTACAAGATAAACAAATGTTCTGTGTACTATTATGTGTATTTAATTTTTAAAGCAGTGAACTAATTAGAAAGCCTTTTTCTACATTTAAAAATTAATATAATTTATAATTTTCTGATTAACAAATTCTAATTTAGATTGTGTCGTACTGTCAAAATGAGCTTGTTTCCTGTGAAAGCATGATGAAAACCGCTGTCTTCGGGGTGCAATTACAGTTTGTGCAGACACTGAGGAGGAGAGGAGTGCACATGAGCAACTGCAGGCACAAAGAGATGAAATAATGGATCTGTGGGAAAGACTGGACACACTCAGTGGCACAGAGGTTTCAGATGGGCAGACTGTGCCATGGCCCTGTCTCTGGACGCTCGCATTAATTGGGACTCCCACAGATATATTTCACACATTTTGCACCCACTCCTCATATACTTGCATGGTTTCATGTATTTAAAATTTGAAAGGGCCATTCCCTTCACTTCCTTTTTTTATTTCTATTTTACATTTTTTGTTTGTTTAGGGCTGAGAGTTATTGCTTTATTACCTAAATGGAGTGGGAAAGGCTGTTACACTTCACAGGTTCTCCAGTGACCTCTAATATATGACGGTTGAAACAGTCACAATGCAGACAAGAATCTTTGCCACTGTGGAAAAAAAACTTATAGTTCCCAAGAGATCATCATTCTGTAACGCAGTGAAACCAGTAAACTCTACAAAAAATATTTAAAAATAACACGTCAAGCATTTTATAAGGGATTTGCATTCCTTTAAAACACTTTATTTCTCTTTGACTAAAGCTACTTTCCAGTTTAAATTGGTAACATCAATTACAGTTTCAGCACAACAACAACAACAAAAAGGAGAAAACGTAACCATTCATTTTATAACCAATAACCCTTCAAGGTTACAAGGTTAACTTGCACCGTTAACTCATCTTTCTAATTGGAGAAGGAAGTCTGAACCACTGCCATTTATACTGGTGACTACTTTACTAACTTAAAGCTATTTCCCAGAAACTAATTTTGGACTTTGTATCACTTCTTTTCAGGAACTGCTTAACCAGACAATATTTATCTTTCAGCTCCACAACTTCATAAAAGAGTCAGCCACCTTCTTGACTCACCTTGTGCCTGAGCTTTCTTAGAGTATACCCTGCTGCCAAAGGGGCAGCTGCTGATCCTTCCAACTGAAACTCCACTTCTTCCGTTTTTAGATTTTTCTTTTTTTTTTTTGACACTGTGTGAACAGCATGTTCTATTCCTCATTCATCTCTAAAACAAACAATTTCATGGACATTAGTCTCATGAATGCTCTCTATTGTCCCATTGGGATCGGGTCGGAGCACGGATTGTATTCAGATGAATGAGAATGTTCAAAGCACTACAAAATAAAACAAGTGAATAGACTTCTCTGTCCTTTTCCCACTTCTGAGATGATTTTGGGGAAGAAAGAAGTAACCTTCTATTTAGGGGACCAATTAGTTGTTCCCTGGGTGAACTTGAAAAACTTTTGACTTGGGGACTTACATTTCTTTCAGAACTAATTGAAATTGGAGTTATCTCAAAGCAGATTATCTGTCCTCATTCAGAGTGCTTGAATAAGTTCACTGACATGAATACAGCTGGTACGCCCCATATTAATGTATAAGCAGCGTTCTGATTTCTCAAAAATTTGGAGGGGAGAAAGAAAAAATATCTTACCTAAAAAACACGATGAAAAAAGGAATACATTGAATACTTTGAACATGGAAATATACTACCTTAACCTCATGCCCCTGAGATCTACAATTAAGTACTCTAGAAATCAAGAAATTAATAGGAAAAATATGTTATCATCCAGCAAATACTTTCATTATACTTTAGTTCATTAGAAATATTTTCAAACTCTCCCTGGGGGAAAAGTACAGTTTAAAATTGCTTACACCTTTTTCAAAAGCTGAAGTAAGCTTTTCTGTTTCTTCTTTTATAATTTTATTTTTAAAGTTTGCAAAAATTGCTGACTTTGCCCTACAAATGGATAATTATTCCAAATGCCTTTTTTCTGGTATTTTTCTAGGTATACCTAATTGTTGTCTACCTTTTTTACATTTTACTTCTGGATGCCATGAAGTTTTTCAGACAGGAAAAAAATCCAACAGAAGACAACACACACCGTGTACACCTGCTTAATGACAGTAATTAGATTACTACTAATTCATATGGCTGTTACTGCAGGCTGGGTAGGTAAATGACTAAGGCAGGTAGCTTTAGATCAAAAATAATTAGTCCCAGTTTTTATAATATTACTTTTAGGACAACAGCTTAATTCCATCTGCTATTTTTTAACTTTTTCTCCCCCCCCTCCAGGTAGTAATTTCATAATTACTGGAGTAGCAACTGAGATAGCTCTTCCATTTAAAAGAAACTTCTCTTTGAACTGTTCCTAGCTTAGCTATCCTGATCTGTAGGAGGACAAAGGAGGAATAAGTATTCCCCTGAATGCTCTCTCAGTCTCCAATAGTTTGTGGTTTTGAAAATTCTTGCAACATTTTTGTGTTTAGTATCTCCTGATGGCTTTCTTTTCCATGAAAGCCTTGAATCTTCCCTTGGACCCAAGTAAACATTTGGCATTTGCAACAGCCTGTTGCAAGGATGTCTATATCTGTATATACACTGTAGGAAGTACCGCTGCCTTTTGTTCTTTCTGAACTTCACACCTACTAGCATCACTTGATGTTCTTTATTGGTAGAGAAAGGGCCAAACAAATAACTACCAAAACCCTGCAATCAATCGTTGTCCATCTTTTCCTTATCACCCATGATCTTATAGACCTCTCTCATATCTCCCAGGATTTTTTTCTGTTTCAGGTTGTTTCTGTTTCTACTCAGCTCATGTTCATCATTTTATACTTGAAGTTTGATTTGTCTTTTTCTTGTGCTTCAATTTATATTGAGTTCCATCAGTTTCTTGGTCTCAAAGTCCTCATGCAATGTTTTAGTTTATCCTTATCTTGAATATTCTAAACAACTTAGTATCATCAGGAAACCTTGTCAATAACGACCTCTCTTTCCACAAATATGTTGAACTGGATGGGTCTCAGTAGATAACCTCACACCACTGTGGACAAAGACATCGATTGTTTTCTTCTTTTCACCTTTAACCATTGATTTTGTCTATGCAAGGACCTTCTACTTCGTCACAAGGCAGTATAGTTTCTTTAGACCCTTACATGAAGGACTTTACCAAATGTCTTTTGGAAACTCAGGCAGATTACATCAACATGGATCTTCCTTATTTACCATTTCACGCAGCAGTAATAGCTTTGGGAGTCACAACCTTCCTTTAAAAATGATCATTCTGATCCTTCACGTGTATGTCATATTTAACATTTTCACTAATTCTAGTCCTTACTACACTGTCTACTAAAAATCAGCAGCACAAAAAAGACTGATATGGCAAGTAGGAAAGGTAGAAGTATGTTTCTGAAAGTGGAAATATTTTGTTGAACGTGCTAACACTGAGCTTTTTTGTCTCTCACATTATGCCTGTCATCTTAATTTTCTCAGCCTTCACCTTTTGTCTGGAATAAAAACTATTAGGTGAAGTAGGTATGACAGAAAAAGGACTAATTTATTTCTTGCTTCTATCAAAAGATGGCAAAGAGGCATGAGAAGACAGAGACAACAGGACTTATATTTGTATCTTCTGGGGAACCTGTCATTATTTTAGAATTAACCTGCTTTTGTCTCAATCCAGATCCTGTACCACAAGAGAACATTCTTCCTATCACTGTTCTGTACTCTTCAAAGCTTGAGGTTTGCAATATAGCACCTGTAAGACACTTATTAAGGTGCTTTACACTAAAAAAGATATACAACACACAAACAAAGGCAACTAACAAAAACCATATGGATAACCTGAATTCTAAGATACTTGTCTTACAAGTATTTTACTTAGGACCTTTGTTTTTATTTTAATATGTTACTGCTAGTGTGAAAGTTACTTATTATAAATAAGGACACTTATGCCCTAAAAATCGCCCTAGAACTATATGAAAAAAGGCAAAAATAGTCATAACACATCAAGGACTTTCAGTGATTATTAGCTTTCAGTCATTATTATGCATAACTGTATTTCAATAGGTTAGCATATAAGGAAAGAATAAATTTTGTCTCCAACTAAGGTAGGGGGTCAGTAAATTTAATATTCAGAAAGTAAATTAATAAAAAAGTCATAACACACTGAAACATGCAATCAAAAAAGCAAAAGTGTAAGAAATACAAGAGTTTTCTATGAATTCTTGTTTTGTTTCAATTCTATTATATTCTCTCCCAACTATAATCAGGTATAACAATAACTTGCCTCTTAATAATAAATAAATACTAACTGTGTGATCGGAATAGGCCGAAGGCTCAGATTTTGTTATACCTGCAGATTAAATTATTTTATAACTATTATCAAAAGAAAATGAAGAAAAACTAGGGGAAGAAGATTAGCATTATATAGAGCAACACTGGTCTAGAATGCCTCATTAAGACAATTAACAATTTCCTCTTTAAAAGAATAAAGTGAAGTTAAGAAAGATACATCTCAGACTACTAAAGGCAACAGGTTTTGTGCTAGTGTATATTTCTATTCTAATGCTTCATTCCATTATAAAAGTGAGAATATACTGTCTGTTTACTGTCTTTTTGTGAGAACTGCTCAGACCTTTTTTGTTTCTACTCACTAGTTAGAAATCTTGGCTCTTAAACAGTAAGTCGTTCTCAGCCTTACCTAGAAGGCTGTCTCATACACTCATAGCTACTATTCTTTCCCTTATAATCATACAAGCTAGATAATATGTCAACTTCATGTTTCGGAAAGCCTGAATTCAGTCAATTTCACCAAAATTCATTATTTAATATTTGAAGCTGCATACTTATTTTGTGTATTTATATAAGGCCTTCTTCCACAAAGAGAAAGTAGAAATTCTCATCGTTGTTAATGTGGCACCTGTCGACACTGCACAGCACGAAGACAGACACAGAGTAGTTCTACACTTTCTTGGTTGTCTTTGTAGTGCAATGCAGTTCAGAGATACTTATCAGGATTTTTAAATCATGGTTTCGTGCACAGGCAGTTAGCCTGGCTTAAAATGATCCTTGTTCCCCTTCTTCTGTTATTTCAAGAAAGCCTTTTCACTTCTTAAAAGACATAAGGCCTCCGTTGCCTCTTGCAAGATTACTCCCTCTTTTCACTTTTTGACATTAGTTTCTTTTCTTTATAATTCTCCATAATCACTCACCCGGCTCCTCTGTGGTTTCTCCCATCTTAAAGCAAAGATCTAACACAAAGATCAGAAACATTGCTTGCTGCATTCCAATGTTCCATAACCTCTTTAAATTTGCTGAATGCAGTGTTTACAATCATATAATGGAGTTTCCCTTCAACAGTTCCCATTCTGTTCTCCCATGCAGTCCATCTGTTTAAGGAAATGTGGCTGGCAAAGCCTTCTAATGAATGTTTTGTAAGCCAAGGCTAAAAGCTAGTACTTCATGTTCATACTCATCTAATCTGTAAACCACTTTCTATAACATCAGCCTGACAGTTGATCATAATTCCTCATGTAATTACCCTTTCTCATTATCTGTGTTGTCATCTTGTCTACCATCAGCTTTTTTAAGGTGCTCTAAGAGGTGCCTGTCCTTGCTTTCCCACTCTTTTTCCTACACATCTTATATTTGGCCATTTATCACCTACAAAGACATTTTTGTATGATTCATAGGGTCATCTCTCTAATTTCCATATTTGAGCTAAATCTTAACTTGCCTTTGTCAAATCTCCTTATGGGTATCTAACAATTGCTTCAGGTTCGAAACAGAACTTTATTTTTAAACTATTGCCTGTTGGCTTCCACGCCCTCCTTTTTCAACCCTCCATAAATTTATCAACTTGAACTGCTTGCAAAACTTCCAGATGTTTTCTGTGTAACATTTCTAAGATCTAGTACTTCATAACCATTCAGAGAACTTAAAGTTTCACCCAACTATTCACAAAATTTATATAAAAGTCACATTTTCTTCCGCCTTGGCTGTTTATCTCTACTAACAACCTTTTAGATTGCTGCTGCAAACATAATTGTGTGAAATTGTTGTTTAGACCATTTCAGCCATCTTTTTACATCTTCCTTCTCTATCCTCTCAGACAGTCCTACTTCTTTACATGTGTCTCATGAAGTATCAGCTTCCCACCCTCAAATGGCCGTTGCTTATTTCTAACATTTTCAGATATCTTTTTTGCTTTTCTTTCATGCTGCCCCTCACTTTTACTGAACTGTTTCATTTGCCCCTCCTCAATTTCTCTTTGCTTCACTTTGCTATTGTTGCTACCCAAACTTGACAAACTGATACCCTGAATCAGTGTTAGGTAGTATGATGCTTTATTATTTCCTTGTATCCCCTTCTTCCAAGTGTCTTAAAAATAAGATTACTTGAGCAAAGATCTTATTTTAGTTTTGCACTTTTCAGCACATATTACAAGGGGTCTTTAACACATGGCTAGATATCCTTGGCTTTATAATCATAGAAATAAGCAATGAGCAGTAACAATAAACTAGCAAACAATATAAGGAACATACACTCAAAAATAAAACCCCTAAAATTTAACATAGTTAATATTCACTAAGGTACTTTTCAGTATTTGTGTAGGTTGTAAACTAAAATATCAATTTTTCAAGAAATAAAGACTGCAACATGCATCACTGAAGTCCTGACAAAAGGTTATTACATAGCCAGAGATGCCTAGTAAACCCTTTTTTACATATATATATATAAAAAATGAATTAATTGCCCCTTTATCATGTATTTCTCTCTACTCCCACCTTTCCTGACGTTTGCATCTTTTCTCTTTTCCCTCCTTATTTCCTGTTCTTAAACTCTTGAAATGGTTTAGGCTCCCCTCCCCATAGCTGAAAAACCAATACCGATTATTTTGCTTGCAAGGCTGAAATTTTTGGGAAGATGGGGAAAAAAGTGGAAAGGTATTATACTCTAAAAGCTTTAAATGTTATAGTCAGGATCATTTGTATCATTTTGTTGTCATGCTGACTCTTATCCTTACTGTAATGTATTGTTTTGTCAGTTTCTAAATTACTGATTTTAGTCAATCACACCACACAGTCCTACAATCAATCAAAAGGTCCAAGAGAAAAAAGGTAGCTCTTAATCATTATTAGCTCTTTGTTCAAAAGAACTCTGGTTTAACTTTTGATCTATATACTTCAGACAATGAGAAATCTATTTGTTTAAGTTTAAGCCTAATCAGTGCTTTGTCTGGTAATTAGGCAAACAGGATGACAGCATTACCGGGTAAGTTATAATGTTTCCCACAAAAGAAGAGTAAAATCACCTCACTTAGGATGATGTAATGGACAGGGATCACCAATATCCAAATTATACTTAAAAAGAGATCTTGGTGTGCTTATGTGACTGAGCCCAGCTGCTAGAGGGATCTGCCTTGTGCATATATATCTATACCTATGTGTATCTATATATATTTTCACTAGCAAACTTACATACTGTGTATCCAGACTGGGGAGCAGGATGAGGCCATTGGTGCTGTCTATGTTCATTTGGGTGCTCCAAGTATCTGTCTGTGATCTGTGTGGCCAACTGTATATACGTGTACGTGTGTAGTGTGTGTGCGCGCGCCTGTTGGAATATATCTTTAGCCTTGCTACTGGTTGGACCTAGGGATATGGTGTGGCAACAGCCTCCCCTCTTAGGTTGTTGGCTCTGGCATGATATGTTTTCCTTTAAAAGTTAATATCACATTTTATTTTAAAAAAAATAAAATACACCTTATAAATATATGCAAAACATGCATGTAACATCCTACCTTTACCCTCTTAAGACAAATATCTTTACTTGGAAGAAAAAAATTAATCCTTTTTATTGTTAATGTGCCTCCTACCTGAGCTGCTAAGTAACTTCTAATTTACGGAGCTAACAATACATCAAATTCAGCTCTTTATGTACAAACATTACCTGTTACCCTTGCTTAATAGAAGTGAAACTAAAGAACTGTGCGTACACATAGCGCATGCCAAATTTATTAACAAGGAAAGGGTTCTCCAAAAAATGGAAGACTGACCCAGCTATGGAGAAACTCGGGTGTATCGTGCTGCTGCGATTTTTCTTGGCTGACACGTCTATTCCAAAACTCAGGAAAAAAAAAAAAAACAACAAAACAACCAACAAACCACCACCAAACAAAAACACCAAAAAAGCCTACAAACAAAAATCCAAACTAAAACCAAAACCCAAACAAACAACAAAATCCCCCAGTCTGGGCCTCAGTGTGATCCTCTTCAACAAAAATGAAAAAGAGTTTGATTGTGTTGATTTGATTTTTGCATGATGTTAATGCTAAACCTATACCTTCCCTCATAAAAGCAGGGTCTGTGGGCTTTCCTGGGCTTAGACATTTTGTTACTCTTATTCAGGCTAGGACAGAAAGATTAAACAGTTTGTATCTAATCCACCAATTCCCAGTAAAACTGCTCTTCGTTACCTTTAAAAATTAACAACAGCATAGGGAATCTCTCCCTGAAGCTGATGTTAGATTTATGATAAAGGCTGGTTTGCTCTGAGCTCTTCCAGAACAACACAACTTTTTTTGTGAAGAAAACTTAAACTTGGGGGCAAATTCAAACCCTAATAATGTTGTTGGTAGTTTCTGTTATTAACTTAAGCACATTAACAGCATCATATCCTAGGATTACATGATTAAAAGAGCCACTGTCAACTGTCTCCTGCTGCACACTTAGACTTTAACGACAGCTGTTTCCTGCAATGTCTTTGGGAACATAAACTCATTTTATGACTAACAAAGGCAGGATTTTTTTAAAACATGATGGTATTATTGTAAAATCGTGCTAGTATCAGATAGTCATGAAAATGTAATTTTAAAGGCGTACTACCACTTTATCTTTTTTTCTGTCACTGTGTACTACTCAGTTATGTTTCGTATCTTAAGGTATAACAAAAGAAATGCTTGAAAACAGGGTTAAATACCTGCAGGATATAACTTTATAGCATTAGCTCTGATTGTAAACATAAAGGTAACTGATGCATTGTAATAGAATTTTCTTATGACCCAGGCTAAGACTGTAAAATGTAAAGCTTCATACTGTGCTCACTGTGTTCAGTTAAAAGCAGGAAAAAAAAAGTGTCGCATTTTCACTATCATCAGCAGAACTGCCATCCTTTCTCACAGGGTTTTCTAATCTGTTCTGGCACCTGAGGCATTTGAACAGTTGGTGGGAAGAACTGAAACTGTGACGAAGGGAGTCTCATTTCAGATTTACAGTCCAATCACTCACAAAATCTGCCAATTCATTTTATGGCGTGTACTGTGAAAATCCTTTATTTAATATGAGCCTAAAAAAAAAATCTACTGGTTTAGTACAGTACCTTGACTTTGAATTAGGAAAGAAGTAGTAATACAGTACGTGGCATCTTCAAGCTTGTAGCGAGGTAGCCCAGCATATACTTAAAATGTCCTTTGTATGTTTTGGTCAAGCATAACATTTGCTCAGCCAACAAGCAGTGTACTATTTCAATATGGTTTTTTGATGTATTTTTATGTGACTACTATGTGCAGATCTATGTACACATATATGTGTAAGCTGCTAAAAAGAACAGCAATGAATGACTAGCCTTAGGTTAGAAATGGTTCCCATTTCAAATATTTTCAGCTCAAACTGTTAGTTGTTTCAAAACTTTTCAAGTATCAGTTCTTAAGGTTCAGAAGATATAAATTAATTTTAAAAACCCAACACATTTTAATCCATGAGTTCTCAGCTAGTGAAATTCACAACCACTCCAAAATGGGTTAACTCACTAAACACCTTTTTTTACTTTATAGCTAGATGTCTTAGAGTGGGGGTAAAAAACAAAAACAAAAACCACCCCACCCACAACAAAAAAACAACACCCCAACAACCCACCACACCACAAAAAACCCACACCCAAAACTCAAAAAACACCACACTATAGGTACTGCAGACCCCATAATCATGACCATGTTGCTTGATACTGATGCTAACTTACAGCTACTAACTCTTCACTCTCCTCCCCTCTATGGTTTGGTTAGCTCGCGCTCTAAAAAGGCACTTTCAGTACCTTATAGACCTGTCACATGCTAAGACAATAACTGAGATAAAGTTAACTTACACTCAAAGGAAATATTGGGATGTCTCAAAGTATGTTTTCTACTTGTATCCAGCCCTGTTGACTCATGCTGCAGAATCAAAACTGCAACATGATTGTACCTCTGAAAAACACAATAAAGTGAGAAGGAGCTGGGCCATTCATCATGTAACAGCAAAAGAAACAGTTTTAGACCATCACCAAATCCACACCTTGATTTGCTGCTGAT
Organism: Phalacrocorax aristotelis; assembly: GCF_949628215.1. Classification (NCBI taxonomy): domain Eukaryota; kingdom Metazoa; phylum Chordata; class Aves; order Suliformes; family Phalacrocoracidae; genus Phalacrocorax; species Phalacrocorax aristotelis. Next base: position 15,437,036 of record NC_134285.1, read on the forward strand.
CCTCACAAAGCATAACCTCACCTGGGCTGGCTACACTCCTAAGCTGATTTGTGCTTCAGAGAACAGTGAAGTTTCAGTATAATTTTGCACTTTGGAAAAAGTCAAATGGCGTCAGTTATGTAGAGAGAGAAGTTGACTAATGACTGCATTTACAGCTGATGACTATGTTTTTTAAAAAAAATTAAAGTGAAAGTTTATGTTACAAACTTCTACACAATTCAAAACTTTGCAATTATTTATCCTACTAACAAAATTATAACATGCAAAATAAACCTCAGACAGGCTCGTAAGTTTCATACTTTTTTTCTTTTTTTCCCCCTATGTAATGCATTCTCTTTAATTCCTTACTTTTTTTATAGCAGCAGTTCGATACACTAAACAACAGTTTGTAAAAGCCATTAAGTGTAAGCTTGCTAGTAGCAATCCTATTAAGTTACCTCATCAAGTGATGTGCTATAATGTTTTCACAACAACTTTCTTTAGCTTTTACATTGTAGCATTTATAAATGTCTCGGATTTCAAAAGTTTAAAAGTATCTTGTTGAAGTTATGGGCAACTATTTCTTAGAGGGAGAAGAGAAAGGCAGAAACAATGTGAAAAACTAAGTTCAATTACAAAAGTATCTTTGAAAAAAAACCAGCTAATGCTAGCAATATCGTAACAACATTAATCAAGGAAGAGTTGGTGTTCCTAATGTGGTGCAAAGGAATAAGTTTACAGTCTAGTGTGACATTCTTCTCGCAGCTGAGAGGGAAAATCCCTGATCTCAATTCATTGTGATAGCCTCCTCCATGGCCCCTCTGTGCAGAGAAGGGTTAGGGGAATGCTTCTCACTGGCAATTACAAGCCGAAACTCAACATACTTCATTATGTTCACCACAGTAACCGTAACTCTTAAAATGCTGAGAAGTAGTATTCATCCAAAAGCTGAATGCAAGATAAAAACAATATTTATGACACTTATCAGGCAACATCTTATTTTTTCAAAGTTCTTGTCGGTAAAAGTCATATAGCTACTGTACTTCTTACAGTAAACTAAGCCAGGATCCACTATGCTTAATAAAATGGTTGGCTTATTAAATTATGATATTGCTAATTACAATGAGTGTCAAACGATTAATAAATAATTGAATGGGAAATTTATCTTTTCTCAACCATCTTCTCAAAAACGCAAGATGCAATGTCCTTCAAATATTTCAGATTTCATAATTTTCATTCATATTACACACTAGCCTTCAGCCTATTAATACTTCTCTTTCAATATGTTTCAGGATATATATTCTTGCATTTTTCTTCTGCATAGTAAGTATCCAATACTTCAGACTAACTTCTACATGTCACTTTTGAAGAAAGCCCCATACCTCCTTTTACTGCTATACCTAATTTGTATTAATTTTATCCTTGCACGTTTATCTTTCCCTTTCCAATGTAATCAGGGCTTTTAAACTGAAGTAATCAGATTGACTTTCCTGACTTAATACATCATGGCTGTATCCATGTGACTGTGCAGAGAAGACCCTATGAGTCAAAAATAGCAACAGAAGGAAAGACGAGGTTGCAAGAGAATTCATGTTCTGTTTCTTTTTCCATTTACAATTATATCAGTTTAAAAATTCTACATGTCATCCTTCTCAGAAGGAAAACTGACCTTTTACTTGGAGCAAGGCCACTTCCTTTTTGTTTTTTTAATTTTAATCTATTTATGGCTTATGTCTTCTATCATATTCTCATTGAAGAAGAATTGTTTAGTGATAACTCCACTAGTCAAACTGGAGATTTTAGTTCCCTTTGCAACCTTCAACAAGTCACTTATTTGCTGTACCTCATTTAATGAAAATGCAAATCAGAAGCAGCAAGGCTAAGATTATGGACTAGTTCTTATAAAAGGGAATACTGAACAGAAAATAATTGCTCTGCCTGAAAGAGATGAGAGAGGTAGGATAGAACTATTGAGAGGCAGGGAGAAAGTAAGATTACAATGACTGGTTCACTTTTTCCTCCCCATCATATTTAGTTGATCATGCTCTGTTACCCTCACTACGCTTCTCTGAATTCTCTCCAGTGGGCCCACACCTTTCTTGAGTATGGCATCCAAGCCTGGATACTAATCTATACAATAGCCTTATCTTTGCACAAGGTATCATGACCAAAGTTGACACTGCATTTTTTGCACAATGAAAGAACAACATTAAGAGAATTTTACAAAAACTTTTTTTTTAAATGAAATCCACAGTTGCCAATTTTAATTCAGGCTTCACTAATCCAGCTTATACCACAGCATTTTCTAATTACAGATTCTTCTTTTCATTCCCTGCCTCCTCACCCACAGAAATAGTTTGAACTGATGACATATCTTAAGGGGTACAACATCTCCTGTTCTGGATGACTGGTAATTGAGCAGGGTTGGCTGAATCTTCAGAAACAGTTTGCTAACTGGTCTCATTTCATGGCGTCTGTCTTGCAGCAGTTCAGCACTCAAGGAGAGTTGTTCGAGGCCAATGTTTGCCTTTATGCAGTCTTATTCCACCACCATGATTCTGATCGGGTGGCCATTGTACATCAAGGCATTGGTGTGCCACATAACAGTCCACCTGAATAGGCAGAGGCCTGTGCTGCGCTGGGCTGCATGTCCAGCGTGGCCCTCAGATGGTGCTGTGCTGCACAGAGCCCTGGGTGCAGGATAATCTCAGCCAGCTCACTGGCAGCAAGGAGCCTGTGGGCAGCTCCTGCGGGGAGTCACCTGCCTGGCCTTGCTTTTACTTAGCCATGCAGCAAGAAGCTCTTATGCAAACATCCTTTATGAAAACAGTTGGGTTTTTGCAAGAAAATGATAAAATAGCTTGCATGACAAAAAAAAGGAGGAAAATCCCTCCACAGACAGGATCTGTGCAACATGTTGTGAGATCCGCATCCAGGGTCCATCCAAAACTACACAAATGCGGTTCCCACCATGTGAAGGGATGTAAGGTTTCCTCACTATCTCTATTCCTCTTTTTATTCTATCTTATTAAAACAACCATTTTATTAAGCTGTTTGTTGTCAGGCCTTTCTTACTGAGATCCAGAAAGAACCCTGCACCATCCCTTTCCACCACCCCCACCCCACCACAGACCAGGACCCAACTGGACTGTAGATTAACACATACATCAAGCCCTGAGGGGATTTTATAGACACAGCAATGCACTGTTCTGCAGAACTGACACACGCTTTTCTACTTCAACACCTTCTCATTGTGTTTGTATTTAATTGGCTGGTGAAGTAATTACTTCCTCCAGAAAGAAATCAATTTGGTTTCCTATATTTCCTTACTTTCTTTTATTGCAGTCAGTGCAATACAGATGGCCAATGTTGTTTCTAACTCTTCCTATTCAGTTCTTCAGCTTTGCAGAAAAGACATTTCCCCATCCAAATTGCAGTCCCTGTTTCCCATGTTACATGCCCCTTCAGTTATTTGTGTTTCTGCTGTCTACTTTTCCTTGTTATTGGAATAAGGAAACAACATTTTTCCCATATTGGTTCCTGTACAGTATTTATAGCCTATTTCAAAAGGAAACATTTATAAAGTCATAAAGCACTGCTCTTTCTAATCTTATCTTCTCACAAATACCACATAATTGTTAGCAATGTATGGTATTGGTTTTAATAAACATGTTTCTCTCTTTGCCCATCTCTAGCAAGCCTCGAAATCTTTTCAGTGTCCCTAGGCCAAGTAATCCACAACATAAAACTGCTGCAAAATTCTTTTTTAACCCTAACGTTTTCACAAGGGCATACCTTACTATGTTTTATAAACCTACTTTATTTTATTACATGCATTTCATATGAAAACTATAAACCAGGTTTTACATCACTTTCAGCTTCTGACCATTCATCAGTTTTCCATGATAAAGCCACAGTGAAATCAATATCCTTGTAAAGCCAAGCTGTCAAAAGTTACTAGACTATTTCCAAAGGCAATTCCAACAAGACAGACTACCAGATGTTTTCAATATATTTTATACAAGATTGCATGATAATTTTAGTGGGACTGAAAAGAAACAATGAAACAGGTAGCATTTTGGGGTTTGACATTTTAAATAGCAAGCCCAATTGAATTTTACAGGACGCCCAAGACAAAAATGCCAATTCTGGAAAATTTACACCCAAACATTCATCCACATAACTTAAGAACAATTGTGTTGTCAAACAGCAAGAAAAGGAGAGAGCCTTTAGCAACAAAGTCAGTATAAAAATATTCACTATACCTATATGTGTGTATGAGTGTGTGTATTTACATACAAATCTGTGTATTTTACATATAGGTATATATATACACATGTATAGAAACATGCACTTTATTAGTTTTGACCGCTGCCAATTTACAGGTTTTATTCTTATAGAAGACTACCAATTATGATTAAAATTCCCCTTATAATTAATTCAAAATTTTATTAAATCCAGCTTTTCTAACTTTAAATATAATAATACCAGCCAAGCCAGGGCAAAGAATATGTCTAGTCATTAATTTTACTTGTATAATTTCTCATCCCTCAAAAAAAATGGCAATAAAAGGATCCCTCCTTAGAAATCAGACTAGCCACGACCATACTCATCTCCATAATAGCACAATTTCCAATTCACGCCTCATTTTCATTAATGTTTCTAGCCATAAATTTTTAAGCATATGATAAAAAATTTCTGAAGCGGCATAAAACTAACATGAAGAGGGGGTTCATTAGCATGTGACCCTAATTAGAAATTCCATATTAACTTCCCATTTCTACTTGTGCATATCCAATAGCAGCAGGCCTAATATGCTATGTATCAGTCCTACAGTTGTTTTAAGAGCTCTTCCCCCACCTTACTCATTTTTATTTTCACACAATTTCTATGTTTCCCCTGCTATTGGGTAAGTCAGACAACTGTAACACAGTAGCACCTTTTGTGTCACAAATTATCCTGAAGAATTGTAAGAAGCTACCAGCCCAATGCTTTATTAATGATACCAAATCATAAAAAGAAAGGGGAAATTGCTGACTCCAACTCTTTTCTAATGTTGGGTGATAAAACTGCTACTTCAGGATCCAGAAGGTTAAGTTCTAATGTGTATTTTGAATAGAGTATGCTGAAATAATTGCCTCATAAAGCAATGCATTGACCAGCCTGCTAATGGCTGTATAGTGCAAAACTCAGCAAAGAGTGCCAAGCTTACTGGAAAAAATGCTGTGGTACCACTTTTGTAGCTTCCCATATTAAGTTAACTTCCCCTTTTTTCATATTTTTTTTTCAGTCCTGCCAAAAGAATACCCCTCCATCCAACTACTGACTCATTTTGACTACTTTAAGAGCAAATTATTAATTAATAAAAAAACCATCAAGAAAATCTGAATGCAACAATACGAAATGACAATCGCATGTCGCTTGTATGAACCCAATGACTAATATCTTCCTTTTTATTTTTCTGCTAGTTTCAGTTTAATATAAAGCAAGTAACCAAACTGAAACCAAAGGAATAATTACATTTTAGAATGGATTTCTAGCTTACAAAATTTTCATTAAGAAGCATCTGTTTGATAGAGAAAAGCCTTCTTTCCACCTGTGCACACTCTAGGCCTCAAAACAGCACAGTATTTCAGCTTTGGTTTAAGTCCATCCCTATTTATTAAAGTACCAAAGAACAATCAAATAGTCAAAAAAAGACGTCAATATACATATAGAGTTACACAATACAGAATGCACCCAGAATTAAGAAAAAATTATCTTTAATAAACCCTCAGGTACCACTGCAGTATCAGAACTAGGTTTAAAGCAGGGCAAGAAGGCTACCTATCCCCTGGTCCTAACCAGGATGTCACATAGCAGCTACCACATCCCTTTCCATCTCTTCGGTGTTGCTTCCAGATCTGGCCTCAGCTCTATCGCCCCTTGGCTCTCCCTCACAACAGGGCTTGGGGAAATAAGAGACAGTGACAAGAACGCAGATGCACAGAGGAAATGTCTGCAACCATATTGCATCACCAAGAGTCAACCTGATATTTTACAGCTACCTGACTTCTTGTGGATTCTGTTTATAGACCTGGGTGTCTGGACAGTAGAGGGAAATGGCAGCAAAAAGGTATCAGAGTGTAGGAGAAACTGAAAGTTCATATTAGATAACTATCAGTTGTAATCAACTTCATTTCAGAGAACTAAGTTGCCTTTATTCCCAAGGTTTGAATGAATTTTAAAAAAAATTACAGATCTGTTTGTATCCACACTCCTAGAATTGGTAATGTCTCTATCCAATACCAATTTTACCATCAGGGAAGCTTCAAGCACATACCTGTCATGATTCAGCTCCAAACTTTCTTGCAGTCATTCCACATGTTATAGCTTGAGAATGAATTGGGTTTAGTCACTGACTGGAGCACTTCATGTAATTCATGAAAAGCAGACAATGTTCAATGCATACCACAGCTTCACAACCATCCCGTTCACTTCCAATGACTTTAGAGTCACAGAACTCTAAACCAGAGCACTGACTTTATCTCTCAAGCTTTATTTTCAGAGAGGCCAACTGACATGCACGTGTGAAACGGACTGTTAATACCTCATAGGATACCCAAAGCTCCCAGACCTTACATTTTAATGCCAAGAAACTAGGCAGCCTTCAGAGGGGCTCTCAGTGTTAGAATTTACTACCACACACGGCTAATAAAACCAGAATGATAATTTTTGTATTGATTTGAAAAAAATAAAAAAACAAAAAAGCAAACCACAACCCACACATTTTTACTCTTTTTCCCTGAACTGTGTAGGTAGTGTCTAAAAGTACACGCAGATGTTTTGGCTTGGACTTTTTAATGTTTGGTTGATTGTTTTTAATGTACCTGAATTCAGTGATTTAGCAATAATTTTAATTTGAGAAGAGATAGATGAAAATTTAATATTACCAAGTTCCATGATAAAACTATTTTTGGTTTCAAAGTTGTTTTGTATTAACACTCAGATGCAATCTTTTATGATAATTTCTGATATGCTGATAACCACTATAAAACTCTCAGAAATTACACTTCATACAAAATGTAGTCTGCCTCAGAGGTAGGATGTGTTCGGGGTGGTATATACCTGACTCTGTCATGTTCTGTTAAAATACCTGTATTTACTTACATGTATATAAAAAAATTAATTCTGTTAAAATGTTAAAATAAATAGAGAGTAGTAAAATAATCATCATAGCTGAATAAAAACCTGTTTAGTCTACATATTAGACAAAAAAATCCAAACCCAGAAAGTATAATTAAGAACTTCACAGAAAAATACTACACACCAAAATACTACACACCAACATCAGGGTAGAGTGATAATCCTACAGTCAAGGTATTAAGCTTTTGAAAATCCTTGGTTTTGTCTTGATTGACAGATGTGCAATTTAAAAATACAAATCATTCATAAAAACAACAGTGACATCTCTCTACATTATAAAAACTAATGGATCAGAACACTGATTACTGGAAGAATAAATCAGCTTTTGAGATCTTAAGATGTCATAAACTAAGCATCACACACTGTCGATGAGAGACATATTACCAGAACCATTTGATTGATTTATTGTTAGTTTTGAAATCAGTCTTTTCAACCATTTTTTTTCAACCCATTATCACTTGTGGGCAAAAATATTAAAAGCCCTTTGAATGTAATATATATCAATAATTTCATCTATTCTTAAAAGATTTATCACAAGTAGCAATTAAAGGTTCAGCTTTATTCTTAAAAGTCCCCGTATATTTTCCTTTAACTAAACACAAACAGAATAAAAGCAAAACAGAATAAAAGCAAAACAGAATGGCCTTTCCACACTGCCGTCTTATATGAAAACTAACAGACAGATTTAAGATTCCTGAGTCATTCTAATACTAAAAATTGAAATTATTTTCAGTATTTCTATCCCTCGCCCCTCTACACATATACATACTTCCCCACACACCCCCCTCAGGAAACAGTAAAAAAGAATTATTAGTTATTACTGTAAGAAGTAGTCAAAAGACAATTTTGATAAATTGCTATTTGAATAAAAATGAGGCAGGCATTGTATTTATATGACAAGTATAGATGTGATATTAAATGATATTAGGGGCCTTCAGATTTTTTTTTTATTAGTTATGTTTGGATCAAGCATATTAAAATAAGACAAGCCAAAGTTAGCTCAGATTCATATAACCTAGCAACGATGTGACCCACTTGAAATTTCTTGTATAAGACTTGGCTGACTTAGCCAAAGCTAAGACACACATCTTAATATAATGGGCCAAAACATAAGTCACAATTTATTTTTAATCCTCCACAGCTATTCTGCATACTTCTAGAAACTTACTTAAATTTAGTTGCTCAAATCCATGTTTTCATTGAACTCTGCTGTTTTTACTAATTTCTACAGAACAATGAAAAAAGGATAAGCATGGGGAACTATGATACAAAAGGGCTATTATTTGGAAATAATATTTTCCTTTATTATATCTATAATGCATGCCATCTACATTCAAACCTAACACTTTTTATGCATATATCTTTGAATATTCAATTATATCCTTCCAAGCAGAGCTCAAATAAAAAAATAAAATAGCAAGTCATAGCAATCAGACAGAAGGTGGATTTGTACTTGAACCTGGCACCACCTCTAGCTAAGTGCCCTAATCACCTCAGCTGCTCTGAGTACTCACTTAGCCCCACATTTGTACCCTTTAGCTTTCTATTAAAAACTTCAACAGTGTTTGAGGGAGAAAGCATTCAAGCCATACATAGATGGGCAAGAAACTAATCTGAGATATTAGAGCAAAGGTTTAACTCCAGGGAAAATTTCACTCTTTATTAAGTGTCCAAAAAGGGATTTAAAGAACTTCAGTTTACTCTACACAATGAGTAGGAACTCTCAGTTATTGCTTGCATTTTGGTCTTTAGAATGATATCATCACATAATAACTCACATTGGAAGGAATCTCAAGAGGTTTCAAGCCCAAACTCATGATTAAAACACAGTCAGCTATGAAATCACAACATGGTTGCTCAGGGTTTGATCCAGATGCTCTTTGAAAACCTCTAAGAGTGCAGATCACACAGCTGCCTCTCTGAGCAACCTGTTCTAAAGCTTAACTACTCACAATGAAAAAGTTTAGCCTATATCCACTTTCAGCCTACCTTGTTTGAACTTGTATCTCTCATCTTCTTGCCATGCACCTCTGTGGAGAGCCATGCTCAATCTTCTTCACTTCTTCGTAGGTACTTAGGGGCTGCTCTTAGGTTCCCCCAAAGCCTTATGTTCTCTGAGCTGAAGAAATCCTGTTCCCTCAGTGTCTCCTCACACAGTACACACTGCAGTCCTGACCATCTTGATTGCCAGGAGCAATATGGAGGCTATCAAAAGAGACTAGAGAGCTCTAGAGATAATGGTTAGGGTTTTGGGGGTCTAGACAGTGTTGTCCTCAATCCTGCTAGTCCAACTAGTGAGGGTAAGAGTGTAAGGAAGAGGGCTGCATGTTAACAATTGTTTGCAGAGCTGGTGTCGGCAACAGCAGAAGTGCTTTGGTCTCTATGATTTTCAAACCTAGTCTGAGGATCAACATCTGCTTGGGAGAGTGGGAGCCTGCCTTGCTAGTCCAGGCCAAGGTATCTTTGCCAGTAGAATGCCTGACCTGGTAAGAAAGACACTATACTAGGAAGAGGGGAGGTAGAGAGTTACTACCATCAGCCCTGTGAAGGAGTTATGGACAGGGCTGATGAGCAAAGGGCCTAGGGTGATGTGAACACAAGGGAACACAAAATCAACAAGACAGGGCTTAAACAGTCTCCTCAAGCATGCTCATGTGAAAGCAAAGAACAAAGCAAAATTATGGACAACCTAGTAGGGCATAAGAAATCCAGGAGGTTTCTGGAGGGCATTGATGACAAATTCCTGCTGATGCAGCCTGGATGAGGGGTAGAGTGCACCATCAGCAAGTCTGCTGATGACACAAAACTGGGGGGAGTGTCTGATATGCCACAGGGTCATGTTGCCATCCAGAGGGACCTTGATTTCTTTACTGTGTGATTGACCACTGGAACAGGTTGTGAAATCTCCATCCTTGGAGATATTCAAAACTGCCTGGACATAGTCCTGAGCAGCCTGCTCTAGGATACCCCTGCTTGAGCAGGGGAGTTGGAGCAGGTGACATCCAGAGGTTCTTTCCAACCTCAGCCATTCTGTGATACTGGCTATGCTCATGATAATACTGCCCAGGACACTGCAGGCCCCCTTTGTTGTCAGAGGACATTGCTGGCTCATGTTAAACTTGCCATCTACAAAGATCTCTGGATCCTTTTTAAGCAGATCAACTCCCCAGCCAGTCAGTCTCTAGTATTGTGACCAGGGTCTTTGTATAAAAACAGAGAGATACAAGTTGCTTAGTGTCTACACATTGTTATCTCACAGAAGTTGCATTCAACACCAAATCTGAATTTTGGCCTAGAAATACTAGGTTTCTTTCTAATTTTCCACAATAATGCCACTTATAAAATGCAGCCATGCAACTGCTTTATTAACATAGTGTGTTCTAACCTGGACAAGTGTTTTTAAGTTGTTTTTGTTGTAGGCAAAAGTTAAAATGGGGCAATGCAGATAAGATAGTTGGTAATGTCTATATTATTATTTTCTTGAAAATTCTTGCAGTATTTATTTGTCTATAGTCCTTGCATTACCTAAAATGTAGTGAGATTAACAGACCAAGATCACATACAATTGGTCCTCCCAGTACTGTGGATTACATTCCTGCTATCTCTTGACTGCCTTCAAAATCTTGACTTTATCTCACTAGCGTGTAGTCCATTAACTTGGGTTCTGTACATCTGAAAAAATACTGAAATCATGTAACTGTTTTGCTTTCCAGAATAACAGTCTCAAATATCATGATAGTCACATATGTAGAGAGGCCTGAGAAAATTATTTATGTTTTTCTTAATGGTTTTCAATTAATAACTATAAAGAATCTCATTTGCAATCCACTTCTACATACGGTGCCTAAATATTGTAGCAGTGTATGGGGAGAATAGCTGGATAAATACTCATAAGAGGAAACAGAAGACTCATTTCAAGCTAGTGCAACTTGAGAGAAAAGTTGAGGTCTCTTTCTGAAAAAGAATCATACTTATTGACTTGACTTCAGCAAAAAAACTTGACCTGATAAGAATCTGAACATTCCTAACTCCCAGTCATGCAAATAAATCATGGTTTTAACCTAACTTAAAGCTGAAATTTTCATTCTGTGTCAGGTTTGGGTTTTTTTTAGTTATTGATAGCTAAAAGAAACACGCTCAGCTGGAAGCTATATTTAGGAAAAGCTGAAAATTTTAAAAATAGGACACAGACATGAATTTGCACTGCCATTAAACTGCTAGTTTAAAACGTCTTCGTGACATATTGACAACTTTTTTTCTGGTTGGCTATTTTTCTCTAGCCTTCTCCTCCCCCCTCCCCCCTTTTTTTAACATACGTCTTTCTCTATTGCTTCCTCACTAGCACTGATAGCTCCAGCTAGTTCATAAATTCCATTGCTGCCTGCTGCCACGGGATGTGGTCATGCAGAAAATATTTCATAGGAAAAAGTGTTAGCTAGCTAGAGGCAGTATTGTCGATCATTACTTGGAACTGCAGCTACTGGTATGTGACTATGTATTCATTTCATGCATTATAACACCTAATGTACATGACAAAATGTTGAATATAAAGTTAATTCACAAACTGAGTAGCTGGTGTTGTTGAAGCTGTATAGAAAATACATATTATTATTCCTTCTCCTTTTTCAGTGCTTTCTAGCAATTTGAAAATGGGTCAGTTTCAACATTGCTTAATTTCACTATTTATTTTAGCTTGATTTAGTTCATTAATGTTTGAAAAATGCGTTGATGTCCTTTGCTGGGAGCTGCCATGCAATTTTACTACTGTTGTTTTATGCTCCAGCAACTGTAGAAATTCATGACGACCAAACCTGCCATTAACGAAGTTGTACATAGCAAAATTTTCAAATATTAGAAAGTAATTTAATTGACACTATTCAGAGACAACAAAAATGCAAATAATGTGTTTAAGCTATTTTTCAGTTTTAAGCAAGTGTGTGTGAAGGCTTGTTCAAAGTATATTTTGATTGCTAAGTTTCTGGTCATGACTTACACCCGCTTCTACCTAGAATTAGAACTTTTAGGAATTCAAAAAATTGACTGTACATGAAATATTTGAAAGTGATCACCTAGGACTTACGTCAAAGAAATTACTTTGAGGAAGACAAATGTTATTTCTCTACTGAAGCAGAAAAAGGCAACCTTTATGCCAAAGGGAGCAACTTGCATGTTAATGTGGTCAATAAAAATATTGTATGCAAATACACGTATTATATGCAGTTCACCAGAAAAAATATTTCATCTGCTTTTAACTGTACTGTGTAAGGGTACAGAATTTGTTGAATCATGTGAATAAAAGAAAGGATAAAGCATAATTAAAATGTCAATATTAACCACTAAAACCCAGCACTAAATTGATCTTCATGTTGGTCAGTTCTTACCTATTTTTCACAGGAATTACAGGTATTCCCCTTATTTTATAGCTCACTATTACATTCCTATTAACAATACAATAAAAAGTTTCCTTAATTACAGTAAAGTTTCCTGCTAGCACCACATGGAAATAAGTGTTTTCCTAAAACATTTGTTGTTTTAGTGGTATATCAGGAGGCAGTAGGTCTTGTATCAAAATAGGACATGAAATTGAGGGTACGTGACAAAAAGCAGGTAACTTTGAAAAATGAGGATGAAAAATTGACTTCATACATAAACACACATATTATTACTAAAAACACTGGGAACCAAATGGATAGAAGCTAAGAAATATATGAGGCAGAGTATGCATCTGCTCAGCAAATTTCTATTCTGAGAATTTGAATATACCCACAAAAAAAACCAACCAAGCTAATGGCATAGTTGAAAGGGAAAAATATGGTGCTGAGCACACAGAGAAGTTACCTACCTCACAAGTATTCTTTTCTCAAGTTTCCTCATTCCAAATCAGGAACAAGTTAGTTAGCTTGGCTTTAGACAAGCGTGCAGTAAGACTGAGGAAGAGTAATCTTCTACTAGAGGAAAGAATTTCTTTTATTCTACCATGGTTTCCACAGGAACACAGATATTTCTCATAAGTAGTGAAGATATGTAACAAAGATCCTACACAACCATTTTCAGATCAAGCTATGGTCCCATTGTACCCCTAGAATGCAATCTTAACGCAGAAGATTATGAGTGTAATGATTATTTAAACCAGGTTTGCATGAAATATCAATTCAGCCAGGTCCTGTGCAGCCACAAGAATACCTAGATTAATTATTTCTTCTTCATTCCATATGAATTATGCCCATAGTACACAGAAAAATTGCATTAAAAACAAACAAAAACTGCTCCAAAGAAATGAACAGTTTCTGTGCAACTCCCTGTTTAGAGCAAGACTATTGCTAGGTGACAGCTGTTTAGCTTATGTGATATGCATTATGGATATGATGGGTGAAATTATATCAAAAGTTTTTCCCACTTAAACATTCTAATTCCATGATTAAATAACATCAGTTTCTCTTTCCTATTTGCCCCATTTATGTTCACCTTCAGTTAACATTCAAGTAATCCACTGATACAGACACAATGTCTGCAGACAATGGATACTGAAGTGAACCTGAAAATCTTGTAGTTCTTTCACAACTTTTCCATTTGGTCTCATCTGAACAACTTTACAAACACCATGAAACGGAACACCCAAGGATACTTTTGTTGAAAACATAAAAATAAAGATGATAATTTTTAAGATATTCTGCACACGGTAAACAACATTTATAACAGCTAAGTTTCATTGTTATGTATACATGTATCTGTATACGTTTAGATACAAAAAACTTGATACAAATAAGAGCCCAACTGCTTATTTATATAGTCACATTAGTACGATCAATACAATACTGAGCATACACTACTAACCTATAACACTGAGCAGTAATACATTCACATTGCATAAACAGTTTTCATTTAAGTTTGGATCTAGCAGATTTGCCAACTACATCTTAAATTATCTTTGATTTTACAAATCGTGTATATATATAGATAACAAATTTGAGATATTCCTGTTTCTTTAAATCTGTTTCCTGGAATGTTATTTTTCGCTCTTACTATGTCACCTGCTCTATAAAATATGAGTTTAAAATGTGTTATCCCAGTTGGGTTCTAATCTACAGTTCATTTATAAGAATATAACAGCAGAGTATTTCTAAGTTTATGGTTCTTCTGTCTTGGCCAAAATAATTGCAGATTAATTTCAAAAGACAACGTTTCTTTGGACGGAATAAAATGAAGACAGAGAATCATCTATAAGAAATTTTCTATTGCTACAAGCAACCAGAAAAAAAGCTTAAAATGGGACCTGGGACAAATAAGATTAACAAGGTATTAACAAATGATTGCTACAGTAGGTTCTACCTGCATAATTAAAAAAAATCCTTATCATGTAAATCAGAGATATCCATTATTTGTCAGATAATAATGAATTAGTAAGAAATGTAATTAAAAATATTCTAATAGGAATTGCCAAAATCAGAAGACAAGGCATAGTTATAAGCCTATACATTTATATCATAAATGCCATGTAAACTTTAAATTATGTAAGCTTTAATCATGACAAATCTAAGTTTTACTGCCTCATTTCAGCAAGACTTTTGATTAAATACTGCATTTAGGAAGTATAACTCATTAATAGCCAGTAAATTATTACACATCTTGATATTTATATCTTACAACCTTTCCATGAAGATTTCTTTGACTGCTTATACTTTGTGTATTCTGACTTCTGGGAACATACAACTGTTGTTCTACTATTTTTGTTTTATTTTTCAAATTGTTAAAGTTTCAGAACAAGAGAGCTTTAACTGCACGTAGGAAATAGGAGATCTGTTCAACCAAATTAGCTAAGAAAAATGGCACATATTACTCAGTTGTGATGGATTCTTTGTGTATTAACACTATAAAAAAATAAGACTGGGTGAAGAGGGGAAGGAGAGAAGGATAACTGCCAAACTTTCTGTGAAAAGTTCATATCGAGATTTTTCAGCTAAATCCAGAGGGATATTTACTACACAAAAGCTTGCAGATATGTAATCAATACTCCAGTACATTGCCTCCTTGTGATAAATTATTAATAGCTGAGGGAGAGATTGTCTTCTTAAATGTAAATGACTTTAATGATAAAAACATGGTTGAAACATTGATCATCCATGCTCCACTTCGAATTTCAACTGTGTGAGAAAAACTAATGTCTCTGTTAGGCCTCCAGGGTGAAGGATATTGTGCTGCCTGCAGTGGTGTTACCTACATCTGTCACTTGAATAAAAAAGTACTTCTGGGACAAACCAAAGGCTCTTCACAGAGATTATAGATACACTAAAGAGAAATGTCTAATTTATTTATATTAGAACAGACTAAAAAAAAAGTATATTCATATGACTTGGCACTTGACTCTGTTCTGAGTCTTAATTCTGTTCCCGAGAATACAACAAACCTGGTCACGATAACACATCCAACAGAACATCACTCAGAAGTTAAGCCCAGCCGCCCCTAGCCAAGCAGAATTATCTGAGGTTGGTTAGAAAGCAAGGGGGCTCAACTTCTGCCCCCAGCAATGGATCATGACACTAGCCTGAGAACTTTTAAGACTACATGAACTCTGACAGAAAAGCATTACCATGTTGGGTTTTTTTCTGTTTGGTTGCTTTTGGTTTTTTTTTCGGGGGGGGGGGGGGGGGGGGGGGGCTTTTTTTTTTTTTTTCCATTTGTGGGTTTTTTTGGGGGGGGGGTGGTTGGTAAGTTGGGTTTTTTTTCAAGATAAGATATTACAGCATCATTGAAAACTGTAAAGTCACTGCCAGTCAGAAATGTGGAGCTTTGTATTACTATTCAGTTCTGCTTGCATGCAGATCTAAAACAGATATCCAAGTAACAGTTATATTTTATTTATCGTCCAAGTGTAAGAGGAACATGTTTTAAAATGCAATTCTTCTGGGAATACTCCTATGGAATTAACTGTAAGCATGATGATGATCCTATAAAGCAGGTGGTTAGAAACTTTGCAGAAGTCTACCTGTACCTGCAATGGAGAGGCAGAAGATCCAGGAAACAAGAACAGGAAATTAACCAGGTGAGTATAACATCTGTTTGTTCCAGCAGTGATGTAAGAGCATAGTCAGTCACAGATCAGACCTAGCATTAAATAGTTTCCATTTGTAGCATAAAGGATTCGTCTGCCAACCTCCACAGTAATGTCCCAATAAGAAAACATTTATCAGATCACTATTGTTATTGCATTGTTAATATTTCCAGAAGACAAGATCAATCCTTGGACATTCACAATCTACTCACTCTTACAGCATACCAGTGAGTTCTACACAGTAACACTTGCAAACCTTCACAGGAGGTTTGGAAAACTATCCTAAGAACATGTCATAACTCTGATGGACTTACAAACAAACAGTAAATTATTTTCCCCATTGAACTTAGGATCTATTTTTTTCATAGCAGCAAGGAAACCCAGCAATGGCAAAATAAATAAATCAGCCACAGAAAATATTGGAAATTGGTTAGGAGTTCAAAATGATCCCACGTTCTTTAAGCAGAGTAAGGAAAACTTTCCCTAGACAAAAGCTAAAAGCTGAGCAGATGATACAAACGATGAGGAAACTGCTGTATCCAAGGTAATTCTCTCTGCAGAAAGATAAAATCCTACATTGTAGTGAATCAATATGCTGGGGAGATTCAGTGAGTTCTATTTGTATCAAAATAGGAATCTCTCCATTGATCAGTTTACATCATTCAGAACTCAATATAATCTTACCTATATGAACAAAATGAGGATAAATTATTTCATTTGACAGAAGTAAAGAATTTTCATTTGAATGTCATGTTAAGGGTCTTGAACTTCGTTAAATTACTTAGGAGAAAGTAATTCTGTAGTCAATCAGAAGACAGAACAAAACGGCTATGCATGTCATATGGCCGTGTGCCATATATCTTCACAAATAGAAAATAAAAATTATCTCGTCTCAGATACAGAGGGCTAAGGCTGAACAGCTCTACTAGTAGCACACACCACCTCTGAGGAACAAGGTTGAGGGGGAGTGCTCTCCTCCTTTGTGTTGTACAGTGCAGTGTAGCAAGCTGAAGGTAACCCTGCTTTCTCTGCAGTGAAGAGTACATATATTTTCTCACCTTCCAATAGTGATTTCTCCCCATGAAGGGCCCTTTGTAAACATGAAGTAAGCACCATAATAATTCTTTGTGATTTTGTCTTGCTTTTCAAAACTAAAATCCTGTGCATTGCAACAAGTTATGCCTTATGCCAATCCTCATGTCTTAATGCGTTATTCAAACTGCTTACAGAAAAGTATATGGCAGGCTGACATTTAATACATTACAGAGTGCCTGTTCAATAGCCCCACTAAAATGGCCCTTTTTCACCCAACAGTTTATCTATCTTGTTTTATTTTATGCTTACATAAGTAAAAGCAAATGAAGAATGGCTTGTCAGAAAGTTTAATAAAAATGAAGTATCAGTGGCAGTCATTATTAACAAATTTCATTGTATTTCATTGACTCTGTGAAATTTTGTGAGTTACAACAGCGACTTCATAGTTGCATAGTTTGATTCTCCCCAGAGAAAACCGATCTACTTAAAAAAACTGATATACAAATTATGCATTGAGAAACATTTAATCCACCAGTGAAATAATGAGAGAAATAGGTGAGCATCACTACACATAATCTGAGAAAAGGAAGTGAAGAACATCTTTGAAATGTATCCTTTTGATACAATCGGAGACTTCTTACACATGATAACGGTCATATTGGTACAGCATGGAAATTAAAATGCAAGTTATCCCAAACGGCTGGGTTCAGTTCTTCCACTGTCATACGACAGTAATAACAAACGACAGCCACAGCCTCAATACAAAGCAGCATGCAAAGTTTAAAATAAGGATGGCTTGGTCAGCTCTAACCCCCTAAAAATACGACACTGTAACATGAACACACCATTTAAGGATCACAGTTTTGAGAACATTTAGGGAAGTGGACCTCCACAGATATTGTTCATTTTAATAGAAAATATGGTTTGCTTCTCAGGGTAGGTCTTGATTTTAAAGGTATAGAAAGAAAATTGTTGTGACAGAATGTATGTGTGGTTTACAATTTATGTTACTTTAAAGAGTCATGGGATAAGGTGGAAGGCCCCCGCATTAGGGGGGGAGCAGCCACAAGGGTTGTCTGTTCACCACAGAGCCTTCAAAGGGGCTAAAGGGAACATGGCAGCATTTGTTACAGCTTAGAAAGTCACCAGCTGAAACCAAGTCTGTAAGCAAGTACCTACCTCTAATGACACAGCAGACAGGAGAAGAGCTGTATATAAACCCCTTTTATTTATTACTTTTTTGCTCTGAGTCTAGTGTTCAAAAACCTAAGTATTATAGTTTTAGGTCTTATAGAACCTGTCATTTAAAATATGTTAAAAGCCTCTTAGCTTTCTTTGGGGAGTGCTCTATAAAGAGAAGGTCTATTTATATCCACTTAGAAGATCCAGCTGACTCAGGGTCTCATTATGTAAGTGTATGATCATATCACTGACAGCCAACAACGAGCAAAATAGAACGGGAAAACCAATCTGCCTATCATTATTTGTTGCAAAATTGAGGAAATACACGCAGTATCGGAACAGATTATTTAATTCTCCAGTAAGCAGGATAATTTTCAGTCTGATGTATAGATTGTATCTCCAAACACTAAAGTGAGAATCTTACTTTGCTGTTTCCAACAGAAACAAGCAAATTCCCTCAAGTTAGGTATCTGCAGGTCAGAAATCTGCTTTCAGAAGCGTGCAAGACAAACTACATTAACGTTCTGGAGATTATCCTAACTCTTCTATTTTTTTCATAGATAAAATAAAAAAGGCAAGGATCCCTTTTGGTATAGAAGAGGGAAACTTCGCCCTGCCCCGGGGTAAAAAACACATTGCAAAGGTCTGCTGCTAATGTAGTGTAAACCATGTTAAAACGTCATTGAAAAAAGGTTGACTGTTAGATTTCTGGTATTGCTACAAGACTTCAGAAAAAAAGATTCTTGCAACACAGCAATGATTTTGATGAAAGAGTTAATCTTTCTAACTTCATGACAGTTTTATATACCGGTCTATTTAAATCAGGACAGGAGTTTTCCAATTTTACATATATATTTCTTTCTGACAGTTGTCACCCCAAAATTAAATGTTTCCTTTCAACATGCACAAGAACTAGGTATTTTGTACTATGTTACATTTCAGTTAAATATAAGGCTAAGTTTATCCTTTGGATAAATACCTAATTCCTTACTAATTTAGGTTGTCTCCTGAAAGAAGTATTTAACCCTGTTGAATCTGAATTTTGTCTGAACAGACTGGGATAAAAGTGCAACCTGAGCAGGTGTTATAGCTCATGTCACTTACAGATGCTACCAGTAGTTTCTCAGGCTCCATATTCAGGTGTAATGCAACTGCCATACCTGTCAGCTACTAAAGTTAAGTCTCAGTATAATCAAGCTACCACCTCCCTGACAAACTCAGTTAATATTTTGTTCCTGCAGTTTCCTAGCTGGCCCATTTTACTCTGGAGCCTACTGCAGCTGGAAGCAAAAACTTTTATAGCCAGAGAAAATCTGTCCTGAGCAGCAAATTATGTCTCTGGCTTCGTATCTCTAAGAAGTCCCTAAATAATTTCGTGAAGGCAATTTTTTTTCCCTAGCTTCAGAAGATGGTGAGAAAAAGATAGTCTTGCTTGCTTACAAAATAGCTTTTAAGACCACAAATGGGATTTGGATTTCCAATTCATAGAGGAATTATTTTTAAGGTGAAACATGTAGCAGAACTTCTATTCACTCCCAACTTGTCTTGCAGTTTATACTATGGCATAAAGGATATTTGCTATATAAATAATACTTGAAAACTAAACCCAGTTATAAAGTATAAAATTGTAACTGTTCAAATAAGTTGAATTTTGTGCTTTATATGGAACAGTAGTAATTTTTGGACTCAGTATAGTGTCTTCTATTGAGAAATCCCAGAGCCAGAATGACACATTTCCAGCACTTGGCAAGATAGTGGAGCAGGGACTCCCATACATAACTCTTCCCAGGGGATAGGAATTATCCTTTTTTAATTAGTGGGCTGAAAAATATAGAATATGAAATGTGTCTTGAAAAACTTATTTGAAAATATTGAAAAATAAATTGAAAAATTGCACATTTGCAAATACACATTTTAGGCCACAGAAGTGGCGAGTCTTTTCATGTGGAACACTTGTTCACGTAGAACAGTCTTTCTAAGTGGAATGAAACAACTCTGAGA
This sequence comes from Phalacrocorax aristotelis, assembly GCF_949628215.1. Lineage (NCBI taxonomy): Eukaryota > Metazoa > Chordata > Aves > Suliformes > Phalacrocoracidae > Phalacrocorax > Phalacrocorax aristotelis. Next base: position 15,457,467 of record NC_134285.1, read on the forward strand.
AGTCACTTAGGCTATCAAATGCAGACACCTATTCATGCAACCAGCACTTGCTAGATAAGTATGTTACAGAACATACACCAAACACAGCATATTTGGAGTACAGGGTTATCTGCTGCAACACAGTTCATGTGCATTCAAGCAACAACAAAGGTGAAATAAGAAAACACTGCCAACATAACAAAAGACTGGCACATATCATAAGCTAATATTAAACAAATAGGGGACTATTTTCTACCAAAATGTTTATATATATATATATGTATATGCATATAAATACATGTAGTAACTTTTTTTAAAGTGTAGGTTAGGACAAGAGGAGCCTTAACCTTTCATACCAGAGTTAAACCAGTATGAGTAAATCCTTTGAACAAAATAGTATAGCTACAAGAAAACCCCTGAAACAACAATTTGTAACTAATCTTCTCTGGACTTCATAAATAATGAATCGTTAAAAAGAAAAAACAACCACTAGTATCACTTTTTTTCATGCACTAGTTTTGCAAGCAGGCTACAAGATCCTCTAAATATGAGAAAAGTGTAAGTGGATAGCCCTTTGATTTTTAAGGAAAAATTAAATTATTTTGACACCTGCTGAGAAAACCTGCTAACATGGAGTACGGATAAGACACTAAAACACGAAAGAATAGCAGTGAGCTTTTGTAAATGAGGTTATTATTCACTGATCCATGACTAAACTTTGTTCTGGTTATCTTTTAATGCAAATATTAAAATTATGTGCAGACATAATTTTAAACTATATTTTGGGTTTTTTTTTCTTTTTTTGACAATGTTATTTCTTCAATATTTTAACTGTTTACATGCCTAGTTACAAAAAGGTGTAGCACTGGGAATTTTGAAAAAAACATTGGCAAAAATAATAATCAAATAAATGAGACTAAGAGCTTTGAATGCCCAGTTTTCTACAATTTCCCTTGTATACATCATAAAAATATTTTAAAATAAATTTTTGAAAACAGTACTCCTTAAATTAGTCTGTTGTAGTATGCAGTGCACAGTAAAGTTTAGCCAGGTGTAGGTACTGAGAATTTTTAGGAACAAGACAAACAAGAGTAGCCATGTCATATGGTATTTCCTTCCACATGATTTTTTTTTTTTCTAATTTTACATTCTCACTGTCAAGGTTTATCCTACTTTCCAGCCTTTACTCTCCTAGCCTACTGCATTTTTCCTATACTCCCTTTACTGATTCTCACTTCACTTGCATGAATGTAACATCATTAACTCCACTTGACACAGCTCAGACTTATAACAAAACTTAAATAACTTTAGAATCAATCCCATTATCTCCATCATTCAGGAAATGGAGAAGGCAGGTGAAGTCTACACTAATGAATAACCTCAAGGTTAAAAGGATTCATGTGATAAAAAGCATAATTTAAGTGTCAAAACAACAAATGCATCCAGTTTTGGGTTTAGCACTTATATTTCTTCAGCTGGCAATTTCTTATGCCAGATACCAAGAGAATCTGAACAATGGCTCTGCTTGCAACACTTATTGCCAAAAAGTCCGTATCATCACCATCACACTTTTAAAAAAACAGCAAGCACTTACCATGCATTCCTTTTAATGATGTAAAGCAACTATATCTTTTTATATTAGTTTTGTGTAGCTGTAATATTACAAAACCATTATACAATTTGAAGTTGCTTTACATCTCAGAGGATGCATTGTCACAGTCACAGAATGGTTGAGGTTGAAAGGGACTTCTGGAGGTCATCTGGTCCAACCCACCTGCTCAAGCAGGGCCACCTAGAGCTGGTCACCCAGGACCATGTTCAGATGGCTTTTGAGTATCTCCAAGGACGGAGACCCCACAACCTCCATAGGTAACCTGTCCCAGCACTCAGTCACCCTCACAGTGCAGAAGTGTTTCCTAACGTTCAGAGGGAACCTCCCATGTTTCAGTTTGTGCCTGTTGTCTCTGGTCCTGTCACTGCATACCACTGAAGAGAGCCTGGCTCCATCTCCTCCATAGCCTCGCTTCAGATTTTTGCACACATTGATGAGATTCTCCCTGAGCCTTCTGTTCCTCAGGCTAAGCAGTCCCAGCTCTCTCAGCCTTTCCTGATATGAGATTAGAGAACCTTAATCATCTTTGTGGCTGTTCGCTTGACTCCCTCCAGTTGCACCACATCTCTCATACTGGGTACCCCAGAACTGGACATAGTACTCCAACTCAGTACTCCAGCCTCACTGTTGCTGAGCAGATGGGAAGGATCACCTCCCTTGACCTCCTGGCAACACTTGTCCTAACGCAGCAGCCCAGAATACCACTAGCCTTCTATGTGGCAAGGGCACGTTGCTAGCTCATCTTTCACTTGGTGTCCATCAGGACCCCCAGGACCTTTTCTGCAATGCTGCTTTCCAGCTGGAAGGAATCCAATGTGTCCTGGTGCCTGGAGTTCCTCCCTAGGTGTGGGGCTTTGTCCTTCCTTTTGTTGAACTTCATGAGGTTCCTGTCAGTTCATTTCTCCAGCCTGTCAAGGTCCTCCTGCGATGGCAACCCTCTGGTATATCAGCCACCCCTCCCAGTTTCATGTCATTAGCAAACTTCCTGAGGGTACAATTTGTCCCATCAACCCGATCATTAATGGAGATGTTAAACAGGATTGGGTGCAGTGTTAACCCCTTGGATACATCACTACTTATTGGCCTCCAACTAGACATCACACCACTGTTCACCACATTCTGGGGCCAGTCACTCAGCCTTTTTTTTTTTTTATATACTTGGCTGTCTGATCACCCACCTCATAGTGCATTAGCTTCCCTATGAGGATCTGATGGGAGACAGTGTTGAACACCTTCCTGAAGTCAAGGTAAGCAATATTTACTGCTCTTCCCTCATCTACCAAGGTAAACCTTTCATTATAGAAAGTCATCAGGTTGGTTAAGCATGACTGGAGGTTAGCTAAGCATGAGTGGGAATCCTCTTGCCGACTACTGTGCCTGGAAAGGGTTCCCATGATTAGTTGCCCTATCACTTTCCCAGGGATCAAGGTGAGGCTGACAGAGCCTGTAGTTCCCTGCATCCTTCTTCATGCCCTTTTTGAGGTTAGGAGCCATGGTTGCCTTCCTCCAGTCTCCAGGCATCTCTCCCACTTGCCACAATTGTTCCAGGATTATAGAGAATGGCCTTCCTATCATCAAGGCTAGCTCCCTCAGCACGCGTGAGTGCACCCCACCAGGGCTCATGGAATTACCTATGTCCAGCTTGCTTATGCATCCTCTAACCTGATCCTCTTCCACCAAGGGTGTGTCTCCCTTGCTCCAGACTTTCCCTGCAGCTTGTGGGTATCTTGGAAGGAATAAGCAGTCCAGGAAGCTTTTCTGGGACTGTAAACTGCTGATATATATGTTCTCTATCTCTATTATTTGATACCTGCTAAAGTGCAAGATTATACTGCAAGCTTACCCTCATTACAGGGTAATTCTTAGCACTATGACCATGCGTTTCCTGAAATCTGCAGGACTTTGAACAGTGAAAGTTACTTGAAATATTTGAAATCTCCTGTTAGAACACGCACCCAGTCCAGAGGCACATCGACAGACATAGGTGAAATAGTAAATAATATGATTTCATAAGCTTTGTTTCCCCCTGAAGCTGTGCTGCATTCAGAACAAAACAAAACCATTAACACAAAGCCAAACACAAAAGTTTAACTTCCACAGAATCACAGAACGGTAGGGGTTGGAAGGGACCTCTGGAGATCATCTTGTCCAACCCCACCCGCTTGAGCAGGGACACCTAGAGCAGGGGGCACAGGACCACATCCAGCAGGTTTTGAATATTTTCAGGGAAATATGAAAATAACAGAAGATCAGGAAACAAATTATTTATCAAATGGAAGAGCTGGCTGCATGAGCATATAAAAAATTCCTGCAAAACAGACTAAATTTTGCCACTTTAGACAAACACCATCCAGTTGCATTTTTTAAAGATAATGATACTATCCCTGGAGAGAATAGTTCAAGGTTGACACTGATATATTAAATAACTCTGGAGTGTGTTAGAAGCTGCAGGGTGCAGAGACTTCTGCTGTCTTATAGCTACACAACTCTCATCACTGGGGTGGACAGCCTCTCATGCTTTCACCATGATTAATAAAGAAAAACTTGTCCCCTTGCATCTTTCACTAAGCATATGTCAATGGCCTAGTATGGAAGGGCACTGATTTATAGTCAAAAGCTGAAAAAAAAAAGTTGCTTGGCCTATTCAAGTAGAGGATCAGAAGAGTGAGTCAACATACATTTCAGTGAGGAAAAGGAGAAATTAGGAGAAATTACATGGTGGAATTTAAAATCTTCCCCTCCTTACAAAAGGCCGTCTTTTGATATTTCTACCGAAATCAGTCTTCAAGTTCAAACATCTCATGTGCTTCTCACAGTCAATGAAGTACCAACAAAACTGTATTGAATCTAATTTTGCTTTTATGCTGCAATTCAGACATACCATGATTTGGCTTAGGTTCTTTCAGAATTATCTAATCTAATTAAAAACAGGTCTGTGAACAGAACTAATTCAAACATGGCAAAGTGATGGCTGCACCCTATTTTAATGGCATTCAAGGTTACAGTCATATGAATGTTTGGATCAAAGAGCCTAGAAAAAGCAGAAATCCTCTTGCCAAATCACTATTGAATTTCTAAGATGACAAGGGAGTTATTTTTCTCTAGAGAGATTGCATTACTTTTGCTCCATATATTCAACTATAAACAGCAACTGCTACATGTCAAAAGATAAACAGCTAGACAGAATGCTGATGCAATTTAAATTCCTACGTTCAAATGGAATTTTTTATTTTAAATGGTTGTTTATTTCTACTCTTCTAGTAAGGCTTCCATGAAATCCACTATGCACTGACAAAAAAAATGGAAGAAAAGCTTGTGTTTCATACAAGGCATTTTCTCCTGTTTTACAAATTCTCACTTCAGATGATGCAGCTCACTTTAGACCCTGAAGACAAACAGAAACCTTAATTCCTTGTGATTTTAATAAATGCCATAGTTTAAACAGTGAAACTGGTAAATACTCAGTCCCTTGAGAGGGTTTTGGTAGTTAACTGAACATTACAAAGACAATGGCCCAGTAGGCCATTGTCAGGTAGGACAAAATTGTGTGCTTTCTTTTGGCAGATAGAAAGCCTAATCTCTTCTTCAGTCCTCTTAGATATAAGCAAGCACACATATGCACATATACAAAAGCAGACCATCATTCTTCTTGCCTAGGCCTAATTTGGAAAGTATTTCAGTTTTTAGGAAAAATAAGAGGAATAAGACACAGTACAACTTAAAAAGCAATTATCATGGGCACTGGGCATAAATTGCATAGTTTACCGCATTCATGCATAAGCATTAATTAACTTGTGTAAATTAATTAATTTACACAAGTGCCCAAGCAGTTCATGTTTGAGGAGTCCCCAGTTAGTTCACAGATGAGCACCATACTAGCTCTTGCATAAGTGCTTAATTAGCACACGCATGGGTGCCCAGCTAATTTATGCGTGAATGCCCAATTAGTTCATGCATGGGCACCCAATCAGTTAACATATGTGTTGGCCGTACATTGCAGAGTTTAGGTAGCCAGTCGCAGGTGAGTCCAAACAGCTCTGACACCAGTGTAAGCAAGTCACCACGTGCCAGAAGTTCAGCTAGTCAGAGGAACACATGGTGCTTTGGCTCAGAGATATCTAGAAAGAGCATTAGCTGCTAGGGAAGGAGCCACATGCGAGGAAACATGCTGGGACACACTTACGAAGGCTCATGGCAGGAGAGACTGCTGAAGAAACATGCAGCTGTAGGTGGAGGAGTAGGACATCTTTACTAGGCTTACTCAGTTTTAAAAACTAATTACTTTAAATGAGGCAGAACAGCTGAGGACTCTGGATGTCCTACATCTTGGCTATTTTCTTAATCATTCTGCTCTAGTCTCTTTTTCACTAACTTGTTCTTTCTCATACTGATGCATCTTCTTGGTGAAAAATAAAAGTAAATATTTCAGTCTTACTTCTGGTATCTTCAGCTACCATTAACAGTCACCTGGTGGAATATGGACCAGGACAGATAAAAAAACTGATCAGACACTCTAGCTTTTAGTATGACAGTAAACTTTATGCTTTCTGGAAGACAAATACTGCAGATATAATGGTATAGATAAATCCTTGATAGGAATAAGTTAGTACAAAATATTCTAGTAGAAAAATCATCTACTAGTATAAATTTGAAATTGGTTTGTTGCATCCTTACTTCCATACCAGCAAAATGTAAAATGTAATTCTAATAATTTCAGGTGTCAGAAAAAAACCTCAATTTTAGTCACACATCAAGTAAACACATGCATTTAAATATGTACCCACAGTTGTTTAAATGCTTCCAGTCATTTTTGACAAGGCACACACAACTTAGTATCTACAGTAGTTAGTCAGCATAGTGTAATTTATTCAAAACTGCAATTCACAACCATTTAAGATGTCTTTGGAGTTTCCTTTATAAAGTTGCACTAACAAAAACTTCAGAGGACTAATAGCTCAGTGTTTCAGAAATGCAATTATGCCACATGCAGTGACTGCAAGCACGCCACAGTCTCAGATTTCAGTCACAATGGACTCTGCAATATGCTACCAGATACTTAACCACTGATTGCCCATGTACTTCCTATTTGCAGATCTCTCTAGTGTGCTAATTAGTTCAGAATGTAGCTGCCAAAATAAAATGACATAAAACAGACTAATGCATCATAAATATCCCACCTGAGTAAAATAAGAAAACATCTGTTAAAAAGCTTCAAACATTCATGTGCTTATTTTAGGGGAAAAAAAGTAATTAATAAAAAGGAAAAAGCAAAAAGATAAAAAAGCAGGAAATAAATGTCCATTCCTTCCTCTTTTCTAGAACTGGATTAATTTGTTCTGCTAGATGGCTTTCTTTTTCTATGTAGCAGGTCCAAGTATGGGCTTATTTGCACACAGTAGTGGTACTTGGGTCTGGTCTTTTGGTGAAAGACATGGGAAAAAAGCATGGTATTTTTCCCCTGAGCTTCATCACCTGTGTTCATTATGGAGAGTGGAAAAAAGTTTCTCACCTCAGCATATAAGGGTAAAAAAATCCCAGAAACCCAAAAGATGGCTCTCCTGGCTAAAACGTCAATAGTACAGATTTACAGCAGTGCTGACTCATCCAACCTGAGGAGGACAGATCCCCTGTACTATATTACAACTGTCTGAATTATCTACTTCACAGGGCATGAGTGGGACTATGGAATTTCCATGTAACAATTAGTAAAATAAACTGAGCAAAATTAGCAGGTTTAGCATCACAATTGGTAAAGCACTCAAAGATCCTGCTGGATGTTGGCATGCAACACATTTCTGAGTAATTATAACATTTCTAATTTTCTAACAAGATTTATTTAAAATGAATGATAAGCAGCACTTTTGATCCCAAGTGTTTTGTAGCATTTTTGTTTATTATTGAATAGCTGGCTTCAGTGAGATAGCTGCTTTTTAAAGGTGGCTGAAAAGCCTCCTACTAGTAACAGTCTCAAATCTAGGAAAGAACATTGTATTAATGCAAAATAATAAAATACTACAATATAAGTCTTTCTAGATAAATGCTAAGCAAAAAAATGACAAACTGATTTCTTGTGTCATATTAAATCTCTCTAACGTGGTCTATTCTGTCTTCCTGAAGCACCATCCTCTCATTCAAACACTGATTTGATTTAGTGTGAGCCATTCTATGAAAAAAATACCCAACATTAAAAATTTTGTGGCATTTTGTTACTCTCTCATCATGGACAGAATACAAGTTGCAGGCAAAATAGTCCTGACTTGTGGAATTTTACTTAATTTATTGTCAATTAACACAAAATTCTAATCACTGATTTGGGTATTAAGAAAAAGAAAACATGAACAATTAAGTGAACATGTAAGTAAATGCCTTTCCTCCCTCTTTCCCATGCTCAACTTCAGGCAAACCCTCCTCCTCCTTCTTCCTAGCATCAAATTCCCTTGTTTTGACCACGTTACACTTAATCCCAATTGAGGTGATGTGTGGTGCAGGAGATAGGGGCTCTCTGTGTAACCGTTTCTTTCTGCTAGTCCTTGCTACTTACTTATTTTCTTCTGCTTTGGCGTGTTTTTTTCATCTGCTGCAGTTCCTTCAGGGGTCTCCCTGCCCTGATGTTGGTCAACTGCAGGCCACATTTCTTTAGGGGTGTCCTTGCCCTGATGTAGGTCCTGCATGGGTCACAGCCCCTCGGAAGTACCTCCTCCTGACATAGAGCACCTCATTCCAAGAAGTCTTCAGCCATGTCTTCAACAATGTCTTCTTGCATACATCTCCTCCCGTAAGGACTGCCACAGTTTCTTAAATATGTCTGAACAGAGATGCTATATGTACCTCTCCGACACTGGCTGTGACAGGACAGTTTCACGGCCTCCTTCCACACACTCATCCCTGCAGCCCCCTGCTAGCAAAACTATGAAATTTATGCCCAATGAAGTATATGACATTAAAGATCCTTTTATTTTTTTCTTACTCATGCATCATAGAAATAATATGCATAAACAGATGAACAACATATTTAAAGAAAAATGGGTAATTCAAAAAGTTCTATTTCTTATAGAGATGCTTATCTTACAATTAAACCTAACATTGATAAATCAATCTAGAAAAAAGTGGCATGAGGGACAAATCCAAAGGTGTGTCTATAAGTAATGAATTTGAAGTGCTTAAATATAAATTAAACCTATAAATATAGGTATTGTGTTTGTGTGGCAAGGTTTTGGTAGCAGGGGGCCACAGGGGTGGCTTCTGTGAGAAGCTGCTGGAAGTTTCCCCTGTGTCTGACAGAGCCAATGCCAGTCAGCTCCAAGGTGGACCCGCTGCTGGCCAAGGCTGAGCCCATCAGTGATGGTGGCAGCACCTCGGTGATAACAAGTTTAAGAAGGAGGGAAAAAAACATGCAATTGCAGCTGGAGAGAGGAGCGAGAATGTGCGAGAGCAACAACTCCGCAACACCAAGGTCAGTGAAGAAGGAAAGGAAGAGGTGTTCCGGGCACCAGAGCAGAGATTCCCCTGCAGTGGTGAAGACCATGGTGAGGGAGGCTCAGGGAGGTTAGCAGTGGAGCAGATTTCCACCTGCAGCCCCTGGAAGACCCCACACTGGAGCAGAAAGGAGGCCGTGACCCTGTGGGAAGTCTGTGCTAGAGTGGGCTCGTGGCAGGACCTGTGGCCCCATGGGGAGAGGAACCCACGCTGGAGCAGGTTTGCTAGCCGGGCTTGTGATCCTGCCAGGGGAGACCCACGCTGGAGCAGTCTGTTCCTGAAGGACTGCACCCTGAGGAAGGGACCTGCACTGGAGCAGTCCATGAAGAACTGCAGCCCATGGGAAGGCCCCACACTGAAGTTGTTCATCGAGGACTCTCTCCTGTGGGAGGAACCCCCCACTGGAGCAGGGGAAGAGTGTGAGGAGTCCTCCCCCAAGGAGGAAGGAGCGGCAGAGAGAACATGTGATGAACTGACCACAACCCCCATTCCACGTCCCCCTGTGCTGCTGGTGGGGAGGAGGCAGAGAAATTGAGTGAATTTAGCCTCGAAGGAATAGAGGGGCGGGGCAGGTGTTTTAATATTTTGTTTTTATTTTCTCATTATCTTGCTCTGATTTTATTTGTAATAAATTAAACTAATTTCCCCAAGTCAAGTCTGTTTTTCCTGTGACAGTAATTGGTGAATGATCTCTCCCTGTCCTTGTCTCAACCCAGGAGCATTTCATTATATTTTCTCTCCCCTGTCCCACTGAGGTGTGGAGTGATAGAGCAGCTTTGGTGGGCACCTGGCATCCAGCCGAGGTCAACCCACCACAATATAAAATAAAATGCCAGCCCATTCCAGACTAGCTTAATGCATAAATACTACTACTTCTCAATTCATTAACAAGCCTAGAGAAGGTACTAAGTATTTTTGGCACATACTCCAAACACATTTTATAAAAACATTTCTGATAAACTTCCGTTGCATAGCATTTTCAGGCCAGTAAATTAATAATTTTCCCAAATGTCAACTGTATCTTTTTACACAAAACAAAAATCATCATTTCACCAGGATAATTGTGAAAATCAGAGAAAATAAAGTTAAAAAAATATATATACTATAGTTCTACTGTATACTAATTAAAAATTAAGAAACATTGCGGTCCTACCTGAAGTAATGCATCATATAGAGTATTGACTCTGAGCTCCTAAGGATAAAAAGTAATATTGCACTAACTTATATTGTGCATACCATTCATAAAACTAGTCTGCTGTGTTTTGATTCTTTCTTTGGCTAGGCTTACATTTTGTTTTTAAACATTGTTATCTTTTAATTATTTCTTTTATCAATACTGGCATGTAGCCCAGATGATAGGCAGTGCTGCTATTTTCCCATTTTCTCCATGTACTTTAGGATGTTGACTAACAGAAGTCGGAAAACATTTCTCTTTATTTGCCAAAATTAATTGCTGCTGTTTCAAAACAGTTTGATGCATTCAAGTCACAGCAATGCAACACATACCTGACAATCTGATGGCATATTTTTTAACTTAATACTGGAAACATGACAATTAGCAGAATAATTTTAAAGTTATTAAGGATCAATGGATCCATTTACTGAGAGGAAATGAGAAAATAATTCCAGTACCTCTGATAAGCTTTTTAAAATAATCATACTCACATAGGAATGGATTAATTTACAGCAACAGTTTAGAAGCAGTGGGATTTCTGACAAATGCTGTGCACGGTTGAGTTTTGATTACTAATGGTGACAACTGCTTGGAAAGAAGTGCACATCACCTTCTCAGAGATAAGAAAGAGAAAATACGGCATGAAGGAAAAAGCAAGGGTTAATAATGCTCTTCCGTCAAAAGCAAGGTTATTGCCAGGAAGAGCTAATTACTAGATTGTCACGACACAGCTGGAGCCCCTTGGCTGACAAAGTTAAACAGAACAGTCCCAGAAGAAATAAAGGGAAGAATTTCCAACGAAGATACGCCTGCAGTGAACAAGTCTAAAAGGAATTAAAAACCTACAAGGAAAGATGCTTGAACAAAGGAGGCTACTTCTTTGTGTTTCAGAATGCCAGCCATCTCTGACAAAGGTGCTAAGCGAGGTATGGGCTGAGGCCAATGAGATTTCTCACATGTCTGAATACAGGCTGGTGCAAATTATCATAGTGAATCAAAGTCATAGCCACAATACAGCATCCCAAATGGGATCCAGCAAACTCAGGACCCCAGAGTGCTCTTGTTTAACTGGCAACAGAGTGTGAGAAATGTACTGGTGTTGTAGAGTCCCACTGTGAAAGGACTAATAACTTATATTTAGGAAGAGAGGGGGTAATTGAGATCTTTATTACATTATTCTATCTAAAGAAAAAGTCAGCTCTTGTTGCATTTCTGAGTTTGTAAGGCTTGGGACAGTCATGAGGGATAACTATGCTTCACTACACAATCTGAAACCATTCTAGCTTTTGAGACCACCACCAACAGATGAAATTCACATTTATGAGTACCACAGACTTATGATGGCCTTTGGCATCTGTCTCAATAGTTCTTTTAACAAACAGCAAAGTCTATGGACCAGACACTATTTTCCCATGTTTTCTCATGTATTGTTTATACTATATATTTTATAAGTTGCAATGTTATTAGAGGCCTCAACAATCTTTTGGTAGTGTCTACAACATAATTGAGTGCAGTTTCATTATCCCAGAGAGTAAGCAGGAATATTTAATTTTAGGTACCTTGTGACAGTAGGAATTGTTTCAGCGAATAAATCTTTCAGTTGTTCTATTTTTGCAACACTTTTTGTTGAGACACAAGTGCTTCTACAAAACACTCTCACTGAAAAGAAAATACTTGGCAAGTCATTTTTATTTAAAATTTTGTCTTTTCTTTCCATATATATTAGCAACCAAAACTGTTGTGTGCATGTGTATTTTATCCTTCTACAATGAATCCAAGAAAATAGAGACTTAAATCAACCGAAGGAGAGTAGAAAAAGAAGAAGAAAAAAGCACAATGGAATAAATACATATCAGTTTAACCCTGTTCTTTCCAGGACTCATCTTCCTTACATTTCCCAGGCAACACTGAGCAAAAGTGTCACTGAAGAGGAAGCTTGTTCACCTTCTTTCTGGGGACAGAAAATTAATCTGTCCTATGAAACTGAGGTAACGTAGGTGTAGCTGATGGTTATTAACAACAGGGATGTGGAGACAACATGTCACATTGGCGGACAGTCCCAGGATACTGAATTTGGGGGTGGAGGGCAGCAAACAACAAACACCTTCCCCCACCCCATGCTTTTATGAAAGCTCCAGAAACACAGATAGTAAACCTAAATTCAGCTAGAGTTGCAGAATATTAACAGGGATTTTAATATGCTGAACACACCGTTATTATTTGGTGCTTCAAGACAACAATAATTTGGTAGAAATTATTTTGTTATGCAAAGAAACAAAAAAACTACCACGAGGGATCCCGAGACTGTTTTTAACTGCAGCAAGAAAGCAACATCCAGTCTCAGGCGGGCATTTACCTTCACAGAGAAAGCAGTGACTTGAGAATAGGAGAGTTGGAATTTTGTTTTTAAGAAATTAAATATTTTGCACATAAAGAAAAGGAGGCTAGAGCTTTTCCTCTCAATTTTTAAACACAAAAACCCCCACCATCTCAGATAAATGTTAGAGGATTCCTAATTTTAGTAAAAAAAAATAGGAATAGTAGAAAGTTTCACGAAGTTGTATTAATTTAAGTCTGTATATTAACTGAAGAAATTCACCAAGTCTTTTGATATGCTAACAACCAGATTTCCTGTGCCAGATGGGGGTATCCAGAGAGACTTAGTCCCTACTGTTATTGTTTATACAGCAAATTATTGTTCTGTCATCCTAGGGAATATGAAAGTGGGAGTTCAAGGTAAAGCCTAATCTAGATGAAACTTCTCACAAAATTAACAGCTCTAATTTGTTTATGTTCAAACCCAACATGGAATCAGAATAAGCACTCTTATAATTCAACTCAAAGCTTCACAGCAGTACTTAGACTGTGCTTTTTGACTAATAGAAAAAGATCAGCTGTTTTGCCTGGTTTTTGTTTTCTGACTTTTTATGTTTTGTTGTTGTTGTTTTTGTTTGGTTTGTTGGTTTTTAAATTTTCAATCCAGTGAGCAAATGTAATGAATTTACTAGCCTCTTCTATGGAGAAACATGAAAGTATGATGGCCTGCAGAGAGACAAGACAAAATGGGGCAGGATGCTAAAAATCACTAATCACCATTAAAATAACCATGTTGTATCTTAGTATTCTCAGTTAAAACAAACCAAATAACAAATCTGCATCACTGGTACTTAAATATCTGAATAAGACTCCTAAGAAAAATGTTTTACTTCTTTTTCATTAAATTACTAGAAACACAGCATTACAGAAGAAAACCAGTCAAACTCAGAGCTGCAGACAGTATAAACTCTTCCCCGGTATAACGGATGGCAGAACTGTTCTACCTGACACAATTACCTAGTGCTGAAGTGTTCCCTACGCTTCAGGGTATAACTTTATGCCCCAACTTATCCACAGTGGAGGTGGTAACAGGACATTTGAAGAACCTCAGTCTGAGGTTGTGTAGCATGAATCTGATTCAAATCAAAAGAATAAAACTTTGTTAATATAAAATTAGTCTTTGGAAGTTTGTTTGACTTGGAAATAGTCTAGTTTCTGCTGCACCATGCTTTCTGGTATCACTAGTGGATTAATCTATGTGTATAATGTTTTGCAAATGTGTTTTTATTAGTAGTCTCAACAGTCCCTCCAAAAAACAATGAATTTTAGGACTGCAGAACACATGCCTTCTTGAACAGATTAGCCTTTATGAGCTAAACAATATCAGAGAGAGACTTCTACCTTTACACAGGCCATCTTTTAGTTCGGACAGAAAACTTCATTTCAAAACGCTGTCAACTTAACAACACTTTATGGACAATATGCACTCTATATTCACTCTGTGAAATAGAACAAATAAGTTACAGACTACTTTTGTTTTACTTTAGCGAAGGGAAAAAGAGCTCAGTAATAACTGTGTTATAACAATTATTAATGTAAGTATAAGAGAGTACCATGAAGACAAAGAAATCAGATTGCCATCTAATTTGCGCTCTGCTAAAGCTGCTATCACTTTGTTGAATTAAGTACAGAAACACCAATTTGTACCACCAGGAATTTGGCCAAAGCTGTTTTCATAGTTTCATAAAAACTAAATGGCAACATTCAATACTTTAGATGGCACTAGCAGCCCCTTCGAAAGTTACTCTTTATACCACACATTTTTCTTATAAATAAATGGTCACTTTCTAAGAGCAGGCTAGTTAACTCTTTCACTGTTCCCAAGACAACAAGCTGTAATAACGGCTGCATCAAAAGCAGTGTGACCAGCAGGTTGAGGGTGGTGATTCTGGCCCTTTGCTCTGCTCTTGTGAGAGCATCCCCTGCAGTGCTGTGTCCAGCTCTGGTGTCCTCAGCACAGGAGAGACATGGATGTGTTGGAGCAGGTGCAGAGGAACCCACAAAAATTATCTGAGGGCTGGAGCACCTCTTCTCTGAGGACAGGCTGACAGAGTTGGGGTTGTTCAGCCTGGAGAAGAGAAGGCTCCAGGAAGACCTCATTGCAGCCTTTCAGTACTTAAAGGGGGACTATAGGAAAGGTGGGGACCAACTTTTTAGCAGGGCCTGTTGTGACAGGACAAGGGGTAATGGCTCTAAAATAAAAGAGGGTAGATTTAGACTAGGTATAAGGAAGAAATCCTTTACGCTGAGGGTGGTGAAACACTGGCCCAAATTACCCAGAGAGGTGGTAGATGCCCCATCCCTGGGAACATTCAAGGCCAGGTTGGATGGGGCTCTGAGCAACCTGGTCTAGTTGAAGATGTCCCTGCTCACTGCAGGGGGGTTGGGCTAGATGACCTTTGAAAGTCCCTTCCAATCCAAACTATTCTATGATTCTATGAATAATCACAGGGAACTTTAAGCTCATGTTTGATCTTGGGATATCATAATGAAAAAGCTAATGTCAACAGGCTATAATAGCATTTAATGTGTCTCCTTCCCCACTCTTGTAATCCCTGGCACTTTATTAATCTCAGCAAGTATTTAAAAAACACATGAAAATAAGTCTTTGAAGGGAATTCTTTCTACTCGCTCCTATATTTACTAAAGGTTTTTCTCCTGAATGCTTAGCATTATTTTATGGAAAATTCAGACAGATTCGACACTTTAATGGCTTTTTCTTCCCATTCTCTCACTCCACGTTTTTATATCATAGAAACCTATAGGCACCATTTTTCCTTTTTTTCAAATACTTGCTGATATTTAGAAAATTTCTCATTGCAAACAGTGACTTCGCTTCTGCAAAGTTATTCAAAAACCTTTCTAACTCTTACAGACAGTCCTGCACTCTCCTCCTTAAAGCCAAAAACTGTGGTAATGCATCTCAGTTTGTGCAGCACCTTTGCAGGGTCTTAGGCTTTTAGGTCTGAGGTCACGAACAGCGGCTAGGAGACTGAATCGAGAGGGGAAAAAAGAAAGTTAACTAATGTAATACAAACATACACTCATACACATAGTTCTGCTCAGTTGTTCTGAGCGTTGTTAAACTAACCTTTACAAACCTTAAATATTTTTCAAAGTGGAAATCCACCTGAAGAGAGTATTGAAATTTCCAGGCAATTTTGTTTTCAACCGAAAACTCTTTGTTCTTTTTCTGTTTCTTTCACTTGTTACTTTTTTTCCTTCACCTTGTCAAAATGAGCAATCTCACTTGTTACACCTGTTCTTCAGCATTTGGAATGGGCAGGGATAACAGACACCTGTAGCAAACATCTAAAGCTCAGGTCTTATCAATTGAATCAGATAAATCGAAACCACTTGACACACTTTCTCCACATGTGTGCTTAAGATAACTTTAAGAGAAGCATTAAAACTTTTGAATATATAACTGGAAGAAGTCGGTGAGCCTTCCGATGCTTACACATCACTGCTCCCAGGGTTGACTGAATCATATTTCACTCATTTGAGAGGCTCCCCTGTGATTCTTCCAAGAATGAAAAAAGTGTTGGGAGTCCAATGAGAAAGGTGATTGACAGTTTTCCCTTTTTAAAATATTCACCTTCTTCCCACGTGCCAAGCTTCATTCATGGTTTGGGAAGTGGGAGAAAATTTCTCATCCTGATACATGCAACTGCCAAAAGTGGATTTCCCATGTATCGCTCCTTATCTTCGCTTATATAACTTTTTTTTTTGCTATATATCCCATTTGAACATACATTAGAAGGTTAAATTATTAGCACAAAAAGATCCTTTAATACAGGTGTAGAAATAGCTTAACCATGTACTTCAGTTTTTAGACATTTTCTGCATTCCAAGCCTAATCAACAAGATGCTCCAAGAGACAGGTTTGCTTTTGGAGGCTTTTGCAGCAAAAGGGTGAACGACAATCCTTCCAGCAATAAGGAGCATGTACCAGGAAACAGAGGTGGAGTAGAATTAAGTACCTGGATGCCTCAGTAGATCATATAGGCACCTCCTAAATGTAAGTCCAATTTCATACAGCCTTGCTTCTCCTGTGTTCTCCATGACATTGATATTTTTAAGACACAACCAGTGAGATGTTGACATGCCCTTTCCCTATGCCAACATAGTTAAAATTAAAAAATAGCTTTTCCATTTGTCCAGGAATAAGATTAATTATACCTTAATCTCAGCAGATTTACAGCAACTCAGTGAGGAAAAACTGGATAAAAGCTAAGTAAGCAAGAAAGGATGACCACGAGCTCTTTGCTGTTCAGAGACACTTCTGAATATTTAGACATTGGTATGATGTCTTTTTTTTTTCCCTCCCCTAGAAGCATAACATCTACAGTGCCATTCTATTCAAGTCATGACACAAAACAATCTTGCATCTTTATAGATGTTTGCATGTGTATCATCATAAGTGGTAGTCACTCTAAAGTGTTAGTCCAAGGCAACTAGTTTTGAACTGAGTATGGTGTGAACGATGATACCACAAAAACTTCTCTCTTACGTATTTGTGTCTATTTCTTGCTGTAACAATTAGGATAAGACAAATAAGTAATTTGCTCATATTAGGTATTTACTAGAAAAAACAGTCCAGTGAGACCCAAATGACCAATATATGTTAAAATTAATCAAGTTTAATTCTTAAGATAGTAATAGATATGAGTGATGAATGAACTGAATGAACCGCAAACCAACCTGTGAGTCTCCTCAGCTAGTCAGAATCAAATGCTAGATGCATCGCTTCTTCCTTATCACTATCCCTTCCTAGCTTTGCAGCTAATTTCTGTCTGCTGCATATTCGAAACCCACAAACCAAGACACTACTGCTGAGTGGAACAAGTCAGTCACAGAAGTAACTACCTTTTACGAGTAAGAAATTAAAACAGCCACTAAAATTTGCTTTTCCAAAAGTGCCCTGGTCAAGTTACAATTTTCCACCTGTCCCTGAAGTTTCACAGAGCACTGTTGCACTTTAGGTAGTAACATTATAAAGAAAATGAAGCATTCTTTGAACATTACAGAAAGCATATTTAGTCAACAAGTGACATCCTCAATAATGAAATGATCTTTCACTAATTTAAGAACCTACTTCAGAAACTTCTTTAGCTGCAGATTTCTTCCTTATAACATTCAATACTGAAGAAATCAACATCTCAGTGATATTTTATCAAGCAACTAAAGTTTTGGTAACATAACAAAGTATTTTGTGGTCTTGATTTATGTATACTTTTTAGGGAACATTAGAAAGGCAGATTTTTATAACTTGAAAAAAGACTTTAAATCATCTTAGATGCAAACACAGAAGTATTATAAAAATCAAGATGCATCCAGGGAGTTCAATAAGCCATACGCAGTCTGCTGGCACAAACATGACACTAATTTTTATTTTCAGGCTTTATGAAAACTTAAAGCTAAATTTAAAAATAGCTTTCATCCTAATAGTGCTTATTAAAAAAAAAAAACAAAACAAGAAAATCCAAACTAACGTGTGTCCCCACCCCCCAAAACCAAAATAATCGAATACCTCAAAACAACTTCAAGAAATCTTTTACCCTCATTTCTCAACAGCTGAATACAACACATAATGCAAAGGATCAGTCTGATGCATACTTCAGTGTATCATCTAAAATCTAATAGTGTGAGACATTACTATCTATAAAATGTCCAGCAGCTTTGAGAATGGTAAACTTAGATGTAGGACCAGATTTTATATATAATGATTTAAATAAGGACACACTACATATTTCAAAAGCTCCCTAACTCACCATTGCTTATATACTGGTCTGTAGCTCAAGAGAAACTCAATTAGTTTGAGAGAAAAAAAAAAAGTGGCAGTGCACTTAAAGTCTGTTACCAAGGTACTTTAACCAAAAGGATTTAGTCCAAATTCATTTCCTGCACACACCTTTTAGGCAGAACTTCACTGCATTACAAAGTAGAAACTGCATGTAAAAATTTTTTTAACACTAGGTTCACAATTCCTTGGGTCAGAAAATACTATTAGATAATCCAGTTTGATCTCTCATATATCAAAGACAAGCAGATAAGTTTACTTTTTTTTATTATTCATTTACTTTATTGCCAGATTTTCTCCAACCTGTTTCTGCCTCCAGATTCTGCAAAGACTGGACTGCAACAGCAAGAAGATTTATGTTACGTTCTGTTACTGACTACACTGTTTGCTTGATCAATTTCAGTACTGATACAAAGCTGGAGATAATGCTAAATATCCTGGTAGCTGCTCTTCATATGGTAGAGGGCTGTACCTAACACATTTTACAGCAAGCAACAAATTGTACAACATAATCAGAGTTTGCTTAATATGGTAAAAGATAAACTAAATGTGAAATTCATTCTAAAATATGGAAATTATTCAAAATTTGGCTTTGTCACCTCAGCTTTCATTCTGATGTGCAAAAAAGTTAATTTCATTCTCCAAGTTACTGGCTTACTATCTCCATGATGCACACATTGTTAATTCAGTGGTGTGAAGACCCTACAACAACAACCAGAACAACAACAACAATAATAATAGAGTGAAAATTTTTTAAAAAACAGCTCAGCAGGTTTGGAAGAAAGTCATCATTTTAGTGGAAACATCAGAATGCTAGCGAGGAAGTACTACTGAAGTAATCTAAACATTAAAAGAAAATTACAGACTACCAAGGAGAAGTTTTGCTATTGGAAAATGAACTTAAGTGTGATGGGAGAAAAAACAAAGGTAAAGAAAGAGTCAGAATTACTAAAGGCTCACATGAAGATGAACAGAACCTATCAGTATGTTCAAATTCTGAATAGGCAAGTTTATCCTTCCTTCCTCTGAAATGTCATAAAATACTGTTAATTCTTGTTTCAAGAACATCCATGTAAAACTTTAATTTAGAAATTAATCAGATTATTTCACATGGTCCTCTTCAGCTGGTAGATGATGCAAGAGCACCATTCCAGTTCTATGCTTTAATATTGAAAAGGACACAACCCACCCCATACATAAGTATTAATTCCTAAGGGTCTTTCCACTCTGATAGTGTGTTTTAGCTCTAAGAATTATTTTCTTAAAAAAAAACAACCAAGATATTTTTACACTATTGCAAAATAATGATTTGGACTATATTTGAACGCCTGCCTTTCTTTGTGAGTACTGCTTATAAGAACCAGAGGAGAGACCGCAAGATTTTTAAATAAGTGGTAAATGCAGACATTCCCAGTTAGTGCTGTAAATATTGTGAGGAAAAAATGCACTTCAGAGAATTATTTATAGCAAAGTTTAGATATTGGCTACAAGCCATTTTCTGAAGCTGTTCTTGGTCTATATATCACACTTAGATGCTTGAATTCTTACAGCTAGATATTTATGAAGACAATTTAGAGAGTCTTGAATATTAACACTAAGTGAAGATTTTGCACAGATACAAGTACACCCTTTTACTAACTGCATTTGTCACAAGAATAACACAGTGATTTAACATGATCAGCTTTAAATTACAATGTTCCTACAGTATATGTAGAAAAAAGACTTTTAGTTCAGATTTTACAAAATACCAGACACTTGCATTTGATAAAAAAAGTCTAAAGATATTAAAATTGTTTCCCAATTTAGCAATATAAAACTACGCAGTTAAAATCACCTTTGCACAGATCTGAAATGAAGCTTTAATACAAACAGCAAAATCCCCATCTCTGCAGTAATGACTTATTTGATGCATATTGCATCTACTCATATCAGTTACATCATTAATGAGGTTTTCTATAAGCCCATTCTGTTCGTTTAAAAATACCAAGTAATATATTGGTAGCTTTCTTCCTTTAGCTGTTTATAATTTAGAAAACAAAATATATTACAAAAATCCTAAACAATAAATAGAAACAAATATTTATCTTGGATTTTCAAATGTCAGTCAACACAGGCCCAGTGTATCTAAGAAGTAATTAAAAAAAACCAAACAAAACCCCCAATACCTATTTTTTCCATTTTCCTACTAATAAACTGAGAGCTATAGCTGTGACTCTCACTGACATGTTTGTGGAAATATTTTGGTTCCCAGAAATCACTGTGGATATTTTCTGCGTATCCCAGAAAGATTTATTAGATAGCGTGCTAAGGAAGCAAGGCTGTGACAGCCTCTAAAGATGGTGCGTATTCTCCTACATGCCTGATCACCTGACAAAGTTCAATCATTCTTCAGAAGGCTAACCCTGAGGCTACCAAAAAGATCTCCTAGTCTTTTGTACTCCTCAGTATTTTGGAAAACACAAAATTAAACTTAAACCATTTCGATTTATCCTTTAGTCCTTAATATTACATTCATTTTTAGATAGGCAATTAGCATTAGTATTTAGCAGCATTTGTTTTTATGTCAGTTAAGAATTCAAAGAAAAAAACCTCAGTCTATTCAAATAAGGAAATAATTAACTTGACTGTTACCATTCAGTTTTAAAATCATAAATAAGTTTACCCAAATGGCAAAGAGATTCCAGAAAACTTGCTGGACTGGCAGCTGCACATGGCAGCAATACTTCAATATACACAATAACTCTTCCAAAAATCTGAATGTGATATTCAAGGTTGCCAAGCGCAACTGAAGGAGAATTAGCTCAGCTACAGATCCTAAAAGTCATCCTAAAAGCACACAGAGACCGTGGGCTGAAGCAGCAGCATCTGCACAGGCAACCTTCTCCACTCAGGAAAATCCCGACACACTTGCAGGAAGGAGCACAAACAGTGGAAGGGCTTGGCAAGGAAAACAGTCTTGGGAAGACAGAGCAAAAATATTGGGTTGTGGGATGCTTTGATAGGAAGTGGAAAATAAAAAAAATCCCACCGAAGGGTCACTTTATGCATGCCAACAACTGGCCCATGCCCGGAAGGGAAGAGAGCTTTGTAGCAGCCAGCAAAAAGACAGAACAAAACACGTCACATACCTGGCACAGGTGGACAACTGCATTTCCAAGAACCATTTCTTTAATTGATATAGATTTCTTTCAAAATAAAAATATTCACTAATTTATGCTGCAATACATAGGGTTTTCCCCAGCTACAGACTGAAAAACATAGTTTTTTTAAGTGCAGCCTGATGTAGTCAGGCCTTTGGGAGCTAGAGCTACTGAGATTGTTTCTATGGTCCTTGATCTAACTTCTAACTGTCCTCAGTCATCTTGGGGATTAGTTGGTTTTTTTTATGTATTCTGATTATGACCTTATTATGGCCACCTGGAAACCTAGAAACCTTAGAGTGACTTAAAATAACAAACAGGTGTGGCTTGTCAGGTGATCAACAGCAGCTGCATAAAATCATTTACGTTACAGCATTTTTATTTTGTTTGGATTTCTTCTAAGTTTACCTTCTTGGAGAAGAATGTGTATCATTCAGAGGATATGAGAAAGACAGAAATATCCAGATACACAACAAATCATTCACTTTTTTCTGTTATTTTGAAGTATCTACTGCTATAAATTTGTAGTCAGAAATTTAGTAATGCCCATTAACTTTGCTTTTATAGTATCACATCCTACTGTGTGTGTGTGTATATATATATATCTTGTATATATACCCTATGGTATATATAGATGCTTTCTTTTACCCTTCCTGAATTTTATTTTTTTATGTATTAAGGAATTACATGCTTAATTATTGAGAATACCCCAAGGTCTTTCTGCTTAAACATTTAATATTTTCAAACATATTTCAAACATTTCATTTGAACAGTGATATGCAATAAATTTGTGGAATATCTAAAGTATTAAAATGCTTAGCTACCCTATTGGATATGTAGCTTTCTAATATCTCCAAACCATCAAAACATAGAAAAGATTTTTTTTTTAGGTTTTCAAAAGCTATCACTAAGTAATGGCCCTGGGTTTTTCACCTTAACCGAAGTAATGTTGTTTGCTAAAAGACAGAGCAGTCAGTAGCTGGCCCCACAGTGACGAGAAACTCACAACATCCATATTTAATAAGACGCTATAACAGAAATATAGCATGTATTCTGTACTTCTATAGGAAAGCAATATTCATTATTCTACAGATTATTCCTTAATAAATATTTCAGAAACTTGAAGTGGAAAAAAAGATTAGAATAGCATATACTGTGCTCTTGATAGTTTAAAAGCACTTTTGCATTCTGACCTACAATGAATCCTTATGTTGTTTTCATTTCTGATGCATTTTAATGCCATTATGGGCTTGAAATTCATCTTTTGGTCAGTTTGAGGGGATGAAGATATTTTATGTTTTGTTAGTGAGCACAAACAAGTTTAAAGTCATCTTCCATTAGCATGTACAGAGAACTGACACTTTTTTATTATTATTGTTCCAGATACTTCAGATATCTCTGTGTAAATATGACAATTTACTGAATAATAGCAAGAACAAATTGCTGAGCATGCTCACAAATTCCCCCTTCTGAAAGTCAAGGAAACTGACTGCTGTCATTGTTCTTACTTGCATATGGTAATGTCAAAAGCAAAGAGCTATTTGAGAAACAAAAAAAACCCTGTTATCCCTCCAGTAGTGTGGTTTTTCAGTTGATTTGTGTAGCTGTGCAATTATCCTTAAATTAATCATAACAGATAGTGAGCTGAGTTAATGTAGCTGTTCTTTAATTTAGATGTAACTGCAAGTTAAGATACAAACTGTGCATGTGGGTGCGTGGGCAGGGATTCACATGTCCTCTTTGGGGTATATGGCTCAGGTACCATCCATGGATAGGACGGGAATGTGTCATCAGTGTATGCGAACTGGACAGCCAGAAACCAGTATAACTGAAAAGGAAACTCAACAAAATTATGAAGTTGGGTTAAAACAGCCATCTGCCATATCAACAGTAACCAAGGGATTAACAGAAAATTTTAGAGAAACATGTGAGTCAACTTGAAAAGAAGTATGTAAGAAGGATGAAAGGGCTGCACTCCAGCTGCTGGGCTGACTGTGCAGAGTGCATCTGAGAGAGACCTCCATTGCAGGGGTGCATAGCTGAACTGGGGTGGCACTTTCACACTGCATATGGGTCACTAGAGAGTAGGAAGCAGCATGGGGAGACATAGAGCCAGAGACCCACCACCTCCCTCAGGAGAGGAACCAGCACCCCAAGGGGATGCTTGTAACACGCTCAGCTGTGAGAGACAGGGTGTGCAATGGTGAAGGTAGGCATGAGTAAGGGGTTTGTGAAATTTTCTGACATTAGTTATAGAGGGATGTTAAAAAATTTCTAAGTGCTTATTAATGTTTTGTGAGTGACTAGTTTCTGCTCTCTCTGTTGTATTACTGATATTGATCCTGAATGTATAGTACACTGTCAGTTAATGATATTGTTTGATCAATAAACAGCTTTGATTCTATTTGATTTAAAATGTATGAATTGAATAATTTTTTAGTAAATTTGTGTGTTCATGGATGTACACATGTACAAAGGAGGCGTATGAAAGCATCTTTAAAGCATTGGTGGAATAGACAGCAGAAGGTAAGTCCCCTATGGTTAAAGTTCTGTTCATTCCATATTGTGTTTCCATAAATTCTCTCTTTCAGTGTTACCAATCTTAGAAATTGAAGTAAGAATGGGACACAGTAGTTCAGGTGTGGCCTCACCAGTGCTGAGTAGACAGAAAGGATCACCTCCCTTGATCTGCTGGCAACTCTTGCCCTAATACAGCCCATGATACTACTAGTCTTCTATGTGACAAGGACACGTTTCTGGGTCAAGTTCAACTTGGTGTCCACCAGGACGTCCAGGGCCTTTTCTGCAAAGCTGATTTCCACTTATCACCATCCTCCAGGTCTGGCTGTTCAAGCAGTTTTCAATCCACACAATAAAGTACAACAAAGATCTTAGTCTGTTATACATTTGAAGATACTACCATAGGAGATATTCTCCCAAAGGCAAAGGAAATAGAAAATTGGAATCACTGAGAACTGATGAATATCTTAAAAGACCTAATACTAAACTAGGGAGTTTTAAATTTTAAATTTTTTTTAAGTGAAGCATAATAAGGGAGATGATTTTGGGATTTGAAAGGGACTAAAGGTCACAATATTAGTGCAGTTTTGCTAAGAAGAGCATAACTAAATGTCTGGTGAAAACTGCAGACAAAATTGCAGAGGTGGACAGAATGTACTGGAAAAGAGCAAAAATGCCAGGGTTACTATTTCCATTTTTTAAATTACAAAAAGGTTGCTGTTGAAGTAGTCAGAAATTTGAATCTAGATCCCTTCTAAAGGATGAAATGATTAATTACATAAATAAAGTTAGACCTGAAGCCAGAAATAGATCCTGGGTCTCCAAAAGGAGCATTCAGTGTCTTAGGGAAGAAACACATTAGAGCGCAAAAGCCATACCTAGTCTCTGGGGAAGTATTCTGGAATACAAACTATTTCAGGACATTAAAGAACAAAACGAAACCAAACCCCGCCATGGGGTTTTACTCCAAACCACTTTTACATGAGATGACAAAAATGTTTCGGAATCGCACCACAGTCTGCCTTAACAGGTGAATGAGTCGACAGAGTTGTTAGCCAGTAGTGGGAGAGAGGACAGAAAATGAAGATATTGAATATGTGCTCTCATTTTAATGAGTTGTTAATTCATATCTCCTAGCCAGGGCCTTTTATTAGAGACTGTAAATCTCAGACAGACAAGGAGTCATGAGATTTTGAAATTGCCTTGTAAATTAGTTACTGGTAATGAAACCATTTAGTTTTTGAAGGGATGGGATTGTGAGGGCTTTCCACGTTGAAATAATTATTGAGCATTACTGAACCAAATAATTAAACTGTGCTGTAGAAAAGCTCTCATAATAATATTCAGACAATTTCCTTTTCTTCTTTTTAAAATTCTACATTATGAGACTTGTTTTTGATATGTGAAGGTAAAAATATGACGGCCACAGCCAACATTACATTCCTTGTTTCAAGTTATATAAAAGATGTAGTACATGAGATATATGATTCAAGAGCAATTCATCTTTGCCACATAATCTACCAGGACTTTTATATTTCAGAGACTTTAAAAATATACCCAGATAAAGAGATATTTTAAAAACCTTAAGACAGTCATTGATTTTTAAATTAAACTTTGAACAGGTGAAATAATAAAATTTCAAAGTCGTGTTGGATGCTTTATCAGTGCCATCTCAAATTAGACTTCAGGTTCCGAATAATATTTTCCTTATCAGTGCTGATGAAGGGGGACTATAGACATACAGCTTAATGTGGAAAAAATATTCCTCAGCTATTCTATCCTCATTCAGGTTTCTTTACTGCTTTTTGGAAAAAAAGGAGGCAGGGAGGGGTGCTTTGGATTATACCAAAATAGATTTTGTTCTTTCTGATGATGTTTATTGTTTAAAAAATAGTAATATGATTTGCCTATAAAGGAACTCCCATTCTGATCTCAAAATATATATATGTGTGTATATATACACACACAAGAAAGACATAACTGGAATTAGCAGCATTTCCTTAATGTGAACCTTAGTTCCAACTCTATTGTTGATACCTGCTTGCTGCTATGCTATGGGAGAACACTGTCAGGAACTGAACTATGCCCAGTTCAGTTTTCCTGGAGACTTAAATTTCTATACCGAAAAATCTAAAGAGTATCTGATGTTATATAAATGCTCACAGTTCACAGTATTTTAAGTCTCTAAGCTCAAATGATTCAAAAGATCCTAGCGCTGAATATGAAAAACCTCATTTTTTATGCTCACTGCTTAAATACATAAATTAGATACAAAACCCCATTTCCCATCCCCCTGCACTACTTGGGGTGGGGGAGGAGGTAGAAGTGGAGAATGAAGTTGAGCCTGGGAAGAAAGGGGGCTGGGTTGAGGTATTCTTATTTTTGCCTTTGTTTCTCACCATCCAACTCCATTTTTAATTGGCAATAAATGTAATTAATTTTCCCCAAGTGGTGCCTGCTTTGCCCTAGATGGTAACTGATAGGTGATCTCCCTGTCTTTACCATGACCCATGAGCTTTTTTATCTTATTTTCTCCCCCTGTTCTGATGAGGACAGGGAGCGAAGGAGCAGCTGGGTGGGTCTCTGGCAGCCAGCAAAGGTCAACCCACCATAACTTGACAATTAATAATTCCATACCTGCATCCTAAATGAATTCCGTTTCATGTATTCAATTCTCTTATATTAAATGCAAAGTCAATGTTCATACATAAGACTCTTAAAACTAACAATGATAAAAGAAACTAAACTAGCTTCAAATGACCTGAGAAAGATCATTTATTCCTAAAATGCTCTCTTTTTGAGTGGGGGGAAAACAATCAGCATTGAAAAAATCTCATTTTAGATAATTTTGCTCTAACTGTCCTGCAGAAAAAATATCTTGTCTGTCTGTACACAAATCCACTTCTTCACTGTAAAAGCATAATGAAAGTAGCTATCCTAACACAAAGAAAATGTTCTCATCCTGTGAAATCCCGAACAAAAATAATCCTCCCCACTAATATTCAAAGATATATTTTTGAGTATTTAATAATACTCTAGTGAATTACTGCCATAGAAGTATGGCAAGGATTTCCCCATCTGTTAGTATGAGATAAGTTCTGATTGGAGGTGATAAGAGATTTTCTCATGTTCATAAAACAGACGTTAGTACTGTGTTCACAGCTTGAAACACAATTTCTAGATGTGAATTACCAGGAATATTATTGACCTGTTTTCAGAACGTCTGAGCTAGAAGTTGACATTTATATATGGAAAGACTACAACGAACACATATGGAATAACTGCAATAAATAAATTGTTTCTACAGGTTACAAAAATAATGCTGAAGGAGATTAAGTAATACGTAATTCTAGTTAAGGAACACTAAAAATAGCTTTTGTCATTCCATCCATTTATTTTTCCAGAAATGTCTTAATGAAGTTTTATGATGAGTCTCTGTTGCAGAGTGTTTTACTCAACTAAGTATAAGTATTTGAAGTTAATCTGATCTCCCACCTACATATAAGCTTATGTCCCGCAGGATCTTGATGCAAGAACTCAGGTATTTGATCTAACAGCAGATCTGAGATTACTGATGTCTAACATATTCCTTTTTACCTGAATCTTTCCCCTACTTACTCAGTTAAGAGGAAGAATAAATTAAAATAATCCTCTCTTTAGTTGTTTAATACAACTCTCATCAAAATCCAGCAAAAATACTGGAGTGATGATTGCTCCTATTGCAAATGGAATTTATCTATCTGGGTAGGTTATTCTTCTCAATAATACTAAAGAAACTTAATCTTGAACAACTTATTCAGTATTTTCAAGTACTTTCACTATGAAAATAAAACAATTATTTACTAACAGATTTAATGTTCTTATTTTATTATCATTTACTGGGTATGTAAATCTAACATATCAAAAGTTATTTGTAATGACTGCAAATTCCAAGATGATTTAAAATTATATATGCTCATCCTTATTATACTGGTTGTGTTTAGACTTTTCAAAAGCAGGATGTGAAGACATGAAGATCTAGAGTTTTATATTAGTAAAATTAAATGTATGAGTTCATAATCTTGTAATATAATCCCATTTTTTAGAAACTGTAAATCTGAAATGCTCAAAGTAGCACAACTGGTCTTTGCTCAAAGGTTAGAAAATCTAAGAAAGGAATAAATAGGTTGAATAGCATATTTTCCTTAAATTATTGATTTCAGGCCATGACCAAAAAGGCATGATTCCAACAAACACATACAAAAAGGTTTGTTGAAGAACCTTTGACACCTTTGCTTTATAGTCACAATAAAATCTGAGAAATGAAGCTGTTCTCATGACAAAAGTAACTTTTAACCATATCACTGACTACAAACGCAAGCTTAATATTTACTTTATTTCTGTTCAAATACCAGCTTTGTCAATAGCATAAGCAGCCAGCATCCACTAACACAGAGAAGGGAGCTGTCAGGTGTGATTTCATCATTGTTTGGATAAGCTCAGGAAGACCGCAGTCTCTTAACAGAATCGATAGGCAGCTAATGAGCACTTCAAGGCATGGAGGGCTTGAGCCAGATAAAGAAACCCACTGAGGAAGGTATTTCAGCAGTTAAGTAAAACTCTGAAACACATGCTTAAGTCTTATTTATCTTATGGGGACACAAATATGGGTTTAAAGCTGCATGATTTTATGCATAAGCAATGCTTAAATATAATTCTGTATTTTGGAATACAAGCTCCTTACTGGGCTTACCTTAGATGATGTTTAGAGTAGGGTATCTTATTTGAAATTGGAAAATCCTGCTGAAGTTCTGGCCACCTCCAACTATCACAGAAAACTGATGGAAGCAAAAGGATCCTCTTACTAAATGAGAATTTAAAATGACAATTCGTATCTCAAAATTATTTCACACCGGATCATATTATAAATTGGTTCAATTCAAAGGATGAGTCTGTAAAATCAGAATCATACCCCTGGTATCCAGGGGTATAATATTTATCTTCCCTCAAAGATTTAATTACCAAAAGTCTTTGCAAGGTGAAAGTTAGGGGTTTTTTTGAACTTCAAGCTCAGTCTCAACTTGGGATTTGAAAGTCAAATTGGATTCTTCTCCTTTTTGCCGATCACTGATTGCAGAACAGATTTTTTTCCTAAGCTGGATTTGATCCCTGGTGTAGCCTCATTTCTTCAACTAAACTCTCAGATAAACTAGTAGAGTTACCTCCTCTAATGGGCTTGCTCTAATGCAATTAACTAGACCACAAAAAGAATCCGTGAGCCAGAGAAAATAAAAATCTAGCAATATGAACTATTAAGTATTGAACTAAGCCTTAAAGAAAAATGGTGTATTATCTGCTTTTGATATTTTCAAATAAAAGTGTAATGCCCTTCTGGAATGTGTGTGCTACACAAGCTAAGATTATTGCAGCATATATGGCGGTAACAAAACCACGCAAGATGATTATTTTTTCTTTTAAATTATACCTATGTATCAAACTAACACAATTTCTTTTTTAAAAACTTAGGGTCTAACTGAGTCCCTTCTTTAGAGATTGTGTCTTTTCTGTTCCCTCATTTACAAGGCAGGCGGGCAGTCTTGTGTCTTGAAACACAGAAGGTAACAGTTTCTTTGATTGTTCTCTAAGTCAATTCCTGCCCTGCCAACACCTTAAGCCAGGAAAGTGTCTTACCCTTTTTCTTTTTTTTTTTACTCTGAGCATAATCTTATGTCTGTGTAGTTATCTTTGCCGTGTTTCGTCATCATTTCATCTTTTCTATTTTTGCTATTTCTCTCCCACATACTTTAACAAGTGTAAAACCCAATCTATCCGCAGATTCTAAGGCTGTGGTTTGGCAGTAGTGTGTCTACGAGAAGGTTTCCTTGTACCAGATCTGTTCCTCAATGACCACAAGATGAGAAGTACTGATTTTGGATAAACCTGTTCTGCTTCAGATTTGTTCAAAGAAACTTTGCACTGATGGCTTATATACCATCTGAGGTATTGTCTATCCATACCATTCTACATTTATGCTTTGTCATGTACTCTCTGTCTAATGTGAGCTTAAAGCTGAAATAAGAGCATAAAGCTGGAATGAATCAATATCAAGGTTCCTAGTTAACTTGGTGAAAATGTAGTTGTTTCATTGGGTCTGATTCAGATCAAAACCATAATTCCCAGTCATCCAGCCATGTACACTATTATTGATCAGGGACTCACAAGAGGGTCACTGTCTTTATTAAACATTTTTTTCCCCAATTATTTAAAATAAATTACTTTGTTAACAAAGAGATAATGTATAAGCCTGAATATATCTATGCATGTGATGAAGAAAGGCCAAAAAAACCCACAAAAAACAAACCCAAAACCTGTAAAAGCATAATGGAATAAGAAAGTAGAGTTTGATATAAATACTATTCAGAAGAGAAATGCACTGTAATTGCAAGATACAGAAATCAAAAGGTATTGCCATGACTGCTTTCTCTAGAATATCTCCAGTCTTCCCAGTATTGTTCTGGATAATCAAGAGTTGAG
This sequence comes from Phalacrocorax aristotelis, assembly GCF_949628215.1. NCBI lineage: Eukaryota > Metazoa > Chordata > Aves > Suliformes > Phalacrocoracidae > Phalacrocorax > Phalacrocorax aristotelis. The sequence goes on from NC_134285.1 coordinate 15,488,060, forward strand.
TGCAGTACACTGGCATAGTTGAAACAGGCAATGAAAATTTGCTCATCATGTAGTAACAGGAAAAACGTGTCCCGACCTTTCTCATTTTTAAACTGTTATAAACAACAGATCACAGAGAAGCACAAGGTAACCTCAGTGGCATGAGCTTATAATGTTCATCTTACACACAAACTGATCGGACACTATTTTCTCACAGTTCACACTATCAGAGGTATGATTTCTTCTACATCTACTTGCTTTTTGCTTACATTTGTGCAGAAGACTCTCTTCCACTCTGAAATAAGGAAGTGGCCATGTCCCAGGTTTCAAGCAAAGGCAAGCTTTCATCCTTGTGAAATAAGAGGAAACTGCAAAATGTGCCAAAGTAACTCTAATGGCTTAAAATTTATTAGGCTTTACCAGCAAGTCTGTCATCAGTAGCATTCATTTATCATAATGAACACTAATCTTATCTATCAACTGTATTATGAAAAATATAAACCCTGCTGGAAAAGAAAGGTGTTCAAATTGCACTCGACGTTCCTTTATTTTTAAAGGCCTACCAAAGTGTATATTTCATTTGATTAGATTAGCGAGAGGCAAATATTTACCCTACTTTACTTTGTGGGCTCCAGAGCGCTATCGGGAGAAGCTTAAAGAACTTTCCTTCTAAGTTCTCTTCAATAGACTGTATTTTCACATATCAAGACCTATGAGATGACTGTTCATATCAGGGACTGTAGCTCCATTAATATCTGATGCATGCTGCAGCAAGCTAGAAAGCAGCTGAGCCATGCTGCGGGTCACTCCTCTGCCAGAAGTTTGTCAGCCCGAATAGCAACTTGCACAAGGCCAATGAGTAACAAGAATAGCAACAGTTGTCAATTACGTTCAGAGACAGAGCTTTGACGGCTCAGTAACAAACTTCAGAGACCATTGATTCAATACTAAATATTTCAGAAAATGACTGTTTTTTAACGAAGTTGAGAGACAAAGCAGTTTTAGGTTTGCAAGTGAGCCAGAATGCTGGTGTTACTAAGTCTTCCTGGTAATTGTGTGTTTTCTGAGTGTATACAGAATAACAGTTCAATTTGTAAGTGGCAGTCACCAACCACAGAACCTCCTCAGCATTTCTTTCTTCAAAAATTTTCAGTATTTCTTCCCTTCCAATTTGCAAGTAAAATTGGTAAAGACAGATGAATGATTAAACAAAGCAATGTCAGGAAACACGGTTAAAAATGACAACTTTACAATTTGTGATTACCTCTTAATGAAAGACAAGTATTATCTATGAGACAATTAGATGCAGCACTTCAGTTGGGGTTTCACTCTTAAAAGATTGAAAGAATCTGAAGATTCATATATTGTTAAAATGTGTCAACCTCTAATACAATTTAGTGATTTATTTACATTTCTTTGTAGCCAACAATCAAGCAGCATTTCTCAAAATATTAAATAAATTATATCTATATATCTCTTCTGGTAAATATTTTTTTTTTTTTTTTTTTAGTTCAAAACTATTGAAGTCTTGAAAAACAATGCAAGTTATTCATATAATGTATTTTGGGAATCTGAAATGTAATGTGCAAAATTACACCCAACTCTTTTGATGGTCTGTTCAGAGAAAGCGGTGGTTCACTTAAGCTAAGCTAGGAGGCAAGAACATGGAGATGTCACCGTGAATTTCTCTGATACTAGGCAAATTGTAGATTGGAGCCTTCGACTGCTTTGGGTGAAAAAAGTGATTCCCTAACTTACACAAGAACTATATCAGAACTGGAAAATAATCTCAGATCTCCTGAGATCAGCATCTGAATAACATGATCTCATTTCCTTTTCCCTCCTGTTACTTTATTTTTGGAGCTTTTCCCTGCAGTGAAGCTTTGGGATTTTTTTATTATTTTAAGAATTTCATCAAATCCCAAGTACAGAAACCATATTTTTATATATACATCTTTAATCTCACAACAAATGCCAATTTATCAGTTCTCCAGCAAATGCAGGTACTGAGCACACACTGTCATGCATCAACCTCTAATCTGAATCTCAATATTTACAAAGAAATCCATGATTACCGCTCAGATGTAGAGTACACAGTTTTACTTATTTATGATTCTCTTTGCAAACACTCTACCAACTGTAAACATAGTAATTTCTGCTGGTAGTAAATACTTACCTCGTTATTTGTGTACCATTAACCTTTATCTTGATGATTCTCAGAGACTTATTAGCTCTTGGAAAGTTAGAAAACATCACTATGTTAACTGGGACGGTACTGTCAGGATGAGAAGTAAATGACCTGAGTGCTAAAAAAAAGCCCCACAAAAATCCCCCAAAACAAAAAAACAAAAGAACTCCCCTAAAACATATACGGCCAAAATGTAATAGAGGACGCTAGAGCCAGTTTTATAAAAAATATGGGTAATCCCTTCCAAAGTTATTAGAATAATGTAAGTGTAGAAAACTAGAAAACTCTTCCACATTGCTAGGTATATATTTTAAAATCTAGATATTAGGGCAGAAGGAAGAAAACATTAGAAAGTAAATACATAAAATATTCTTAAATTCAGAAAGTACACATGCATTAAAGTCTTGTTCTTGAAAAAATTAATAAGACTCTTTAGACACATATACAATTAATTTCCAAGTTATTAAACAGAAGAAGGAGACTTCAATATATTATTCCAGGACTACTCTCAAATATTGTCCTTATGGTTTTACCAACACAAAAATCTCACAGCTTAGGCTTCAAGAATGTGTTGATGAAAAAAAACCAAGTTAAACTCTTTGAACAATAAACTTCTAGTTGCTTCACAGGGAACTGCTTGTGTACCTCTCAGAAGAAAATTTTGCAAACTAGGTGGTCCACATATGTTCACAATGTGTGTAACAGTGAAACAATATTGTATTTAATTATTCTACCAATACAGATTTATGTGGGTGTCATACTTAGAATGCATACTTTCCATACACTGAAGGAGAAATAGAAAACGAATTGAGACACCTGTAAGAAAACATTGTCAAAAGCATTTGATCAGTAACAAAACAAGGCATGATAACATAAATTCCATACCTTAAGAGATTAACAATATCTTTCACCTCAGATTTTGACCAACAAAATGGAAGTCTAGCCGTGAACCTGTTCAGCCTATGAATCAGTCAACAGCAAAAGCAAGGCAATTTTGTTTGTCTAAATTCTTAGGCTTCAACTTTCCACTAAAGTAAAAGTGGCCATCCCTAAATCATGCTCCAAATGCAATTTTTTGAAACAGTTCCGTATCATTGCCCTTGTTTTCAGGTACACTCTTCATTTCTCCAAACCAGCAAACATTCCTTTCCCAGTTTATGTGTTTAATCTAGAAGAAATTGAATCAAAGCGTTTTTGGCTTTTACTCTTTCTTTGCCTTTCATATTTGAATCCGAGCATCTCCTGAAGCTGAACTGCCTTTCTCATTTGTCCAACCTCCACTGCCAAATTGCCTATACTAAAATATTTCATGTGATAACAGACAGGATATATTTAAGACAAGTTTAACACCTTTTGCCAGTATTAATTTGCTCTCAAGAAAAATTTGAATTCAGTCCAAGGAAATGTAGATAGATGATTTTTGGCAGGCATAAATTAAAAGAAAAAACAAAACATAAAGCAAATCTTGATGGTCAGTAAGGTCACTTGTTGTTAATAATGTGGGTCTTCACAACAGATATTTGCAATATATTGACAGAGGATTTTTTTAACAAAAATTTAATTTGTGTTTACAATATATTCAATACCTACTGCCTTTCCATTCTATGCTCCTATAAGTCACTTCATTTGTGGAAAAAGAAAACCTTCAGTGTTATTAACAAAAAATGGGGGGGAAAAAGAACAAGTGAAGTGAAGTTAAATCTGGATAAGTACATCAGAATATGGCATCACTGACATCCTTGAAGTCCATCATATATATCACCAAATCAGCCAATATATTTCTTGCAGAAAATAAGACATTTCCACTTTCTCAATTACAACATTACAGCTACATTCACAACTTAAAGCAAATGCTAACATGTCAGACTTGCATCATACAGGAATTAATTCTTATGTTAATTTGTAATGATGATACATAAACTGGTATGCTCACGTGTTCGTATATACCTGCATATTTGTACACTGCCGTAAGTTACTGTCAGTGTATGCACATTATCTGTTATAATACTTTTACAACATATTGACTTATTATACACATGGCAATGGTCTTCCTCTGTGCAAGGTTGAACAGTTTAGAAAGCAAATCAATCAGATTTTATCATTGAAAATGTTGGTGAGCAACCATGAAGTTTTCAATAAACTGTATAGCTGTATATGTGATAGATGCCATCCACACATACCAGATATATATATATATATCTGCAGAAACTATACACGTTAATGGGAAAGAAAACACTAATATATGCAACTTCATATACTCATACACTTATTTTCTCATAACCATCCTGACCTTTATCTTGAACTCAATACAACAACAAAAAGTACAGCAAAATTATCTTTTAAAACATTAGAACAGTAAAAGTCTGTAACTGTGTAGGCAATTTTGAACAATTGCTCTTATATTTAGTGAATAAAATAGAATATTTATATGGGGGAGGGGATGTTAAAGATTATAGGTTCTTCCAGAAATAAACAGAAATTAATAGATTTTAAAATATTTTCATCTGACTATTTTTGTTGTTAAACACTAATTTTTCAACATTATGGGAACCATATTCTGAGACATTTTAAAATCTAATTCCATTAAAAATGAATTTAATACTTGATTTTAGAATGTAAAACGTTAAAATTTATACCAAAGTTCATTGCTAATTTCCACAAATAAAAGACACTATAATTAAGCAATTACAGTTATAAATAAGCATTTCACACCTGCAATGCAATCAACTAGAAAGAGAACTCCTCATTTGGGAATAGGAGGTGGAGAATAATGAGATGAAATTCACAAAATACACTCATAAAAATCTCTGATACTTTAAACCAAATGAATTTGCTAGGAGACAAGGCAATATAAAACTTCACGGAAAGGTTGTATCATGTGTTTCTGAAATGGCCTTTTCTTCCATGTTAACTGTCTCATGGTAGTTTCTTAACTTCATTCCAACCAAAAAGGGGGAAAAAGAAATAGTATCCCAACAGTTAAAGTTAAGTAAGCATATCAAAATACATGCAATGGGCTTATTAGTTGAGTTTTGACAGGTTGCTAAATGGTAACTCAGAGTAAAGAGCTGAAAACATTCCACAATTAATTACCTTGATATGCACTGCGTGAGCTAGAGCCTGCAAAAGAACTGCTGACAGTACGAAATTCGCATTCCAGTGCTCCTCCCGCCTCTCCCAATTTACAGGAGAATAGGAAATCATGAACAATTGATACACTCTGTTAGCTCCTATCATGGAGGGTGAGCTCACATGTAGCCTTAGGGGTATCTTATACAGTTTAATGCTGAAAATAAAAGGTAATGTTCTTGGCAGAGAGCTGGGGGGATTAAATTTGGAAGGCTTGAAGCAGCTTTGAATTGTAGTCAATAAAAAAGAACCAAATAGTAATTTTGTAATTTAACTGTGCTGGTTATGCCCAATGATTCAGACACTTGTGAAATAAACCGTGTAAATAGAAAAATGGCTTAACTCTTTCTGCAATTGCAGTATATTTTCTCCCTTCTTTTTCCTTCCTTCCCTTGTTGTTTCTTTGTTTCAGTAATACTATACAGTTACTTCCTCCAGCTTACTGTCTTGGGACAACTCATCATTCAAAGAGAAACTATGGCTTTTTGAAATAGCTTTTTTTAATTTGTTCTGTGCTGTGGACAACGACAACCCTGCCAATGGAGCTTGTAAAGGTAAATGCCTAACAACTGTTCCAAGAAAATTAAACGGGTGGCTCAGTACACCTTCAAGGTGACTCCCCCGCTGAACAGAGTATCTCCCCTATACCATGACCTAAGCTGATGTGTGCAGCCTTATATCAAACAGAAAAGTAAGATTTTGCATAATGCGATGCTCACCTTCCCTTGTTTCTGATCAGCTTTACAGAAGCCAAATGGACAATGCCCCATACCAATTATTCCAACTCTTTGGCAACTCTGCTGCCAAACTACACAGCTCTTGCACTCCAGATACAGAATCACATTGATGAGAAACAGGTTAAGCAAGATTCTCTTCTGAAGTCCAAAATCACCTTGTGTCTGCAGTTATCAGTAAGTGAACAAAGAAAGGTAGAAAAAGAGACCACTGAGTTTAGCCAGTATGGCTATTTCAGCATCGAATTAGGCACGTATTCCAGTATCCTGCAATAATAATAACAAAAAGGCCTTCTTGCCAGGAAGCAAGGCAGCGCCACAATCTGATTACATGATTAATCACTACATGATTAATTTGCCTGCCACTACTTAAATTTAACATTTTTGCAATTAAAGCAGGAATTACTTTCATTTCCATAATACAACTAAACAAGGTATACATTATTAACCACTTTCTTAATTGTAGTAAGTTTTATGATTTCTCAAATTACTGAACCATCAAATGTAATCTAAATTTTGAGAAGGGGTAAAACTAAATTATTTTTTCAAAAACGTACTCTTATAATTACCTCACAGTAATAAATTATTGAGATTATCATTGTACTGATTTAATAAGATCATAACCACATTCAGCCTCACGTAGAAAATTACAGAACACTACAAAAACTAGGTTATTCTCCACTGTTTCACTGGTGACAACACTGACTTTACGTCCACACTCTAGATTTTTGGCAGGTTATTAGGAGTAGTCCGATTTTGGTGAAAAAATAATTAAAGTCTATTTCAAAAGAGAAGGAACCTGTTAATACAAGGTAACATAAAAAAAAGCAGCCAAACAAAAAAAACCAACAGACATAAAATTACAGGTAATTAGATATGGTTTTGCTGGTGAAACTATTAAAAATCAGCAGCTGTCTGGATTTTTTTTTATTTTAATCATTGGCTTTAGAGGGAACATGAGTTCAACTAATACTGAAAATCCTACTTGAATTATCTCAAATGCTTGCTGTTGTTAGTATCTACTGAGAGTCTAATATTACATTTCAAATCACTACTCCCTCTCCTTAAGAAGACGTATTTAAAAAAAGACTAAGAGATTTTTCCTACAATATACCAAACTATGCATACAGTCAAGAACTTCTGCTTCTTCTCTTCTGGCTCTGGAGTCCACAGGAGCTGCAGAATAACAGGACCAGGCAAGTAGAGCTCTGTTTTACACATTTAGAAAATGTGTTTGAATCTGCACATGTTGAAAAATAAATTAATGCTGGGCGATTACTCCCATGGTTGTGTTATTACACATAAGAGAAGGCCCACCAAAATGACTTCCTCTTGTGGTGGTTTTTTAAAGGAAAACTTGCAGAACTACTGTGTTGCATGTGGAGCACAGCCAGTAGATATGCTCAGTGACCACCCACTGGACCTTGGAGGCACACTTGAGAGTCCCAGTGAAGCTTTGGCAGAAAATACATGGAGTTGCTCAGCTGTCCAAGGTGCTATCCGGATACCAGGAGATTTTTATTTTGGAAATGCAGCACCTAATTTGATCAACTTTAGGCCATCACATCTTTTATCACCACTCTCAAGATACAGTTTATGAAAAGTGTTTTTAAAAACCCTGATTTTCTGATCCTTAAGGTAATCATATTGAAGACTGCTAGATCTCAAAATATTGTATTAACTAATCACTTTAACCTCCAGAAAAACAAAGCTGAAAGTTTTCATAATGCTTGGAAGGAAAAAAAGGAAGAGTGAATGTAGTTTTACATACAAAATAAGTGGTACTTCTTATGAACTTTCTCCAGTGTTTTGAGGAGAGGAGAGGAGAGGAGAGGAGAGGAGAGGAGAGGAGAGGAGAGGAGAGGAGAGGAGAGGAGAGGAGAGGAGAGGAGAGGAGAGGAGAGGAGAGGAGAGGAGAGGAGAGGAGAGGAGAGGAGAGGAGAGGAGAGGAGGCAGGTAGGCAGGCAGGAAGAAGTTTTCAATGTCATTAAATTAAAAACAAGTTCTGTCATTAAATTATCTTTGAATAGAGCAACAGTTAGAATAGCTAATGTCATAATCCAGGATCTAGCCAAGTGGTAAACAGTTTCCTTGACGTTAAGCTACTAGATAACACAAAATGAGATATACTAAAGAAAAAGTGTAAGATCTAATAATGGGTCTCCATAAAGACAAAAGGCCTGCTTTTTTGCAGATGAATACATTTTGCTGGGTCAAATATGATACTAATATCTATATGGAGAAAGTCTACTGTATGAAACAAAGTATTGTAAATGAAAATGTTAAAGTGCTTTGGTTCAAAATAAAAAAGAGCTTTCTAAGAGGAGGGGGCTTTTCTCTAAGCCAAACTAATGTGCATTTTTAAGAAACCACATCATCTTGTAGATGGCAGACTGCTAATTCAGAATATAGGTATATTAACTACTTAGAATCCTGTTTATAATCACCCTACAAAATATATTTATTCATGCAAGTAAACACAATTGCTTACTTCCAAGAATAAAATCTTGAAACTTCTCCATTTTGGGAGGAAACAGCTAAGATTTCAGAATAAATAATTCTCAGAAATTTCAGTAGGTGCATCCTCAAATCTTCATAAAATAAATTAATTCAGGCAGTCATGACAGTGAAATAATTCCACCATCATCAGTGCTCTCAGTCTAGAGATATTAAACAGTAAGATTTATCCATTCTAAATATGTCATGTCCATAGGAAAGTCAACATTTTGTTCTGTTTAGCAGAGGACTCTGTCGATTTGAGGAAGGTACCCTCAATGGGAAATCGACATCTCTGGTGCTGGAATCTAAGAAGTACATTTAATTCTGAATATCCGTTCATTATACTACATTTATAAAATGGTGTATACATTCAAAGAGACCAACAGAGTTCCTTATAAAAGAGCAGTAATTTCTCTCCAGTTGATTATTCTATTGCACTTAAAAATAAAACCAGATTAATTATTTACTTGGTTGCTAGAAAAGATTGCATAATATCTTTGATAAGATTTGCCATTGCCATTTTGTTTTGTCTTCATTTAGTAGTTTTGATGGTACCATTATACATTCTACTCTTTGGTTGTGCTTCTTTTTCCCTAGTCCTGCTACTAGAATTTTCCGTGCTTCAAGTGGAAAATAGGTATCTGAACATGATGGTCTTAATCTACTCCATCCATTTTAAATTTTTTGCCCTTTCATTGAACTGACTGACCCTCTAGCTCCCTTCAGTTTTGAACTAGCAGCAAATGTCATTACCTTTCAATAAATCCTTTTCCCCATAGGTCACTTCTATTTGAAAGGAAAAGAATCTGTCCCTGGTATAAATTCTTGTCATATTTGCCTAGTCTCTGATTCAAAGACAGACATAAGGCAGAAATATATCAAGTTCCACTCTATGTACCAAGAAATTCAGATAAAATAAGGAAAAAGAAAATAAGGGTAATATGCAAGGGGAATGAACGGTAATATGGGAGAACTGTGTGGTGTGAAGGAAAGCAGCATGGTGTAACACAAAAGGAAGAAATAGCAGATTATAAGAGACAGAGAATTTTTTTGGTATGATGTGGAAATTTTTAAAGACCTTTGCCCTTATGAATCATGTATAGAAGAACCAGTTGAGACTCCATGGACTGACAACTAGCAAATAAAATTTCATGGATGGTAATGTTTTCAGAGACCAAGGACAGTAAGGCTGACCTCACTATAGAGTTTGCTATCATAATTAGCTTGTTAGTTTTTGGAAGAGACGCTTGAAATATTTTTCATTTTCGTTGGCTGGCATACAGTGCCTCTGGAGTATACTTACATCAAATGCTCGATTACCATTTTGACAAAGCACTTCCCAGCATCATTTCAGAGGCCCCTCATGAAATCTCACAGATAGGTTTTTTGGGAATAAAAAGTAAAGCAAACAAAAAAAGTCACTTGGCTAACCTTAATAAAGCTTTATTTTTATTCAGTATTCTAAATATTAATTGTGCTTAAAGGATTTCCTTGCACGCTTCTCTATATCCCTACCCACTCTAAGTGTTTGAATTAGCTCCACTTGTGCAACGGCAATCACATATGGGAGCTAAGGCTTAAAAGGACAATCCTACAAAGCTATGCAATAGGTTAACTCAACCATTCTTGTGTGAAAATCATCAGAGGAAGAGTAATCTGCATTTTGCTGGTTGAACGATAGTCTTCCCCAAGTTATCATTCAGGTCAACGGCACAAAACTTTCTGGTGTGGCTTAACCCAGTGTTTGAACAAAATGAGCTATTTCTTGCCAAAGGACAATCCTAACTCATACAACTGTATCACTATTAGGGCTTTGTGCTGGCACAGGTATTTTAGTTAAGAGGCTGTAATTTGGGAGGGTTCTTTTTACTCCTATTCCTAACCAATACAGGCTACGAGCAGAAATTAGATGCAACCAAGGCCTTGAAAACACTGTTGTCCTTACCCACAAACTTTATATAGGTTCTTTTTGTGAACAGAGGAAGAGGAGGCATTTGAGCTGAGAAGTATAAAAGATTCCAGACTGAAGAACAGATGAACAAATACTTTGCGGTAAATCTTGGAGGCACTGTTGGTTTGTAAAGAACTGAATTTGCCACAGCAAAGATTTTTGCAACATTCTCGTGTGTATGCACAAAAAGTTGCACAATTTGAGAAGTATCAGATCTACTAAGAAAATCTTACAGGATGCAAGCACTCATATTTCTTTTGAGAAATCTTAGACAGAAATAGTGCAACCCTCCCTTGGGTACTACATGATGATTTAAACTTCTCTGTACCTGAATTACTTGAGCCATAAATAATATTTGCTTGGTCCTTGGAGGAGTGCTGCCTCATTAAATAAGAGCATTATAATTATTGTGATCAGTTATTTGAAGACATGATCAAAGAATTACCAGCAACCAATATATCCTTCTAGTCTGGAAATTCAGAAAGACTTGCACTGTGACACTAGGAAATTACTGACATAGTTTAAGAAAGAAAAACAGAGGACTTGACTCAACCACACAGAATGTCTGGATCTGGCAACCGAAAATCTTATCTCCCTCTTCTACAAAGGAGTCAGAAGGGCTTTGGAGCTACGGATGTGTTTTCCTAGAATCTACAGAAGCTTTATACCTCTCAAAGTTCCTCTTTCCATTAAAAAACAAAAAAAATTTGGATAATAATTATTGCTTGCCCTGAGTGTATCTGTGGGCTGAAGGGTATAACCTAAGGTCCCTATGGCAGCCATAATTATTACAATTCCTCTTTTACAATAGATTCTAAAATAATGTCATTACTCATTACGATAATTATTATAATGTCATTATATCAGTTTTGGTAGAGGCTGAGAAGGTTCATTTATAGTTTATACATGTACTTCTAAGTAAATATCCCTTAGAAACAACATTATTTCTGAAGTTGACCTCTCACTGCTCATCATTCACTAATTATTACCACAAACTCATGATATTACTTTCTTGCTCCCACATCAGACTATAGTTTTTCCCCTTCCTTCAAATTAACTGTTTTCAGCACAATCTCTTGTGAACAAGATCATTTATTTCTCTTGCCTGAGAAGCAGTCTTATTTTCATTTCACATTGTCTAAGGACATGAAATTAAGACTAGCACTACTAGTACACTGGAGAAAATAACGTTCCTTGGATGTTCAGTAGCAAAGCATGCACGTTGTCCTCTTCTACCTCTACTGCCATACACCATCCTTTTCCAGCTGATAACTCTATACAATATAAAATGAAGTTTTAACTAAGATTGAAACGGCCAGATTTTGCTAACTAAAGCCTCCAATCTCTTAAAGGCAAATGAATCTTAAGGATTTTTTCTAACATCTTAAATTATTATTTTAGTGTCATGGGTCCAGTTTCAAAGAAACTTCTCAGCACAAAATGGGTTTCAAAGGGGAAAAAAAATCTTAAATAAATACGCAAAAGAGAAAGTATTTCATTTTGAAAAAGGTTCTTCTTCCACAATTAGTTTGTCCTCTGCACTTCTCCAGAATATATGACCTCAAACTAAGACCATTACTGTGGCACCATTTTCTATCAACTTTTGCTAATACTTAGTTATTTCTTCAGTTACCAAAAAAAAAAAGTCAATAGCATAAATTTCTTCTCCAGAATAGGTTTGGTTTTCTGAGGTTTATTTTAGCAACTAAAATGAAAGAAAAAAAATTTAGTCCCCAAAAACCAAACCAAAACAAAAAAAGAAGCTTTTGTGAGAAATTGATCCATCTTCCATAATAAATTCTCAATGCCAAAATGTAGTCAGGGAGTCATAAATAGAATCAATTTGATTCAAGCATCAGCAATATATGTCAAAGTCTATTTAACTCTGCTTCAGAAAAAATGCATGTTACTCTGCAGCTTTTAAGAAGAGCATGCAACATGAGTAGAATGATTCTGTCTGTAATCAATGGCACAGGCATGCTGAATAACACGCCCATGATTTGTTTTATAATGTGTGATTTATGTGTATTTGTCTTTTTGAAATATTCGATTTATTCACAAATATTAAAGTATTTTCCTACACAAATATCAGGGAGCTACCACCGAGTAAGAGGGGGGAAAAAGGAAGAAACACCCCATACAGTCCTCATAATAAAGGTTGCAATTTAAAATCCACTTTCTTAAGATCAGATTACTTACACAATTCACATGATACAAAAGGTACCTATCTCTAAATCCATACCCGATCCAGGACTTTCATATCGTTTCATGGTAAAAGAGCAATTGTCCCAAACACACTGGAGAATCATCAAAAAGGTGAGTTTGTACACCTCACTCAGCTGGCAGGACCAAAATATACACAGAGATTTGTCTATGTATATACCAGCATAACAGTAAGGCTGAGCTCTTTGAAACATGAAAGACACATGCAAGATCCTTTCTCTTATTAAGGGCTTCTACATAAGAAGAGTACATGGTATTTTACATCTAATTGCCATATTTAAAGAGAAAGCAATAACCACAACAGCAAAACAGAGGGAATAGAAATTCATATTCGTATACTACATTAAATTCATGTTGTGTCTAAAAACAAAGCATAGATTATGTCTTTGATAGTTGGAGAGATTATTCATGTGAGTGTAAAAGACAAATAAGTGTGTAATACACCAGCAAACTAAGCTGAATTTAAACAAGAAAAAAAACTTCAATAAAACCATAGACAAAAGCTAATCAAAATAGTTATGCGGGTGCAACGTAGACAAATCCAATACTGTCAAAATACCATAAGGTCTGGCATTTCAGTATTCTCAGGCAGCTTTTTATGTTTGATTAGAATTTCACTTAGTCTTTCTGTCCATATTAAAAGGAAGCTATTTGTGCCCAGCACTGCTCAATAGGAAGCAACAGCATCTTACACTTCAGCCTGCTTATTGAGTCTGTCAGCGTTTCCATGCTGGAGTGTTTCAGAAAGGCAGTTTCAGCTATTGTGCAGTGACTGAGTCAATGGTGTTAATGGTGACAATGAATATAACAACTTTGTGGCAGCAAAGGATGTGTTTAAAACACTTGAGTTAGTCTCATCCCATCTCTGTTCCTTTCTTTTAAAAAAAGGATACTTGTGATAGGCTCAGAAGATATGCAAATAAGTTAATGTGTGAAGAACAAGCTCTGCCTCTCCCACCACTTGCAGTCTACCTTTTCCAAGGTAGACCATTTATTATGAGGAAACTGTGCCTATTCTGGGGCTAACAAGAGCTTCACTCCCAGACAATTTTATTCTTTCCCCTTAAAACTATTCACCTCAAATTATTTTCATTCACTTAAAGCACTATTGTTTTTTTTACAGGCCTCCTGAATACCCAAAGTTCAAAATAGAGTCAATGACATTTCCAGGACTTATGGAGCAGGTCATTATTTCTAGTGTTCAAAGGTGGATTTGGGACCACAGCGTTAGATGTCCAGACAAGAAAGCTGTAACCTTTAAACTGGAACATCTTCAAGAGAGGAAGGCTGCCATTTCTAAAACCTAGGATTCGACCATCAAAAGAAAGGAATGCTATAGAAACAGACCCCTAATCTTCACCTGAGATATTGAACATCTGTGATTACACACACAAAATTAAAAGTTCTATAATTTGTGTGCTGCACCTTCATCTCCTTATTAAAAAAATAAATAAGCCATTCTACAGCTGCTGACTGCACCATATGAGCACTGCCTCACTCCAACTCACCAAGTATTTACCTGCACCTTCCTTCAGTCGTGGGTGTAAACACTTCTTATTGTACTAGTATAAAGCACTCCACAAGAAGTGGTGAATTGTACAAGCTAGTATCAGAAAAAATCTGAAAAAAGCTGGGAAATACTCATCCAGAGCCAGGAGGTACTAATAATTTGAACCCTAGCCATCAAATCAATGAAACATACAGACCCTGTCGCCATCTGACCTTTGGGTCTCCGCTTTACTGTAACAGTTCTGAATTTCCATGCATAAACCAAGTCTCAATACTTCACTGTATCCTACCTGAAATGCCTAGACTCGTTTTTTAACTTGTTTTCCAATAAATTGCATGACATTAAAAAAAAAAAAAGAAGTAAAAATTATGTTGTAGACTCTTTCCTACATCAGTTTTTGTGGACTATCAAGTCAAGGGCTGCAAACCTTTTCTCCCAGGTAAAAGTTGTCCTTGTCTTAAGATACTAGGACATATCTGAAGCTCCAGGATTACAGCAGAGGTTAACGATGCCAGTTGTCCTAAGCATGAAGGCAAATCACATCTGTTTAGGGACTGGGAGACAATTAGAGATGGGGGAACAAACCACCACAAACGAAACCATAGCTTCTTTCAATAGCTAAATTTATTTAGTTGCCTGCTCCAATAAAAGCAAATAATGCTTGAAATAAAGTCCTTTGACACTTCCCTTCTTCTGCTCTAAAAAGGCAAAACCTATTACCACAATAAAATATTACACTGCCCACACAATATCTTACTTGGGAAGAGTATGTGTGAAATGTCTTGCAATAACTACATATTTCTTAGCTTAAAAATTATATTACAATAACTGATAGGTATAAAAACTTCAGAAAGTTTCAGGGATAAAACCCAGAAAGTTTGAGGGGCATCTTAGTATGTTACTTTCTGGGGAAGAATGAACTAAGTGAAAGAAAATATCACCTATTGTTAATAATTGTAATCTTGGAGAAGAATTGAACTAAGCTTCCAAAGCAAAATCCAGTCTAACCAAGTAGGGAACGTTACCTATTGCACCCTGGAGGGAACAAGTAACATAATAGCCATCTGATTCAGAGGAGAGAGAGAGGAAGAAGGAAGCAAAATGCATTTTCTAAGTTTTGACCAGTGAATGTGCATTAGACTATATCAGAACTACAAAAAGCAAGGCTGAAAAAAAACTGCACTAAGACACTGTAAACTGTGCTTCACATAATGACCACAGATTTTGTCCTCAGACGAACCACTACTGAGACCTGTGTAGAAATGAACAGCAGAGAAATGCACCTATTCAACAGCTCTCCAGCAGTACAGCCAGGACAGAAACTCAGAAGGCAGGCAGCAGACACAGAACCATCTGCTCTCTTTCATACTCCATACTCCTTGACTATAATGGGATTATTGAGCACAAAAGACAGCAGGTGTAATTTATAACTCACCATATGATCTGTGACAAATATGCCATCCCTCTTAGACCTGCAGACCTATTCAGTACGTCTCCTTACGCTACAACATGATCCATCACTAGTCCCATGAAAATGAATAGGAAACAGTTTGTCAGTTAAGATACTGCAAATGGGAACGAGCAAATTCCAATTTAGTACCATGTTATTCCCTATTTTTAGGCCACTGTGTGCCTCAGTCCATGGGTTATATACACAGCAGCCTCTCAACCTCCTCGGCAAGTAACACAGGCCATTCAGTGGTTATATTGAGGATAAGAATAAAGATAAAAATAAATGTTAAAAGTTTGCTTAGCTTTAAACATTTATGCAAGTATTAAGTGTTAGGAAATTATGACTTGATGAAAACCTTACCTGTCATTTTCTAAATTTTATTACTACCATACACTTTTGCTTACTGATCAGAGAAAATACACAACATTTTAATAAATAATAGAAGTTTCATTTTTAATAATTTCTGAGAAACCAAAGCATGGGTGAAAGATAGGTCTATTAGGTTGCAATTTCAGTACTGTTAATTTAAGTAGAGGGTACTGAAGGAACAACATCAAATAGAATTTGAATATCAAATTAGTGAATTACAAAATGTAGTTCAATAGATTTGTACAAAAATTTTCAGAGCTGTAATGATTGCAGTTCTTGTTCTATTGCTACATTATACCCGTATACCCAGTTCTCACTAGATCTGGACATTTAAATGTATTTAAACCAGATTTATTCATAGTTGAAAAATTTGAATTATTTTTAAAAGAACTCTGTTGTTCCCTTTAAAAAGCCTGAAAAGAAGTTGATCAAATTAATACTACACAATGGTGTATTGGTTCGTGAATGCCACATTGACAACGTTGCTCTAAACGGCATCTATTATTCCAACCTGAATGAGAAAAGGAAGAGGAAGGAAATCAATAAATTTTATATGCAACCTATCTGCTAGACAAAATAGGTCTCAGTAAGAACTTTAAAGGGTAAGACAGACAATGTATGATATTCCAGGGCTAACTTATGTATGCTACAGACCACAGAATTCCTCTAGTAATTCAAGCACTGAAAAGAGTACCTCTTTCCTACTAAGTAAGTTAACATAACAACCCAATAAAACGTGCCTGAAACTAGAGCATCTTTTTGCTTCATTTACTTTTTCATTTCATGTACAGGCACTGCTGATGGTCTCAGTACAGCTTGTGAAGTAGGTCTAATTAACATCCTTTTAGTCTTAATAGTGAACTGAGTAGAAAATGGAATAAAATTATTGCAGGTTTTTAAGGTTTCGAGCAGTCAGGCAAAAGTAGAGTGAGAAACATACACAATAAGGGCTTCTCCGTTGCATATTAAAAATGTATATGATAAAACAGTATCTGGGGTTTAAATTTTCCATGTTTTTCCATCAGAATTTCTCACTGCATCTTAAGGATATCTTATTGACACCAACTCCTGATACTACAAAGGAGGAAATTATGAAAGTCACATTGATATCCAATGACAAAAGCTGAAAATTAGAAATGTGACAAGCCGGGGCTCAATCCACAGCTGCCTCATTTAGACCACTTCTCTTGAACACTTCTGCTACATAGGATATAACCTATAAATAAACCTACATATTGCACTGGTTGTTATGACTGAACTGAAGATAAGCATAATAACCACAGTGATTTTGCAACAGATTTGGGGTCAGCCCTATTTAAATGTTATTTTTAAACATGATTTTGAGATCTTCACATTCGCATCCTCACTGAAATGTTTGGTAATCCTTAATGAATTTTCTCTCTATTTCTCCATTTTAATTACTCTGTGCAATGGTTTCATTTGCACAGAAGAAATATTATTTTTGTATCTGCCTTACTCAGCTTTTTCAAAACGTAGTATCAGCCCTTCAGAACTGCGCCTCAGTAAAATGTGTGTAGTAAGAAAGCCAAAACAGAAAGAGTTAACACTCAACTATTTTGATCAGTTCATGTGAGACCCGTGTTCTCAACCATTTTCTGCTTCAGACTTAAAACATCTTTTTGGAGTTCTAAGTCATTTTATATTAAAATACCCCTAAATGAAAAATAAAGGAAACTCCCAAAGACCTGTTTATCCAAAAGGGTGTTTGACAACGCTGTGATTTAACAGCTACCCAGAGTCTTCCTGTCTGTTCTTCAAGCATAACCTAAGATACACTTCTGCAAGCTTATCGAGAGGGAGAATTGCACTCTATAGTCTTTCCACAGAGAAGGACCTTTTTTTACTGTCTTCTTTCAAGAATTATTCCTCATATTTCACACAAGTGAACTCATACAAACACCAGACTTGATTTTAAAATCTTGGTACTCCCACATGCCATGCTGCTACAATTTATGCAAAAAACAAGTGTTATGAGTTTGACAGCTGAACATATCTGCTTTGTGCTCAGTATAACTGAGACAGATTTCAAAACTGAATCACGCTCCCTGGTCACTGGTTTTTCATTTTACTATCGCTGGCTCTGATTCTGCAGGTGTTCACGTAGCTTCAAAATAGTGTAGAAACAAAATAAAACATGAGACATATAACTCTTCAGCAGAATTTCTTGAATGAAAAAAAGCTGTTTTCACCCTGAAAGCTGTAAAGCATTGCTTTGGAGAACTGTATTCTCCAAAAATGTCTTTTTAACTATGCTTGAATGCTTCTTTATACCTATGCAATCTTTTAACAGCCCCTTAAACGAAACAATAAAGAGAAGCTATAATTAAAAGTAAACTTTTTCTTATGCACTACAAAGTCAGTTTTGTGTTGATTATAGCCTTTGTGCTAATATTTCAAATTTTTAAAATATTTATCTCAGTACAATTATGACATTTTTAAAGTCCATAAAAAATCATGTGTCCAATTATCTATTGAGGATGAAAACTAGAACTGTCGTTTTTTATAATTTTAGTCATTTAGAGTGATAGCAACTTTAGTCCTAGAAAAAAGGTGTTGGTAGCATCACACCTCTCACCTCAATCTCTGCAATACTGAGGCTTTTAATCCAGGGTGCTTAACATGAGTAGGCAGTTTGCTGAGGAGGGAGAGACATATCTCAGGGCTTCAGCTGTGTGGAATATTTAGAAGAATTACTTAAAATACTTTCATTTAAAGTACTTCACATTCTCTTTCTAACGAACAAAACTATTTTCTTAGAGAATAGAGAAGCCTTTGTGATTACAGTTTCCTAGACAAAGCCTAAATCAAAGAATATCCAAGAGATTTCTTAAATAAAAACCACATATTTTATGTGCAACTGCATTAAAACATGTAAATAGATATTACATAGTACTAAAAAATATTCCCGAAACTTTTAGCAAACTTTTTGTTACTGTCACTGGGCATGGCTCTGCACCAAATACAGACATGCGAATAAACACTACTTCAGACTGCATCTTTGATTACATAATACCACATAAATTTAAACTAAGAATTAGCTTTGAGCTGTTCTACAAATAATAAAACATTCAAACCAATATGGTAGCCATAATAGATTGCATCATGTCTATTATTAGAGCTTAACTAGACATCATTAAGGCATTATTTCATTCTTCAGTCTAAATCTATGTGCTTGAGCAAAACAGCTGCTTTCCTTTCAACTGGCCCATCTTCCATCCCCTGACATAAAAAGCACCATTTATATGTTACAGTGATAGTCCAACTGAGAGCAAAAGCGTATCAGTCTATACTTTTCAGGTGGAGTAAAACTCACAAAAAGTTTTTATTATCACAAGTGGCTGTTAATGGTGACATAACTAAATGATGAAGCTTTTAGCTTACAACTACACTAAATGTACAGTGGCTCAGCTCTGTGAAATGATGTGCTGGTTTTGGCTGAGAAGGGGTTAATTATCTTCACTGTAGTGCCTGTGGTGGTCAGGGACCTTTCCAGCTTCCCACGCTCTGCCACGTGGGCAGGAGGCTGGGAGGGGCGGGGCCACGGCCGGGGCAGCTGACCCCGACTGGCCAATGGGATGCTCATTCCATACCATGTGATGCCACGGCCAGTACATTAAGGGGGGCAGTCGGTGCATGGGGGGGCAGCTGTGGCTCAGGGGAGGTGTTGGGTTGATGAGCGGCTGCATCATGTGCAGTTTGTTTTGGTGGTTCATTCCTTCCCCCCTCCCCCCCAGGTTTCATGCCTCTGTTTTCCTTTCCATTGCATTTTTTCGTGTTGTTTTATTTTAATTATTAAACTGTTCTTATCTCAATGCATGAATTTTACCCTCCTGATTCTCTCCCCTGTCCCACCAGTGGGGGAGTGAGCGAGTGGCTGTGTGGGGCTGAGTTGCCTGCTAAACCACAACAAATGAAAATCAAACTCTTCAGAGGTGTGTCCCCTTTTATGACAAACCAAGCTCATTACTTCATTAAAGGGATATGCTGATGAACGTAGACCTCTCATTATTGAGACGGATACAGTGTTAGTTAGGGAAACAATGCAAGTTTCTAGTTCTTTGAGGTTTATTTTTCAGCCAACAGAATAAACAAGCATTGAGAATACTGTGCATTAATTATGCAAATGAATTATGCAAAGACTAAGCAGAAACCTCCCACTGTGAACTTGAAATACAGATTAACTATATTTTTGTGGAAAAGTGAGGGAAAGTACAGATTCCTTCCAGAGAAAAATGCAATTGAGGTTTTACAGTTATTCTCACAGGTGCAGGTAGTGTGTGAAGACGTAGAAGGAGATGAACTTTGCTTTGCACAGCTCAATGCACACATTGCACTGATGGCTTGCCTATCTGGTGCTGTCTAGTCAGAACTATTTTCAAAAGTTCCATCTACAGAGAAGCAGATAGTTCTCCATTTGGTTTTATATCCAACAATCACAGCACTCTGTTTCTGGATTAACACAGAATTGGTGAGCATTTACTCCCTGAATATTACAATTGTCACTATTAATATTGATATGTGTTATCTAACTGCCTTAGGCTTTGGCTTCATACAACAGAACAGACATGAACTATATTGCTTCCAGCAAAGTACTGTCCCCTATTATCTTTGGCACAAAGTACTCTGCTGTTGTTTTGAATGTGAATTCCAAGATCTCTAGCCCTGAGACATACTATTATACTGTGTTAATACTTTTCCTCAGAAAGAAATAAATACAGTAAGTTCAATTAGTATTCCCTTGCATACTTCGCATTTTGGGACACAGTATTTAATAGATATGAACGTTAACAGCATGAAGCTTACAAAAACTGTACTGGGTAAACCACCGCATCTTTTGGCCATGAAAAGAAGTAACAGAATGATATTACAGGAATGAGCCAACCAGCTGTGCAACTGTACAGATTAATTGTATCAAGTCAACAAAAAATGTGTAAAATTTGAATAGCAATTAATATCTGCTCCAAGTTCCAGTCTTGTTCTAATATGTGGAAGATAAAGTCCAAATTGTTTGTTTCCCTGAGATGAGTATTTTTAGACTAAAATTTCATTTTTTTTCCAAAATATTTAATATAGAATCATTCAGGTTGGAAAAGACCTCTAGGATCACCAGATCCAACCATCAACCCAACACCACCATGCTTCCTAAACCATGCCCTGAAGTGCCATGTCTACACGTCTTTTAAATACCTTCAGGGATGGTGATTCCACCACCTCTCTGGGCAGCCTGTTCCAATGTCTGACCACTCTTTCAGAGAAGAAATTTTTCCTAATATTGAATCTAAACCTCCTCTGATGCAGCTTGAAGCCGTTTCCTGTTGTTATATTGCTAGTGACCTGGGAGAAGAGACCAACATCCGACTCGCCACAAACTCCTTTCAGGTTGCTGTAGAGAGCAAGGTCGTCTCCCCTCAGCCTCCTCTTCTCCAGGCTAAACAACCCCAGTCCCCTCAGCTGCTCCTCATAAGACTTGCTCTCTAGACCCTTCACCAGCTTCGTTGCCCTTCTCTGGACACACTCCAACACCTCAATGTCCTTCTTGTAGTGAGAGGTCCAAAACTGAAAACAATATTCAAGATGTGGCCTCACCAGTGCCGAGTACAGGGGCACAATCACTGCCCTACTCCTGCTGGCCACACTATTCCTGATACAAGCCAGGATGCTGTTGGCCTTCTTGGCCACCCGGGCACACTGCTGGCTCATGTTCAGCCAGCTGTCAACCAACACCCCCAGGTCCTTCTCCACCGGGCAGCTCTACAGCCATTTGTCCTCAAGCCTGTGGCGTTGCACAGGGTTGTTGTGACCCAAGTGCAGAACCCAGAACTTGGCCTTGTTAAACCTCATACACTTGGCCTCGGCCTATTGATCCAGCCTGGCCAGATCCCTCTGTAGAGCCTTCCTCTACAGCAGATCAACACTCCCAGCAGATCAACACTCCCACCCAATTTGGTGTCATCTGCAGACTTACTGAGGGCACACTCAGTCCCCTCCTTCAGATCATTGATAAAGATATTAAACAAGACTGGCCCCAACACTAAGCCCTGGGGAACACTGCTTGTGACTGGCCACCAGCTGGATTTAGCTCCATTCACCACAACTCTCTGGGCTCAGCCATCAGCCAGTTTTTTACCCAGCAAAGAGTATACCTGTCCAAGCCATGAGCTTCCATCTTCTCTAGGAGGATGCTGTGGGAGATAGAGACAGTGTCAAAGGCTTTGCTAAAGTCCAGGTAGGCAACATCCACAGCCTTTCCCTCAGCCACTAGGTGGGTCACCCTGTCATAGCAGGAGATCAGGTTGGTCAGGCAGGACCTGCCTTTCATGAAGCCATGCTGGCTGGGCCTGATCCCCTGGTTGTCCTGCACTTGCCTGGTGAGCTGAATCAAGATGAGCCACTCCATAACCTTCCCTGATATCAAGGTGAGGCTGACAAGCCTGTAGTTCCCCAGATCCTCCTTCTGGCCCTTCTTGTAGATGGGCGTCACATCGGCAAGCCTCCTGCCGTCTGGGACCTCCCCTATTAACCAGGACTGCTGATAAATGATGGAGAGTGGCTTGGCGAGGTCCTCTGCCAGCTCCCTCAGTACTCTTGGGTGGGTCCCATCCAGCCCCATAGACTTGTGAGTGTCCAGGTGGCACAGCAGGTTGTAAACTGCTTCCTCTTGGATTAGGAGGGGTTTATTCTGCTCCTCATCCCTGCCTTCAAGCTCAGGGGGCTGAATACCCTGGGGATAACTGGTCTGACAAAGACTGAGGCAAAGGCGGCATTTAGTACACCTCAGCCTTTTCCTCATCCTCAGTGGCAATGTTCCCCTCCACGTCCAATAGAGGATGGAGATTCTCTTTGGTTCTCTTTTTGTTGTTAATATATTTGTAAAAACATTTTTAATTATCCCTTGCAGTAGTGGCCAGGCTGAGTTCTAGCTGGGCTTCTGCTTGTCTAATTTTGTCTCTGCAAGACCTAACAAGGTCTCTGTACTCTTCTTGTGTTACCTGCCCCTTCCAAAAGGGGTACACTCTCCTTTTTTTCCTGAGTGTCAGCAGAAGCTCCCTGTTCAGCCAGCCCAGTCGTCTTCCCTGACGGTTTGTCTTGCGGCACTTGGGGACAGCCTGCTCATGCACCTGCAAGACTTCCTTCTTGAAGAAAGCCCAGCCTTCCTGGACTCTTTTGCCTTTCAGGACTTTCTCCCTACGGACTCTCCCAACCAGTGCCCTGAACAGGCCAAAGTCTGCCCTCCAGAAGTCCATGGTAGTGGTTCTGCTGACCCCCCCTTCTTACTTCACCAAGGATTGAGAACTCAATCATATCACAGTCGCTAGGCCCAGGACAGCCTCTGACCACCCCATCTCCCACCAGTCCTTCTCTGTTTGTGAACAGGAGGTCAAGCGAGGCACCTCCCCTGGTATCCTTACTTACCAGCTCTGTAAGGAAGTTATCTTCCACACACTCCAGGAACCTCCTAGACTGTTTCTTCTCTGTTGTGTTGTATTTCCAGCAGACACCTGGTAAATTGAAGCCCCCCACAAGAACAAGGGCAACCAATTGTCATACTTCCTCCAGCTGCTTGTAGAACACTTCATCTATCTCTTCGTCCTGGATGGGTGGTCTATAACAGACTCCTAGCAGGATACTTGCCTTGTTGGCCTTCCCCCTAAGCACCTGACCTTATCATCACAATCACTAAGCTCTATGCAATCGAAGCACTCCCTAACATATAGAGCCACCCCCACCACCTCTTCTTCCTTGCCTATCCCTTCTGAAGAGCTTATAGCCATCCACTGCAGCACTCCAGTCGTAAGAGTCAGCCCACCATGATCCTGTGATGGCAAATAAGTCACAGCTATTCTACTGCACAATGCCTTCCAGCTCCTCTTTTTTGTTGCCCATGCTGAGTGTGTTGGCGTAGATGCACTTGTGTCAGGGCTATTGGTTTCACCCCCAACCCTGGCAAGCCACCCCTAGGCTCCTCTCTGGTGGGCATGGCTACATCCCCTTCCCCTGTTGAATTTAGTGTAAAGCCCTCTCGATGAGCCCCGCCAACTCATGTGCAAGAATCCTTTTCCCCCTTTGAGATAGGTGAATGCCATCTGCTGCCAGCAGGCCCGGTGCCTTGTAAACCTCCCCATGGAAAAAAAAAAAAACCAAACCAAAATTCCACCGATGGCACCAGCCTCTGAGCCCTGTGTTAATCAAATGAGTTTTCCTGTTCTTTTCAGTATTATGCTTCCCTGCCACTGACGGGATTGAGGAAAACACTACCTGCACTGCTAATCCTTCAACCAGTCGCCCTGGTGCCCTGAAGTCCCTTTTGATTGATCTTGGGCTTCTCTCCGCAACTTCATCACTGCCCGCATGCGCAACGAACAGTGGGTAGTATGATATCTGAAGCTGCTAAATAATATCCAAGTTTTCCAGATGGGAATACTGAGGCATAAGTCACATAAGTGATTTTTCTGAGACTTGCTAACTATCAGAGTCAGATTTAGAACACCTGTACTTCAGAGCTTTCACAAAAATCAAAGACGGAAGGGACCAAATCATCCAGTATAAAGGCCATTAAATCGGTCCCAATGCACCTTAGAGAGGACAGGAGAAGAGGTGGAGGAAAGTTAAAAGGCAAAGACCAGAGCAGAGCCAATAACAAACACCATTCTCAAAATGGCAGGGAGTTCATTATATGATACACATGCAGCTGATACCAGAGGACAAACTATTTTCTTTGCTGCAGACAAGGCCCAATGAAAAAATAAAGGTCCCAAATGATCTGAGAAAAAAAAATACATTCCTGTCCTGTATTTGGTCAACTGTTATTAACACTGGCATATGAAAAAGACATAGCAGCTGGACACCTGAGGTACTTTCACGCTTATGTATTTCTACCTGGGTCTATTCTTTGATGCTTTAGAAAGAATAAAAACCATCAAGCCCCCTTGCCCTTACTGCAAAAAAGCAATGAAGAAACACATACTGTATTAAAAGAGCTGGAGATATATTCTTTGTGTACACTTTGAAAAATGTTGTCTTAATGCAAAGCTGCAAGCAGTCTCAGGAAGTTGAGAGCAATGCAACACTCCCCAGAGCCATTGAAAGCAAGGACTAAAGGCAGGGAGTCAGATCCAGAGATTTGAGGCCAGTAAAGTCTATCACAACCAGCTACTCTAACCTGTAAGGTCAGGACGCAACAGAAGTCATCTTCTCCTGAACACGTCCTATATGTCAGGTAATGACATCATGCAAGCTCTGTCAGACCAAACCCTGTATCTAGCTAAACCCCTACTGAAGAGCAAGGTTTTCCCACTTGTTCACCTGTAATCTGATACAGCAAAAGTACTTTTTGATTTAGGGAGAACATAATATAACCAGTGATGTTCTTTCTTTCCCCAGGAGGTTGAAGAATAACATTGCACTATCCAGGGGACAAAACATCACCCTTAAAAACAGTGAATTTCTGCTACATGGAAATGGAAGGAATATAGTCATTTCAGTGGGGTTTTACATAGAACAATGGAATGTAGCTTTCATTCCCTAATAACTGATCTCAAAAATCTATGAGATATAAATAATGATAACAAAAATTTTAATTACGTGATCATTTCTGCATTTGCCCTAACTATTACAAAAAGACTTTCCTTCTGTTTTTCAGAATGTCATTTGTATTTTCATACAGGTTTTATCCTAGAAAAAAATTGTTTCCAAATTCTGCATTCTTGCCTTAGCATGAACTAGATAAATGTTATTCTTGATCTTGAATTCCTCCTATGTATTAAAAATGATCATATGAAATCACCCCAGACACCTTTACTGATATTCATCTTTTGTATTAATTGCATAACACCTCAGAGATTCCCCAGTATCATGCTTCTTTTGTACAGTTATATTTTATTGTATTGCAGAAATATGAACTGCAGAAGTAATTTCTGAAAAGTAGAAATTTGCAGTTAATACAACAAAACAAATAACTTATTTGTATAAGTGGCTGAATTCAGGCAGCAATGTCTCAAAAAGACTGACCTACAAAAGTTATAAAGGTTCATTGGAAATTTTGCTGAGCACTATAATACAGCTGTTTAGTCTTCTAAGGTAAGGGAAATAATAACAACTAAAAATCCTCATCAGTAATTTTCTCTTTGAACAACACAGCCACGAGATCAACATTAAGATACGTACTACTCAGGGATCAATGAAACTCAGAAGGTGTAACAGTTCAGTTTATTCTGAATACATATTTAAGATCTTGTTTTTAATCAGCTACCATATATAGATTCTACCAATTAATCCTAGTTATTTCTGAGTCAACCATGTTGACCCAAAAAGACTTAAGTGATCCCTCTGAATTCAAAGACCATAAGCATCATTTACAGAATCTGGGGTTTTTATATACCTTATTTAGATTTATGAGGTATTGCAGGTAAGGTAGAAATCATGATATTTGCCAGACAGGATACAAGACAGGAACAATTTCTTCCATTGCTCATCTCCCTGTTTGTAATACAACATTTCAATACTTTAGTTCTATTCCTTGCTTTTTCAAGTGGGTGTACAGAACTACTTCTTGAGGTCCTTTCCCAAGGCATTTCTATGTAAAAGGTAGCCTTTGCTACTTAAACTTACATTTTCAACAGGCAAAAAGAAGGTACTTTTGTCTGCATTTTGTGAGCAGGGAATAGAAGCGCAGTCTAATAGAAGTCTGTTCTAAGTTTGGCATAGTAGGAATTCAACATAGCTCTGAATTAAAACTCATTCTTCTGCTCTTCAGTCCAGCACCTTCAAACAACAAAACTATTTTCTTTCACAGTAATGTAATATTTTTGCTTCATCTCATGGGATGTGGCAGAGGCAAATTCTAAATACAATGAAAGAAATACAACATGATTTTTTGTCAAATTTGTGCAAATTTCAGGTTGTTTCTAGTTTCATTGTTCTACAAAAATGGTCTATCCATACCCTACAACAAATTTAAGAAAAGATTATCTTAAGTAAGGCTAACTTCTGCTCTATAAAAATGTAAGAAATTTCACAGTTTAAAGTCTTCCTAAAAGTACTTTAGTAAATCTGTTTGAAAATATTAATTGTTTTTGTTTAAAAGTAATTCACACCGCTTTTATTTAATTTATAAGAGTGGCCAACACATCAGTTGTCGCACAGCAAAAGTACACTAGTTCCAAATGGGTCATTCCCACATGTCCATTTCTCTACGAGTACAAAAGGAAGTTTCCATTCATGACAATTCAGACCCTAACCCTTTTACAACCATGTCATTATAAAAGATTAAGCAGATAAAGGAAATAAACAAAACCTGACAGAAAGCTGAAAGACCATAGCATTTGGTAATGATAAACAGTCAGAAACAGGGAAACCTACTTCGGTCTGCAAAGTCATTACAATAATTCGTTTAGAAAGCACTGAAGAAAAAAAGCAGCAAATAGTTTGGAAACTGCTGGATCAATTTGCAAGTGCTGAAAGCACACCAGCCTCAGAGACTCAGGGACATTTGTATTAAGCAAGAGACATACAATTAAGCTGCATCTCAAGCTAAAGCCCTGAGGGCTCCACATTTCATTCCAGTCAACTACGGCTGTTTTTTGGCACTATTTTCATTGCAAATATGAGTAATGTGGGCCCTTTAG
This sequence comes from Phalacrocorax aristotelis, assembly GCF_949628215.1. Lineage (NCBI taxonomy): Eukaryota > Metazoa > Chordata > Aves > Suliformes > Phalacrocoracidae > Phalacrocorax > Phalacrocorax aristotelis. The sequence continues at coordinate 15,515,740 of NC_134285.1, forward strand.
TCACTATTAAGCAGTAATCTGGGGAAATCATCCACTTCCAATAATCTTATACTCTAATTTAGGGCACTCTGAAACCACATAATGAATAATACTGTCGCCAGTTTTCTCCTATAATGACACATGACATATGCCTGCTATTGCTCTTTTCAAATCAAATCCAACTGTGTTGCTTTTTTTTCCCCAGAAATTCCTGTTTATTGTATTCATTTGAGTTTCTTTCTTCACTCGTTAGATGAAGAAGTAAATTTCTGCTTCATAAGCAAGATATTCGTTGATAACTTGACATTCAGAAAGCAGTGGATTCCTTTGCAATCAAAACAAAATTATTTTTTCAAGTGAATAACACCATGTTAGGTTACAAATCACTCATGACTAATAAACAATGCAATTTCACCATAAATTAGAAGTTAATAAAGGCAGCATCCACTGTTCTTGTCCTCCTGGATGGATTATACCTGTTACTAATGTCTGGCACTGCAGAATTCGCAAGAATGATTTCCCTGTTGAGAAAAGCTTTTATAGCTAAGGAAGGTGAATGCCTGAATGAAATCAAGCCATCTACCCGTTTTTATGTCTTACGATCCTTTTTTTTTTCATAACCACTGGAAAATGCTGGTCGATAACATACACCAGAGCAATGTTCTAAGGAATACAGAAAATTTAAATCTATGCTGTTTATAGAAAAAAGCAACCACCTGCAACAAATAAAAAAGTCTTAAAGTTACGCAAAGATTTCAAGAAGAAAATAGTCTCAGAGATGAAGGTAGAAAATTTTTGATACTTCAGCTTCTAATAAATTGAAAATTCAACCTTTACCTTACCTATAAAAGATGGTTTAAAGATATACTTTACCAAAACATTGCTTTTCTGTTTCTCAAGTAATCCGAGGCTATGTGAAATACACTGCACTTTATCAGAAATATTCCTAAATTATTCTCCAACTCGCTCAGAAGGAGCATATCTAAGTTTTAGATAAGTGTGGATAATTCCTTATTCATCCCAGGCAAACACAATCAATTGCATTCTAGAAATTCAATTTTAAAGTAATTTATCTTACATTAATATTCCAAATTCACAAGATTTCACATAATGTTATTCTTGTAGCATGGTAAATTTCTGATAGACATTGTTATTAAAATAAAAACGATCCTGAGCAAAATAAATTGCAAGCTGTGTGATATAGTCTCCGTCTTTGCAGTATTTACTCTGTGTGTGGTAGCAGGGAAATCTATGTGAAATTTGGTAGAAGTATAATTTAAAGCTGAATTTTAAATAAGCTAGTATACAAAATCTACATAAAATGACAACTTTGAAGGTGGCTTTTTCAAGAAGCTTTCATCGTCTAAACAGACATGCTGACTTATTAGTCAACACATAGTTCTTCACAGTACTAAGTGGTGACTTTCCTGTGGTAGGTAGATGATATTTTGCAAGGAGTGATTGCATGGTGCTCGTGTATTGTGCTGCTTATTTATTTCTCCTTTCTCATACTTTATAACCATTCAAGAGGTAGGTTTATTTACCATGATTAAGAAAAGTGCAATATGGAGGTACCTGAAACTAACAATAATGAAACAAAGTAGAAGGTTGATTTGTTAGTGATCTCACATTTCTTGACACTTTAATCAGGCTGCTATATTTATCCAAGAAGGGGGCAATGGAATTAGAGATCTTAGTCTCTTATCTATAGGTAAGCTTTATCACAATAAAAAACCCAAAACAACCCACACTGGGATTAAATTGTTAATATACTTACTATAATGAGTGATTGGGCTAGCACAAAAAATGGTTCTCCAAATATTACCTACAGAGCACCTAACTAGTGGTAGATAAAATAACATTAATTGATCTATCCATAAAATAAAAAAGGGAAAACTGAAACAATCATACCTAAATAACACCCATAACACCAGGTTAAAATACACCTTGGGACACACATTCTCATTCAAAAATAAAAACTGTTGAATATTTTCAGTGTTTGAAAACATAATGTCCACTATATTTGTTTCCCGTTGCTTACCGTCTTTGGCTTAAACTGATGCTCTTTCTGAGACACCCTAAACAATTATACCAGAAATCAACTCGTAACTTGTATTGTCACAACTGTTCATGATATTAAGTTTAGGCTAGCTTTTCTGCATGTGATAGCACACATGACTTCTAGTGCAAATTACATTCTATGGACAGAAAAGGAGTGGTCTTCTCCCTTCAGGACACTGAAGGCTATGGATTAGGTGACGTGTGCAAACACATGGTAGAGTAAGAAAAAAGAAAATTTGAGATCCATGTGCACTGCTGTTTCAACAGATATTCAGAGTTGAAACGCTCCTGTAGGAGCAAAAGTTTCAAGGATTACTCTAAACAGAGAATATTGAAAAACATGATAAAAAGCAAGCTTTTACAGTACAAAACCCTACGTTCTAATATTTCATCATATTTTCAGAAAAAAAAAGTGCATTGATTGCAAAAACGTTTATATAACAGTGGTTTTTTGCTGTTGTCCATTAAAGCTACATGAGCAAAATAGTATTAGAAAGAAAATGAGAGAAGTAGAAAAGTAGATAAGAGTAATGATAAACAGAGCATACGCAGTGTAGAAGAAAACCCACAACATTCAGTTGAAGTGCTTCTATATGGCTATAGCACTCTATATTTCTCATCTCTCAGGTTGAAAATAGAGTTTAAACATCAATTCCCCAAGCTGCAGCATGTCTTCCAGCTCATGCAAAACTAATAAAACTTCTTTTAGTCCAAAATCAGCTTTTATTATATCAGTCCAAAACTAGGGCTTTCTGTGCCATCTTCCTTTTTTTTTCTGTTTGTTTTTATCTGCTGCCTAAATTTACACTAGTAGTAACACCACTTGCTCAGCATGCAGGGAGTGGTGGATTTAGAACACACACATAAAAAATATCATTTCATGCAAATAGATGACCTTTACTTTTAAAAGAATTAAAGTTATGTACTTATTTCTCTCTTACTGCTATATACCTAGGAGAAATTAATTTCCACGACGATACTAAACAACCATGCCAAATTGTGTAAAACCTAATTATCTGAATTCCTTTATATTTTTTACTGTAAATACACTGGGTATTCCCTCAACGACCAAATTAAGGTATGGTCACACCCACACTCAGAAACTGTAGGATAGATTGATAATTTTCTGAATGCCTGATGCACTTTCACAACTGGGGTATTGTGAAGTTAATTAGAAGGATATCAGGTAATGACAACATGGTGCAAACTGAAGAGGGAACAGGACATAACTGTTACCATATTTACAGTAATTAGTCTCATGCAAATGAAGGCAAAACAGACAAGATGTTGTTTCACAAGTAAATGTAACGACGAAACCCAGACTGACCACAAGACTCAAAAGGAATGAATCATACTCCGATTGGATCATTCATTTTTAAGGTCAACAGTGTGTTAGACTTTGCTGTAGCTGTAGTGTTAGCAAAACCACAATTATATTTATACATACAGACGTAATGCCTTTTAAGAAAAACTCTGGCAGTGCAGAAACATGACCATTCACATGACTCATTCATGCGTAAGTTGAAGTTTATAGAATTTTTTTAATGTTGCAATGTTTTAGCAAATTAGAAAGAAGGCCAGATTAGAACTAGTTGAAAGATTGTACAACTCTCACTGCTCAGAGCAGCAGTTACCTGTTGGTTATCATACAGAGAAATCTCTTGATTTAATGATAATTGCATCAGAGTTTCAGAAAAATATGAGATGGATGAGTCAGAAGATTTAATTTGAAATACCTTTAACCAAATGACAAACAAATATCATTACTGATCATCACGATAGATGACCTATAAACTTAGACTTGAAAATCAGACTAATTTTCTGTCTAAAAACCAGGCACCTGAGAAATCACTAAAAACTACTTAAACATTTAAAAGCCACAAAGTTCTTAATTTTTGAAAGTTTTACGTTCACCTGTAAAAGACTGGGTTTGCTACCAGTAAACAGGATGAACTCATCACTTCGACAAAGACACTGCAAATCATAAACTGAAGTTTGTTATGAAAATTCCATCTTCTTGTAAGTTTTTTAAAAGTGAAAAAACATCAGTATGTTTCACATTTCATGTTAGGTAAACATAATTAAATTCATTCAGGTAGCACAACCTCAGAGTTAGCACGGTTGTACATTTTGAGAGATTCATATTTAGCTAAAGCAATATACACTGGATTTTGTTCTTCACTTCCCTGCCTAATAATCAGCAGTAGTATTAACCATTTATATATTTACAAAAGAAATCTAGGCCTTACACGTATATAAACTTGTATGTTAGAGTCAGGGCTCAAGCTTGTTATAAGCCCATACAAATGACCAGTCAATGGCATCAACGGGGTTGAATCCAGATGCAGAAATTTGTCCCCAAAACACATATTGAAGGAATGGGGCTTTGAACAATACTGATTTTTTTTCCTCTATATTCCCCTGAATCATAACTGTCCCCTTTTCCCTTTAAGTTTCCAGTTTTGTGAGACAGAGAGAACTTGAAGGCAAGCACTGTGGGTTATTTGCCCTGTATGGACTCAAATTAGAGAAGCATACAAAAAATAAACCAGATAACAATACGAATCTAATCTCAAATAGGTTTTGCATATTGCTCATAGTCAATTTGTACAGTTATTTGCCAAATTAAGCATTTGTGCAGATATATTTAACCAGCTTTTTGTACATGATTATTAATAACTTTTGTCACTATTAACATTTCACCAAAATTTTATCTATATGCTCATCAGCCAAACATTGTTCTGTTATTCTGGTCTCTGACCCTGTAGCTCTAATTATTTGATAACATTTTCTGGTTCGCTACAGGTAAAATTCCCTACTGCTTGTAGGACATAACACTTGTGGACCTTTGAGGAAATTGAGTCACTTTATCACATCCTTACAGACACAGATCAAAATTAAACCTTCTGTTTCACCAGGGTGAAACCTTGAGTGGAATGTTAATTGCCTAGGTGGTAAATGGTCTCTGCTCCCACACTGAGGTAAGTTTCATTCCAAAAGCACGGCACCAAAGTGTCCATGTAGCATTTCTTACCACATTCATTACAGCTACAAAACATTCTGGTCTGTGTTTGCGAAGACAGGGAAACTTTTGAAATAAGTAATGTTATTTCAGAAAGATCACAAATTTCCTGTTAACCTAATGTTTTTCCAAGTGCCTAGTATTGGGAGAAATACTCAGACCTTTTGACTTCTTATTAGACATCTCTGGTTTTTAACTCATAAAAATTTCTAAGATCTCTTGGACCTTGCTGCATACTTCTTCTCAAACGTAATCTTGTGTGCAGATAATAAAAATAAACCATTACACCATACATATGCCAAGTTTTTGCTATGGGGATAGCTCAATCAAAACTGAAAGTTTGGAAGTCAGGTTGCTCCACCATAAACATACTGTACAATATTAGCTAAACCTATCATAATATCTATTTGCATAGAAGCAGCATTACTAATAACTAAAATTCACATTTCGATTTTTCCCCAAAAGATCAACCTCATAGCTGTTTTATGGATTAACTATGATGTAAGTATGAAAGTATACTGTAACTCTGCACAGTCTGCCACAGCCAGACTGCATAAATATTAATTGAATGTGGGTACAAATAGAAAAAAAAAAAAAGAAAAACAGCCAAAAAACCAAACCCAACCAGTACAGTGTAATTGTGTACTCTTATTTGTTCTGGTACTGTCACAGTGCTTTCAGAATATCTGGGAAGCTTCCAGGAGAGCACTGAGAAAGATGTCTAGCACTTAACTTCAGATCGGTTGTGCTGCTTGTACACTAATGACAATAAGGTATCCACCTATAGCTGAAATGATCACTCTGAACCACTAAAGAAAAACAGAAAAGATTTTGGGCATATTTTAATTTCACCATAAATCCCAGCATAGGGTCAGCCACAAGATAGCTCCAACAAAACTAATGTGTCTTCATGATGTAACACAGGACCATGAAGAGACAGTGGTCAGTGTCTTAAATACAGAATTTTTCAGTTAACATGAGACTGCACCTGAACTAAGTAGCCCTACCTCTCCATACAGCTTAGTATCTCAGGCATGCTGCCCTGATGCACCTGTGCTCCAGGAACAGCTCTGTTCCTGCAGGTCAGGAATCTCTTGCATCATATTCTGTTGTGCTAGGTAGACGAGCCCATAGGCTCGAACACATTTAAGGAATTTGTTTTTCAAAGTAGGATTGGACAACAGCTCTGGACCATTAGAATTTGTATTAAGAGAGAAAGTTCACTTGATGTTAAAGACACTTTTTAAAATTCACATGAAACAATGTATGCATGCTGCTCAAAATGCCATATGTAGAACTATGGAATAATTTAGATTAGAAGGAGTTCTGCAGATCACTGAGTCCAACACCCTCCCTCTCCCCCAAATCAAAGCAGGGTCAGCATCAAAGTCAAATTTCTCTGTGGTTATATACTCACAGAACATTTTCAGAATAATTTTTTGGTCTTGGGATGCAACGTAATACTTTTCAGCTGCTTGAGGACTATCAGGCAGATCAACTGTAACTCGCATTCTACGACTTATTATCAGTCAGGACACATAATACCACCTATATCACATTGTAGACCACGTGGCTGCACTGTTATATGAGCAGCTGGACAATTAAGGCCTCAGGTGCAAGGGAACCAGCAGAAGTTTCTAAGGAGTGTGTTGTCTGAACACTTTCAGCCCATTCCCATCATGCAACAAGTGTGGTTCAGACTCTGGAGGAACTGCTATCCTCTCTCATCTCTATGAGTTATGAAGCATGTCCTATCACCCTAATGGATGACAGGTTTAGCATGTAGTTAGATCAGGAAGTTCAGCAATCTCTGTGTTCAAGGATGAACATCTAGGTTTAGAATCAGCTCCTGCCATCCCTCCTCTTTAGCCCCACTATCACAGAATGGAGCAGAGCAGTCCTTCCTGAGACACTGAAAGATAAGTAAACTTCTACTCTGGAAAACTAACATTTGCTAATACAAAGTTGTCATCCAGAGCCTCTATTTTGGGAAACTGTTAGGATATAAAATAATTCTGAAATCATTCCCTTTTCATTTTTCTGGGCTTTTAGAGAGGAACTGAATCTATTAGGATCTATCCAGAAGGATTATGACTTTGTCTTGGGACTTTAGAGCAGAATTTTGTTTCATTTATTACTATTTTCTATCTTACTTGATAGCTGCATTATCCATGTTTCCTGAGTGCTACATTTTCATCCTGTAAGGAAAAAAAACAAAACACTTCTGTAGAGAGCTGGGCTAGTGTCTCTTAAACACAGCATTTAATGCAACTGCATTTAACTAAATGCATTTTTCCTTTGTTTTATTTTCTTCTCCTACCTCCACAACAGTTAGAAAATTGTGAAGAACCTTTTAAATAATGCTCTTCACTAAGTTATGTCCAAACGCCATGTAAGCACATGGCTAAATGAGCAAAACGTGGTCTGCTCCTATTAAGAGACACTTTGTTTACATTTAACACAAAAAATGAAGGCAATGGCCTGCAAATACAGGCATATAACATCAATAAACATTAATACCATGCCCACAACTATTCAGCAGCAATATTAACAGAGCAGAAGTGTATATAAAGTGAAAATAAATGACATACAAAAGGTTCTACATGGGCATACGTTCCAAATCACAGTTTCAGTACGTGAACATATTGTACAACCAGCAGGTCAGGCCGTACAATCACATGAGCTTATTTCTTATGAAACTAGACTAAAACAGAAGGAAGAAATATAAGTAAGCAATTAATGAAGATGACTGTTGGGTTCTGATTACTTCTAAGACTCTCTCTTACCTCTTCCTTAAATTCAAACATGAATCCCAAAGATGAAAATGTATTCTGACTCCACAATATTTTTCTATTCATGAATGTAAGTATATAAATATTTAAGTATGACAGAAGATATTCCATTTGTAGCTAGCTCTGCCATAATTTTGTCTTGATTTACCCAGGATACGTATAATCGCTACAGATACGTAATGGGAAAAATCTCAGAGGTAACTACAGTTTCAGAAGCAGCTGAAAAATCTGATTTTAATTTGTGAAGATTTGGGTAAGGGCTGCCATTCTCTATTAGACAGAGCCGTTCTAACTGAACATTGGTCAAGATTACTTCAATCTGTTGTGAGGAAGTCCCTTTGCTTCTCCCAAAGTCTTAAAATCAACCATCGATTTCTAAACATTTCTATTAAACAGTAATTGCCTGCTTCCCCATAATTTAAGACTGAAATTATTTGCATTTGAAAGTACTTGGTATTTTATATGTGGAATACATTTTATAGGCACTTTACTGTGCATCACTTCAAAGCTGATTTTTTTCTTGTAAAACGGAAAAACAACAAAAAAAAGGCCCTGCATGAGGATCTTTTCCTTTTATTTGCTATTCTATTAATTTCTATTAATATGGACATTCATGGACATGGACATTCAATCACAATTTTATTATTTGTACTGTATGCTTTTTTGAGTCAACTTTCAACTTTTTAAACAAAGCAGGGATAACTTTAATGGTAAACTGTAGTATCCCTACTCAGTATTATACTTCAGTTATTATTAAAGCGATTGCTTGGAAGAGAGGTAATCATTTATATCAACTAATTTTTCCTTACAGCTGTGGAGACCCATCAGTGTGGAGATCAAACTATTGGGATTAGAATGAATTTTCATTTCAGTTAAATTTACCTTTAAACATCTCTTTGGAATATTAAAGATCAAGTATGATTTGTATTTCTTTATTTCACAGTAAAAGCTTAGGAAGCTACAACCACTCTTACTACTTGTATGTCAAAAGAGGTTTTCTGGCACCTGTAACGCCAAAAGTTCATTTCAATAGTGGTACTACAAGATTGTAGTACCATGTCTTAGAATGGTTAATCATTCAGATTACAGAAACTTCACATCCTATTCTGTGTTACTTACCTCCAGTAAGAGAAATGCAATTAAGAGAATTCACTTGGTTTCAGCAGCTCTTATGTTTCTATAAATCCCACATAATTTTTAGAGGGTCTTTTTCCTCCCCAACTTGTTTTTCCTCATTTTCCCCACACATAAGTGATGGGAAAAGAAGAGAGAGCCCCACTCCATCCTATTAGTCAAAAGGCACTGACAGGGCTAAACTGTTTTCTAGTGGTTAGGATTTCACAAAATGAGGGTTGGTATCCAGGAAATGCTGAGTCATGGCATGCAAGGCTATTATAAATTTGGCATTTATCAACTAAACATACAGTCTAATGAAATGGATGTACAATTAACAACACCAAATGAGTACCATGTTTTTATTTGCAAATGGATGTATTTTAGGGCTGAATTTACACATCATTCTTTATGCCATGGAGACTGAACTGTTGAAACATGCAAAATGAGTGGGTTTCTCAAATACATTAAATCCACTATGTCTCTGCTGATCCAAATGCCCTGGAAACTGCAGTGTAAATTAAAGATACCTAACTTAACTATAAATGATTTATCTTCAGGATGAAATACAATTCCACCATTATGGCACCTAATGCAGACAAATATACGTTCTTTAAATAGAGATCAACACCACATGCACAGTTCTTTTTCCTGTTATGATGATCATCCTACTTATCTCGTAGTTCAGCTTCTCACCACAGAGGGTTCAGAGAAGACCAAAGAGGAAAAACACTCTTTACGGACAGAACAGGGGTAAAGATGGGAAGAACAGTTCTGAAGCAAACTAGGAAATTTCTTTGCTTTCATAATGTCTGCAACTTTTTATTTTTGGATATCCATTCCTATTTTTCTCCAGAGCCAAAGGCTGAGATTCACTGCAGATGACACATTAGCCTGGGAAATTAACAGCTGCTCTACCACTGTGAAAACACAGGAAAACTTTCAGGAGAGAAACTTTAAGCGCTCTTTCTTGCAGAGAGATCTCTGGTCCAAGACACCTGGATAACCACAGCCACACTCAAAGATTTTGATAAGAAAGTATTATATCAAGCTGCAGTCCAAGCCTTTCTTTTGTTAAGAGCAGCACTTACCACAGGAAAACTACAATATTTTCTACCAACTCATTTACACAGAAAAGCTTGGTACAATTTTACACTCTGATTTAATTAATGCAAGTGAAAAGTACAGTAAGATAGAGTTAGTTTTCCTGCCCAGTTTAAAAGCAGTCCCCTCACTCAGCCAGTATTTTTCATTCCAAAGGAAGTTTAAACTGAAATTACATATACCTAGGCTTTTCTTCTTGCTTTATTATGCTGTTTTCCATGATGTAATTACATTATGGCATTGAAAGCAGTTCAGTTTTGCACAGGTATTACCATTTTTATTAACCAAAGTAACAATGGGTATATATCATTTACAATTAGTCCCCGTAAGTGTTTAACTAAATATCTCAGAAATTTCGGAAGTTAAACCAGTAACGAACAACTATTATTTACTGACATGTTTTAATAAGGTTAGAGCCCTCTGTGTTTTATCTTCTGAAATTATTTTACTGTAGCCACTTTGACTGGTGTGAAGTTCTTGACTAAGACACATAGCCTTATTGTCACTGTGAGCGGTGGCTTTTCATCTTATGATTAATGGGCAGCTCCATTCATTGGGCAATCTAAAAATGCAGGAAATTAGCAAGCAAATTAATGGACTTCAGAAATCTCAGCCAAATTGCAGAATTACAGATTTAGCAGGAATGAAGTTATACTGTAAACAAAATGGCAGAAATGTTAGAACAAGTTTAACAAATGTATTCACCATTTGTACTAGGAAATTAATTTATAAATATATCAACAATATTAGTTTTCTGTAGATTTTACTCTTGAAACTTGTCTTCTGATACTTATTTTCTCTGCTGGTATTGAAATCACTATTATTCCACCATAACTGTTTTTCAAATATTTTCTAAAATACTGGTTGCAGGCTACTACAACAACTACTACAGGTCACATATATTCCCTTGTCATGTAACAGATAGATTTGGATATATAGGAACATACAACCAGCAAACTGTAAAATCAGTACTGAAAACCAAGAAATCCCACTAGACAAATTCTTACAAGTATTAAGAACTTCAGAGTAGAAGTTCCTAAATTGTATCTATTGTTACACCACTTACGGACTGATTATTTCACGAATCCCCGAATGACAGAAGGAACGCAATCAAATTAAATCTGTGCCAGGGTTACAATCTCACTTATATTTGCTATAATCTAGTAAAGTTTTATAATCCTCGTTACGGAAAGAACTGATGAAGGAGAATGTTTTCCAAAGTTCTAAGTTTACTTAAGCTTCTTTTACTTATGTACATGCAGCCTCTCCAGCAAAAGCTTCAGCAAATTTTGTGTTTCTATTTTTTAATATCTCTATTTATGATCATAAATACAATTAGCAAAAAGGAGAATTGAAATTACACAGTAATGAGAAAATAGTCCCTCTTCTATATTTGAAAGAATAAAATTGAATTGCAAGAAAGCGGTTTAATATTCATAGATGTTTATGTCACAGCAACAAAAAAAAAAACCAATTTTTGAAATCTATCCCATGAGCCATATGCAATTTGTATTTTACTTTCATAAAGTTGTTACCTTTTTAAGATGATTTATAAGTAGTTGAATTAAGTATTTTAATTTATCTATCTGTAAGTATCTATCCAGACTACTGGCTACAGGGAAGACAAGAGAGCAGCTTTTTTATGCTTTATAGAAACAAAATACACAGAAAATGTAATCTATCGAATTATTCCTTAGTCACTGCACTTTCAGCTATTGATAGAGTTCAGCTATAAAGGGCTCTGTATATAAACAGTCTGATATAAACTCACTTTTAAATGAGCAAATGTAACAATGCAGCCCACACACACTCAACTATTTATAATGTATACTAAAAAGCTTTTAGAATGTGTACAACACAAATATTCTAACACCAATGAAGTATTTGTTACTTCCAAAGTTTTTAACATACCTATATGCTCTACGATATTGCATGGTGGGCTGATCATATTTTCCCTGACCTGGTGTTCTTTTTCATCTTAGTATACAGCTGCCACATCAAGAGCCAAACACAAGATATTTTATGCAGGGTTGGGCCTAAGAATATGTTAAAAACTTGTACTGTAAACAAAAATTATCTGCTTCAGATCGCTTGCATGAGACTGATCAGTAGAAAAAGAACAGCCAAGGCACAGAATCACATTTAACTGTTTACTGCATTTTTTTCATCATTGTTTTAAAGGTATGGTCACCAAGGTATGGAGCTGAACCGAGGTATTTGTATGTGAAATGGCAACAGAAAAGTGTCAGTGGAAATGCATACCATTTTATCTGCCCAAGTAAATTCATGTTCTTGAGAAACACCATCCTATAGCTCACTTTCTGAACTGACAAAGGAATAATCTGTCAAAACTTCCTTTTAGGATGCACGTATTATGTTATATGGGAAATATTTCCTCAAATTCTCCAAGTCAAGCATCTCTGAACCATAGAATCTCTTTATTACCTGTTCAAAAATGGGTGTGATATTCCCTTTTCTCCAGTCACTGGGGACTTTGCCTGACTGCCATGACTTTTCAAACATGACGGAGAGTGGCTTAGCAACTACATCTGCCAATTCCCTCAGGACTCTATGATGTATTTCTTCAGGTCCCATGGATTTGTGTAGGTTCAGTTTCCTCAAGTGGTCTCAAACTTCATCTCTTACAACAGGAGGGACTTGGTTTGCCTAATCTCTGCCTTGAGGTTCACGGGCGTGAGAGATGTGGCAAGAGTGTTTGCCAGTGAAAACTGACGCAAAGAAATGGTTGAGCACCTCAGCCTTCTCCATGTCAGTTGTCACCACATTCCCTGTTCTATTTATCAGGGGGATTAAATTTTCTTTAATCGTCCTTTTCTGACCAACGTACCTGTAGAAGCCCTTCTTACTGTTCTTCAAGCTCCTTGCCTAACTCCAAACTCCAGCAGTGACTTAGATTTCCTGATCCCACCCCTACACATGCTAGTAACAGCCCTATATTCTTCCCAGGATACATGTCCCTGGTTGCACTGCTGGTTCATTTCCTTCTTACACTTTAGTTTGACCAGGGGGTCCTTACTCAGCCATGAGGGTCTCCTGCCTTCCCTGCCTGATTTCTTACACATGGGAATCAAGAGCTCTTCTGCTGTAAGAAAAACATCTTTAAAGAGCTGCTGAGTGTTTTCTGCTCCTTTAACCCGAGGCAGTTTCCCAGGGGATCTCATCCCAATCTTGAGATTAAAAAAAAAACAAACAACAAACCAAACCCAAAACAGCCTGTGCAGTCAAGAATCCAGATGCAGCCAGCCAGTGTCATCTTTAAGAGTTCTGCTGAACTACAGCTAAAGCCAAAGTGCTTTGGTTCATTACTTTCCAATGTAATACACCATACTGAAGCATGTAATCCATTTCATGAACTGAAGTTTATAGATGCATTTGTCCAGACCTGGTAATGCTTATTCTCACATTAAAGAACAGAAATAGTCACACTGAAGGGAAAGTCTGACTGAAACCCTAATCTAAGGCTTAACCAGCACTCGCCATGCACATAAACTAGGATTTATTATGTACCCTTCTCACCAACCTTTCATTCCACTGAATTGCCTGCATTTTCATCTTGTATAGTACTCCTTGGTTATATCTTTCCTTCTACTCAACATACGTAGGAACATGTTAAGTGAGTTATGACTGGTTCAATCTCTATGATGTTCCATAGAGTGCAAGAGCCTGGTGATGAAGCTGTTCTATTTCTATAGAGCTGATTTCAGTTTAATGCAACTAACTGGATTACTTTTATTTATTACATCTAAGCACATTGAAATTAAAAAGTTTATCAATGTATAACATACCTAAGGAAAAATAACGAGTAACCAACTTCAAGTCTCTATTTATGTCTCAGAGATTAAGGGGTTTTTTTAAATAAGGTATTAACATAGTCAAGAATTAATGATTTCAGGTAAATAAAATGGCTGTAAAGTTTTAGCTGTTCATGTTCGAACATAATTAAAAATGTCAGAACAAAATCACCAGAAACCCTCAATACCAACATCGCTGTATCACACAGGTTCTGTGGCTTAGTCTTTTAAAGCTTCAAGAAATCAGTCAAATTCCAGTTATTAAAACCAACATTGCAAACCTGCTACAGAAGGAATTTACCTTCACTGTTTTAAAAAAGCTACAAAAAGAAACGAGTGTGTGGTTTGTTCTTTTATTTACTGAATTGTTTTTACTATGTATATCTTTAAAAGATGGAAATATGACAAATAGAGCTCACGTAATTAACCATAAATCCTTCTATTTAACTGATCTTCAAACATTTTGGATAGATAATTGTTTGCAACTTAGGCCCGGTTTTTGCCAAACACTACTATTTTGATTCCTAGGTGTGTTTTGAACACTTTACTAGGAATCATTATTATTTATTTATTGAATTCCTGTACAAATGGCTACCACTTAAATAACAACCTCATAAATGACACATACTTAAATGCAAAACCAAAAATTTATCAGAAGATTGATATACAAAAAGCAGTCCTGAAAGTGGTAAATACAATGTTATATTTATTGCTGAGTGCCCAAATTAAAACATAAGATAACTCTACAATATAGCATGACTTTGCTACCAATGTAAAAATATGTTTATAAATAGTAATAGTTGCTTTTGTTACTAAGAAAAAAAAAAAATTAACATTTATCATAGCCTGGAGTATCAAATGATACAGAGCGCAGTTTAACTTGTAGCCAGCCCAGCAGACAGCTTTACTACATATGAGTAGGTACAACATGGGACTCTGATCCTATAGAGATTTATGCCCTGCCTACATGTATTCAGAGTCTTAACTTTTGATGGTATTAATGATAAGATAGGTGTTTAGGTGACAAAGCACCAAACTCAGACCAGTAGAATTACTTACATTAAATACTTTCTGACAAGAACATTATTTTTAATTGAGAGTGAAATAATTGACTTAAGTGGAGGCTTTTTGCTTTCATTACTTGCAAATCTGATTTTGCTTGATAAAAAAAGGGTTGGGCAGGAAGATTCGCTCTGGTCTTTCCCAGATTTCATAACAAATCACTGTCCCTTGGCAATTATTTACCTGAGTCAAGTTAGTATTCTCTAAGTCAGCTGTGCTTTCTAGCCTTTCATAACATAAAATTAAAAACAATAGAAATTATTGATTAATGACAAGAATATATATGGCCAGGTCCATCATTTAATAAAGAAAAAAAATCCATACCATTAAAAAAATGGATTTGGTTCAGCATCCATAAACGTAAAAATGTGTATGCTCTCAGGAATTTCTGTTTAACCTTCTAATGTATATTGTAGTCAGCATTTTTGACTGAAGTTCTATCATGGTTTGTGTGTTAAACAGAAATGTCATTATTCAAGAAGATGAAAAGTCATAAAGCATAATGCAATTCTGTAGTGTTACAAAAGGGGCAATAACCAATAGTGTGAATTCAGGCAAATGACTTGCTGGTAAAATATAATTTCCTTAAAATGAAACAGATCAAAAAAAAGAAATTCCCTTATAAAACATCTCATAATTTATGAGTTGAAAGGACTGACCATATTAGCCAAGTTACACAGATAATGACAGAAAATACTGCAATCAGAGCTTAACTTTACAAAGATCATAATATTGCTATAAATGCTCACGGGTCTGGCATTAGAAGGAGCTGAATTACATTCTTTCCACAAAACAGAGTGATCTTTCACACAAATAGAGATTTCAGTAGGTGAAATGAAAAGTAGCACCCACAAGAAGCAATGCAATATTAACAATGCAATATGTACACAATAACCTCAATAATTATTGAGTAAACTACAGGCAAGTTTTACTCATGATTTTCAGTCTATAAATATGATTTTACCCTAAAACAAACTCAGAGATTGATTTGTTGATTAAGGAAAAAATTGACCTGGCTTTTGTGATTCTGTTCCACTATTATCAACCTGAGCAAAACCTGATAACAAACATTGCTATATGACTGAATAATTATATCCCATCTGAGGCAGTGCCTTTCAGGTATGGAACTGCCATCAGTCCCTGCATCCTCAATAAACACAAATATGTTCGCATGCTGGGTCTGGCTGGGGTGGAGTTAATTTTCCGTTACTGTGCTGCTGTGTTTTAGATTAGCAACCAGTACAGTGCTTTAGCGATCGCTGAAGAGTGCTAGCACAGCATCCAGGCTTTTTCTGTTTCACTCTGCCCCCGCAGTGAGCAGAGCAGGTGCGGACAAGAGGCTGTGAGGGAACACAGCCGGGACAGCTGACCCAAACTGACACAAGGGATGTTCCATGCCTTATAACATCATGCTCAGCAATAAAAGCTGGGGAGAGGCGGAAGGTTTCTGAAGTAGCCATTGCTCAGGGACTGGCTGGTGGTCTGCTGGTGGGCGGGCAGCGACTGCCTTTGCACCACTCTTTTTTTCCTTCACTTAACATACTGTCTTTGTCTCGACCCATGACGACTTCTCACTTTTGCCTTTGCAATTCTTTCCCAATCCCACTGGGGTGGAGTGAGCGAGTGGCTGGTGGGTGCTTACTTGCTGACCAGGGTCAGTCCACCATAGTTTAAAATTAAGGCTTTTTAGGTGAAAGACCAGTTAGATCACCCTGTGAAGTACAAGCATGAAAGGGCCTCTGAAAAGAAAGGGATTCTTAAGACTGTTTAATTACCTAGGTCACAGATACATGATAATTACAGTTCTGTGATTCAGTTATTTGTAGAAGTTAAAACCAGGACTAAAAGTATATCCAAAATCTAATGGCAATAAACACACATGAAAGGACTTAACAAAATATTTAAACACTTGAAAATGAAAATAAGCCAAATAATTCTGGGACATTAATGGACTCACTGTTAAAAATCTTTAAATGTAATAAATATTTACGTATATGCAGTTATGTAAGTAATACACAATATTAGTTTCAAACTATATATCTCAAAGTGATTAGTCACATAAAGCCACTCCATAATGAAATGTGATTGAGAAGAGCCCTTATTCCACACAAAGTCCAGATGGCTCTGGGAAGCATCAATAAATATAACTCCTATTCTGGCATGGGAAGTCATTTCACTAACACTTGCCTTGTGTACTCGGAAAGTTATAGGTGAAAGTAGTTGTGAGAACCAATAGTCTTTCTTTGACTACAGTGGCAATCAATACTTTGTTTTGAACACAGGCAAACAAGTTAAATCCCAAGATTTAAAATACATCTCCCTAGAGTATCTGTATGAAAAACAGCTATTTTTCTGGACATTTTCCAAAGTGCTGTCCCTATAAGAGCAAATCATGAAAGAATATTTCTTAATAAAGGATCTCTAAAAACATTAAGACCATTCCCAAACCAGATACCACGGCTCTGATGAGGAGTCTAAAAATTTGTCTCAACCAGTATATTTGCCAGTGTTCTCCATAAAAAGTGTTTCACTTCCTCACAGTTGCCTCCTCATTAAAGTTCCCTTCATGGGAATGCAGACCAGTATCTTTATTCAAGCTGAGATGAGTTTTTGCATCCTTTCCAGACTGTTTTGAATTTCTGCCAACACAGCAATATTTAGCCAACTGATTTAGTATTACTGATTAATGCAAAAAGCCTATAGCTCTAAATCCTTTTCATGTATCTAGTGTTAACACTTGACAGGAATACCAGAAGCAGTAGAGCTGGTATAAAAAGGTAATGTATATGGGTAGATATTTTCAAGTTTTCCCATGAGTAATTGGTCTTTTAGATCAGCTGTTTAGCTACTATTCTCTCAGAAAGTGACAGAATAGAACCATACCCCGTTAGGTCCTCCTCCAGTGTAAAAGGGATGTTATAAAACTGAAGAAGGT
Organism: Phalacrocorax aristotelis; assembly: GCF_949628215.1. NCBI lineage: Eukaryota > Metazoa > Chordata > Aves > Suliformes > Phalacrocoracidae > Phalacrocorax > Phalacrocorax aristotelis. The sequence continues at coordinate 15,533,620 of NC_134285.1, forward strand.
CCATCAGATGGCTACCACGGTGATAAGGGGACTAAAGCACATAATCTCTGGGGAGAGGTGGAGGGGAAAGGCTTGCACAGTCTGGCAAAGAAGAGGCTAAGAGGCAACCTAACTGTAGCCTACAATTATTTGGAGAGTAGTTGCAAGATGACAGAGCCAATCTCTTCTCAGCAGTGTAAGATAACATAACAAACTTCAGTTTGGCAGGCTGAGTCTGGACACTAAGAAAAAGCTTTTCACAAGGTGGGTAGTGCATCATAGAGATTATATGAATTTCATCTTTGGAGGTGTTCAAGACTTTGATAGACGAATCCATGACTGACCTGATTAGCGCTGGCATTAGTGCCACTTTGGAAGATTAGACATGACCGCCTCCAGAGGTTCCACTGACTCAATTCGTTCATGACTATGTGATAGCACATAAGAACTGGATTCATGCAGACATACTAACACATCCATTCTAAAACTGAAAAGGACTTGCTGTAGAAGCCTCTTCTAAAAAGGCCCAATTTTAGGGATGGGGACACAATTTTAATACATACTTGGAATTCTAAGAACCAGAAGAGTGTTTTAAAACACTGCAAGTGAGTACAGATTGAATTATACTCCCTGAAGTGCTATAGGGAATACAATCTAATCTCACCAGGTCAATAACATATTGTGCTAGTAAATCTAGTTTATTTTTTACTATACTCTTACCATTCTCTATTGATTATTTTCATCATTTTATCCATATAAATATGCTAGGTCACCCAGAAAACCTGATTACTGTAGTTAAAATTATCTAATGAAAAACAAAGTATTTATGCTTGCAGAGGAAGAAACCCATCAATTTTCACAGAAACTTTCAATAGTCTGTCCTGTAAAAGCTTGTCAAGAAAATTACCTAAATAAATCAGACGCATTAATTTGTAACCCTGAATGAAATGTATTTGGAGGATTATTTTTTTCTCATTTGAGTTTGCACGATAGTAGAAGACCATTCTGAACTTTGCTTTGGTTTCAAAATAACTAAGCGATGTCACTTCTGCAGTAATTGCTAGAATATGTGCCCTGGTATCCCGAACACTTAGAAGGAAGACACTAATATTGGTAGAGAGGGGGCTCTTGAAGATTCCTGCTCCCTAATAATTTCTTTCAGAGACTTCCTTATGGATATAGAATAGGGAAAGGCAAAAAGAGAATGAGTGAGTCATGTGGTTCGAGAAGTGCTAAGATTAATTTCCTTCATCAGACACAAGTACTGTAAAAAAGCTCATGGTGATCACTGCAAAATCAGATTTTTATTCTGGTAAATTCTTATGCTTATCACTGCTTTTTGCAGCCAGGAAGACTTTCCCACCATTCTTCTGTCTGTTCATTCTGTTAAACCTCTTTAAAATGGCCGGCAGTAGAGTCTTTCTAGCCACAAAGCAACTGAGAACTGCTAGCTCCTCATGAGTCAAAAGAATGTTATAGATGGATAGCTGCCAGATTAGTTAAATACAGCCTAGTTGAGCCTACGTCCTTTTTCATCTCTTTTTCCTTTATGTCCATGACGGGATAATCTGAGGAATTCAAAAGCCTAATATACTTACTACTGAAGACATCTCACTCATTACACATGGACTCTGTGGTGTTATGGCATCGAAGCAGAATATGGATTTACATATTTTCTCCAGCACTGATAAGCAGCAAAACATTCAATGTAGTCTCAAATTGGATTAGGTCAAATGTCTGCTTTCTGATCTTCTAGCTGTCATTTATAGCTACCAAATCTTTACTATACACTTAATCACCAGTTTAGATTAAAAATGGAAAAAAAACCCAAAACTTAGTACTGAAATTATGATTGCAAAAAGTAGTCTCAAACAACCCACGGCAAAATTTAGCAAAATTAGTAGTTTGGTACTTGGCTATAAGCCATATTAAGAATAGGTATATTTTAAAAATCTAATGACATGTTTATGCATTACCTGTTTAAAATAATTAGCAACTGAAACAATGACCATATGTAGTCATTAGGATAATGGTATTAAATGGATGTGCAAATTTCCTTGCAAAAAACCCTGAGTATCTGTGAGGAAAGCAAGGTAATTATGACACATGGAATGAACTGAACTGCACCATTAAGAATTTAAACCAGAAATATTTCAAGTAAGAAAATAGGAATAATTCTGGTTTTGTAAGTTTTGGAATAGCATAAATTTATTTTAAAAAGCATTGTCTCAGAAATAGAAATGTCATCTTTTTTTTGGTGAAGTCTGTGTTCATGTATTTGTAACAAATGGTATCTCAGACCCCTCGCAGACAGCCTAACCAATGTAACACGTGCAGCAGCAACTGCAAAACCTGATATTTAGAGAGAACAGAAACTAATGTACTTGATCCTTCCCTTTTTTTCAAAGGTATTTACAGTCCCTCCTTCCTGGACTTTAACCCTGTTGTTGTAAATGTTAGCTGGCGATTTGCTGGCTTATGTCAGCATTGAGATTTGGCACCATGCTTCATTAGCTAGCCAACAAAGCAATTCAGGAGTGTTATTGAATCATATACCATTCTTAGTGTTCTTTGTATTTCACTGTATGGTTTTTTTTACCATCTTATTTCTCCAGAAAGAGAAAAATGCTTTGCATTCTATTTTTAAAACTATCCCCAGTAGCAATACCAATACTAGCATTTTTACAGTCCATCTTCTCCCATCCACAAATTCTAATAAAACCCAATAGAAACTACTTTAGATTTTATGCTTAATGTAATGTCTTAAATTAACAGTATTGCTAAAAGAGAGATATTTTTTCTATTTCTGTGTAATTCTTTTCAGTTCACTTCTATGTAGGTTTTCCCTTGTGTTGAATGCTATTTCCTGTTCTGTTCAGTATACTGTCTTACCACATATCTTCCCATCAGCAACTGAATTGATCAGAACTAGACAGCAGTACAGTACTGTCTCTCAGAATTATAGATTTACTTCCAATGAAGCCGATAGGAGCTTGTCATCAACATAATATTCAAATTGCCCTATTGAAAATAACTCGGTCTTTGACACAGTTACTCAAAAGCACTCAAAAGAGTCAGCTGATATCAGAAAAAGGAGATTTTAAAGAATGAAATCACTTACTCGAAAGTTGGTATTTAGCTATTTTTATTGGAAGTAAGATTTGTCTTTCCTAATCTTTGTTAAAATTTTAATTGTCTGAAGTGTAGTAATACAATATTGAAAAATTGTGTCACATTTCTCTTAAATTGGATCACTGAGAAATATCCAGAATCAGAATGCTCACATACATTGCAATAAACATAAGTGAGAACAAAGCTGAGTCAAATATGTAGTTTAATACCTTAAGTCTTACTGAAAATCACCAGCTAATTGTAATTGTACTTTACCAATAAGGAGAAGTTGCTACCAGCAGTGCAAAGTATCTTGTCCAGAACACAAGTTTGCTAACAGGAAAGGAGACTTATTTCCTCATTGCTCCATGAGGAACAAGAATAACATAATATTCTTGACAGATGATGTGAGAGCCTACCTGGCAAAATGAAATTCCAGAAGTCAGTATTAATATGGCTTGCATTTCATATTTAGGGCCATTGTTCATCTGAGAACACACAGCATTAAAAAATGCTGACTGTGCCTTTGAATGAGAAAGGAAGCTTTCATGCATAAGTTCCTTAAGGAACATAAATATTTACAGACTAATTTGCTACAATACCTTATGATAAATTTTCTGTCTTCATCAAGCCATGCTAAAATCTTGATATTTTGCATGTCCAAGAAGTTGTCTGAAGGACTGCAACACTGCTCTTCAAAAAGGCACTTCAGAAGGCCAAAAAATAGCAGTTGTCTTTATGACACTTTAGTAGTCCCTTACAGGAATATTTTTATTGTCAATAGCAATGAAATAACTGAATTATTTGTGAGCTGCCAATGCAAATATTTCTGACTTTCAAATTTACAGAAGTTTAGCATATGTACATATTGCTTTACAAAACTTTCTCACGTTCCTTCCTTTAAGTATATTTGGATTTTAATGGATTAAATGGAACTAAAGGTAGAAGGAAAACATTAATCACATGCTTCCATCAATTAAAACAAACTAGTAGGTCTCCAAGTCATGTGGGTCTTTGGGTGCTATTATTTGTTTAAACACAACCACTAAAGTAACTGAACATGGGGGATCGGAGTTTTAAAATGTGATTTGGACTCGAGTTTGGTTCACCACCCCTACATTACTATCTGATAGCTACAGAAATAAAACATTCTTTTTGCAAAACTTGGAGAGAAAGGTTAATTTTTAAGAGAAGAAAATCGAGTAAGAATGGATTTAAAAAAACAAAACACAAACCACAAAACAACAGAAAACACAAACTATTACTGGATAAGGATCTTCTAAAAAATCTGAAGAAATAAAACCCCAAAGCCATTGAGAAACACCTCGTTAAAACTATATCACGATCCTGCAGAAGTAGAATCTGAAGCACCAAAAAAGCAGTATTGTCTCGTCAAAGACAAAGCAGGGCCAGAAAGGGATATCAAGTGTCCATAACCATAGCCTATGAAGCTAACAGGCCACATTTATTACCATGCATATATATAAAATCACATGCAATCTGTAGCCACCAAAGACAGGGTAGTGCTTTTTTCATCTCTGACACAACACACAAAATATGTAGCTGTTAACATTTAGTTAAGACAGAGTAGTACTGCTAATGTGATTCTACTGAAGTAACTTTGGTAATATTACAGTAACAAGTTCACACCTAACATCTGAGAACTCTGAATAGCATTGTTAGGACCCAGCAGAATGTATGTATTAACACCCAAACATTAAAGTCCAGGGGACAAGCTTAAATTGCTACCTAGGAAATATTACTTTACCTGAGAATGAATTCTACTGATACTGTGAATTAATTTTAGTATGCTTAAATGTTACAAAAAATATTGCAAGGATTGATGAGACAGCAAGGTAAATATATGTGTATGTGCACCACTTACTTTGTGTGTTTTTGAAAGAACTATGTATTTCATCCATCACAACCATACATCACTTCGATCAGCATTGCAACATAAAATACCCTTCTGCTTCTGTTCAATAGTTCAAAATCTAAAGGAAATCTTTATCAGTTATACCCATTAAGTTCAAGGAAGTATTATATACCATCACATCTTGAACTTCCAAAGCGACAATAACATTAAATGCCCAGAAGCAAATCTCAAGGAAGGAAATATATGCTTCCTGAATTACTTTCATTTGATCTGGATGTGAAGGGAGAGTCAAGACACAACAAAAATTTGCACCTCATCATTAGGGTTTTATTTTTTTGCTTGGTTTGCTTTCTGTTTGTTTGTTTCTTTGTTGCTTTTTTTTTTTTTTTTTACACACAAAACATTTCTCTGAGATGAGCGAGAACTTCCACATCCATTAAAGTTTCTGCATATGCCTCAGAACACTTTGTTAACATATCCATTACAGAAAGTATCATCTCCATTCTACAAATGAGATCCTGAAACAGATCTATTTATTTGAAACTATCTCTACAAGAGATGTTCCATTTAAAACAAGAACAAAACAACAACAACAACAAAAAGACCAGGTTGCCAACTTAAATTTATGTTGTGCAGATAGAAGGGACCCAAAACATTTTGAAGATGCTACAGAAGCAGGTGAATCCTTAACGACAGCATGTTTTTTACAAAGCTGTGTTTTTATATTCACAATTTATTCTCATTCAAGAGTTTCCAATAGAATAAATACCCATGTATTCTTTTTTCAATGGTTTACCAAGCCTTGATTTAGCCTAGTGGACAAGGTTTGGGTCAACGCCTTGTCATGGGCACACATGCATGAATACTTTGCCAGAAGTTACTAGTTTTGGGTCACATCCCACAGAAAAGAATTGTTAACTCTCTGTCACTGAGCCAAACCTGAATTCTTTAAAACATAAAATTTTCACTACAAATTGTGCATGCCTGATATGCCAGACAATGGTCCCTGAAGTAACTGAAGCAACAAAATGTGTAATGACAGCATACAACAGCAGCTATAACAATATGGACCCCCAAAATATTTGCACTTTCTTTAAAAAAAAAAAAAGTCTACATCCTTAATTTTTAGTCAGGCTCTTTTCTTTTAATTTCGTGTGTAGGAGCAGAATTATAATGAATAGGAATCAAGAATTTAAAAAAAGACATTATCTCCTTTTAAAAATTTGTCATTCATTTGCAATTATATCTTATTAGATAGTAATACGTTTTAATATTAGATAGAAATATATTTTAAATAATAATAACTGAAAATAAACAGATGGTAAACAGCAGGAACTCCCAAATAACATAGACAACATCTTAAAATGCTTATGAAATCCTTCCTTCAACATACAGTTTCTTCAAGAATAGCTCACACAAAAAAGTAATCGGAAATCGTGTATGCTTTAGCTCTTTTAAACTGTAATATTTCCATGCACCAGCTGTCTTCATAAGCATTTGTAAAGACATGCAACATGTTACCACATCGAAACAGCATGAGTTTCCTGGCACAGGTCTTTTATAGGGACTCAAGCTGCTAAAAATAGCATGACAGTATTTAAATTAAACTCCCCTCACAAACTGTGAAAAACCAGGAGGAACATTTCACTAATATTAGTGATATTCTTAATAATGAAAAAATATGGCAGCAACATAATTCAGCTGGTCATTCAGATCCATTTATATAAAGCTGTGTAAACATTTGATTATTACAATGTGTGAATTGAATTCAGTGTCATTACACATAGCATCCGAATTCTATATACACACTATGTACAAGATATTATTAGACCAGAGGTGGCTATTCTGCTTCTTCCTCCTCCTTCTCTCTCATTAATGCAGTAAATCCAATGTGTGTTTTCACTACTATCTCTATCTCCTGAGCAATTAACTTATGTCATCACTCTACAGTCTCTAGTTCTAATTTATACTTAATGAAAAGAAAGTGTTAGAACCCATGTGCACATCTGATTAAATAACGACATGTAGCACACTCTTAATTGTGATACTTGTGTGACAGTTTTAATATATATCTATTAAAAAGTTGAAACAGGCTTACGCAACAAAGAAAATTGTTAAAATCGCACAAAGACAACTAATAGATTCACTTCAAAAACAACTTGGGAACTCCAATCTTATATTAATGTAATTTTTTGAATTACAAATAAAGTATTTATAATACTACAAATTAAAATGAATTTAATTGTGTTTCCAAGTTGGTATCTCAGTTTAATTTTTTATTGGCCTTCTCTTTTAAGCGATTTTATGAGATCTTCTTTCCATAACTCAACTAGGACATGCATATATTTAAACTATATACCTATCCTGATATATTTGTTATTTTACTTTTGTGGAAATTAAAAGATTTATCCCATAGGTTTGAGTAAAAACTTATATTTATATTTGTTTTAAATGGATCTCTTCTGAATCTCAAGCACTGATACTGTTGCCTTTACTAAAATTGGGGTTTTGGAAAGCGAAGTCTGCAGCTTTTTCTTTTTTTTTTTTTAATGGATTAAAGCAGCCTTGGGGCAAAATGTGATCCAGACAGTCTTCCTCCAAGGAACGTTCTTGGTGCAAAAACTGAAAATTAAACCTGAAGGCTTGAGTACAAGGTGCGAAATGCAAAGCTCCCCTTGTGTTTTCTCATCATCTTCAACTTCCTTGTTAAAAATTTATCAAACCTACCAGTTATGAATATCAAGCACTATCAAAATGCATGAGATTAAAACATCAAGGTTCATTGCTTTAAGAAACTGTCAGCCCGAGAAGCTGGATTTCTTTTTCCTGAATAACATGTGAATTTTCCATTATGCTACACTAGTTTTTTTCTAAGAAGAATACAAAACAGATGTTCAAGGTCTACAGCCCATACCAGATCATGTATCACAAAATAGCCCACAGAGGCTTCTATAACAAAAATCTAGGCTTCTTTTTTATTTCTTTCCTACACTAATTGTGCACACTTTTAGGCGCCTGTAGCTGTTACCTTTTCTACCAGGCTGAAGGCTTTTTCCTTGAGACGCTAGTTGAAAGACATTTTTAATTCACATACCCTACTGCTAGTCTCATTAAAGGAAAGCAATGCCCTCAGTGACATGCAGAGCTAGTTCTATCTTAAAGCTTGCATGCAAGGGAAAATTTCTAATGTAAAAATTTTTTATATTTATATATATGTATATATTAAGTGGGAGATACCATGTATATTTATATATTATATACCTCTAATGTGTACCTATCTATATTATATATTGTGTATAGACACTTAATGCCTTTTTTTAAGAAAATTCTAAAAGGCATTTAAGGCATTGTTTCATACACTATTATGACACATCTAATTTTAATCTCAGTTTCAACAGTGACATAACCTTAGTTTCCTTTGAAAATAAACAGTACATTTAGATTACATGCTGGAGCTAAAATATCAAATCTAGCCAGTATTTGTTTGGATATACCACAGATACTTTCAAAGATGCTTTCTTAGATACTGGAGAGCAATGTAGCTGTGTTAGCTCTACTGTTGTACTGACAAAGCTATTCTGAAAATGTATCCTGAAAACAGTTTGTTCAATGCAATTGCAAAGAGCTCCGCACTAGGTTATATTTTGCAAACCAAATGGATCTCAAATCAGTTTTTGAAAGTGAAATTAAAGCTGTCTGAATCATTTAGGCCTTACCCTTTCAAGTGGAGAAATACCACAATACCTTGAAATGTACAGACTGAAGCCCTAACTTCCATTAGGAACTAACTTCTCCAGCAGACATGAAATTCAAATATGCAGCCATTAAAGGAATAAAGGTTGCGGTGTTACAAAGGGCGTTACACAATGTAACAACAACAGTAAAGTAAATGACAAAATAACACTTTCATGTAATTTCTAACTTCTGTAAAAGCTCAGGAATTCATGGATTAATTTTTTCTTCCCACCAGTGCAAACAGGTAACAGCTCAAAAATGCCAGCAATTATTTAAAATTCAGAGGAAGGAGGTCTCCCTTTCACTAAAAGGAGCAGAAAGTGGCCTTACAAGTTAAATAATGTTAATGTAATCATAAGCATATTAAACTGCAGTAGATTAAAGCTAATTTTTGGTACAATTTTGCATTTTATGAATTAAATAACCTTGCCACGAATCCAGTTGAAATGGGAATAGATTTTTTCGCATTAATTTAGAAGTCTTTGCAGAAACGTTAGACAAACTTTTTGATTTTCAGATCACATCATTAGAACAATCACAAGCAAACAGTTCAAGAAACATGACCAAGGTTAAGAGAAAAACAACAAAACCAAACCCCCAGAAATGAAGTTTTGCTTATATTTGTCAACAATAAGAACAGTAGGTGATGTTAGGGCATCTGGCTTCTGTCAATATTTAAGCATTATAGCATTAGGTCTGCTTGGATCACTTCAGCTCTGTGGTGACGGAATTAAATGATGGTAGCAGCTAACATTCTGTAGCTACTTCTGTAAGGCTGCTGCAAACACCAGTAACAGCAGCAGTAAAAGGACTCTACAGTTATCAAGAAACAGCCTAGAGCTAGTGACTGCAGTGCGTCTCATACAATAAATTCTCTAATATTTTTCAAATCATGACCCACATAAACCACACTTTACTCTTGTCTTTAAATTATACGTTTTTCAGTTATACAATATTACAAGCAGAATTGCTTTGAACTTCTAGGAAAGTGGATTTTTTTTAATTTTTGTTTTTAGGAAATAAATTCAAGTGGCACAAAGAAGTCCCTTCTTCCCCTCCTATGCCAAACTCCTCTAGATTCCAGTCTAATGAGTTTTTAAAATCTATTACAATTAAATCTTCAAGGCACTTATTATATGATATGTAATCTTAGTCTCACTTTCAGGAAGATGCATGCTTCAAATTCCCATTCATTTTTAAAAACTAAAATATAAGCATTTAGATTACCTTGGGACTCACCCTTTTTTCCCTAAACATGTTTTTAACAATTTATTTATTTTTAAAAATATTATTTTAAGCTTTCCACAGTCTGAAAATGTCAATGAGATATAAACTAATTGTGTGAAACTAATAATAAGAAACCCAATAAACCACATAAAAAAAAAAATCTTCAGGACACCTTAATCTATATGAGCCTTGCAGTCAGTATAAGCTTCAAACTCAATCTTAGATTTTTATGACAAATGCCAGCCATGTTTATGTTCCTGGTATTTCTGTGAGGTGCCCAGATGATGACCTTTGATCAGATTTATTTCTGAAGTATGACAAATTGCATGGCTAAAAGTTTACAGTATTAAGCAATTACTACTAGCTACCTCAGATTTTTTTTATTTTGGATATTGCCAAACACACATACAACTTCCTGGAATATTCATTGGAATATTGCATGGCAATAGGCTCACATTTCCATAATTCCATAATCATGTCTGATAACACCAGTAGTATGAGTATGTATGACACACAAAATTGTGTTTTATCCCAGTACTTGCAATAGAGAATTCATAAGTGGTTTCCTTTGCCAAAAAAGCTGGAGTGTTTAAACCCTCACCCCCCACAATGAACACAGGCTTCTACTCTCCAACTTTGAAATAATGACTGAAATTTAATGGAGGGTTCTTAAACACATCTAAAGTATAAGAAATCCACATATGTATAACAGATCATTCAGGTAGCTGGTTGGTTGAACACAACAGTTCTTCCTTACTAGGATCAGCTACTCTCTACTCCAGGCCTGGTCTGCCCCACTGTTGAATATTAAGATAAGACATAAAATAAACTTTCCAACCAGCCTGCTTCTTCTCTAGGAGAACTTTATTCCATCAATGACATTAATAGATAATAAAGTTAATAATACTTTAAAGTTTAAAGCGCAGATATGAAGTCTCGTCCTCAGGAAAACAGAAGCCTATGTCACTGAAGGCATGGGATACCTTACAATTTTTCTAGTGTGTACTTAGGGGGTTTCATTGACAAGCTCTGGCAGCAGGCAGACATATTTCTCTTTAAACACCTGCAGTTAACCCTCTACAGGCTATATTCATTGTTCAGATCAGTTCTAGCTCATCTGTTCAAAGCCAAAGTAAACCTAAACACCATATCCATTGTAGCTGTAAAGTAGTTTGTAACTGATGTGAGGTATAAGGTAAGTATTGTATACTGACAAATGCTCTCATATCACACAAATTGGTAACAGAATTGGTCTGAGGCTTAATTTCACCCATCATTCCTTTCTCTTGTTAAACATAAATGATGTGGATGAGAAAGAACTGTGGCATTGCCGCAAGTTCAAATCATCATCACTATTAGAGACACTGTCCAAAGTTTTGTGCAGAAAACTTTGCATAGAAAAGACAGTTTTGTTGTCCACTCTTATAATACTAATACAATGATTGCCAAGTGAAGTTTGTAAAGAAAGCATCAATGATAACGGATTTTATCATTTTAGGTTGATATTACCAGCAATGCTCGAGTTACTTTCAGCAGAGAAACACTAAAACCCCACCATGCCTCCAGACTCTTCAGTTTCCTTATTTTGACATAGAAAATCCCACAAATTACAGCATATGCAATGAGGTGTCTGCATGCCACATCACATACCAGAAAAACATGTCATACACACTGGTGCCAGCATGTGATCTCTTTTGGTGCGGGGACAGACTGCCAGGAATAGATTCCTGTGGAACAGCACACCACCAGGGCCTCTCCCCCACCAGGTATGTTATGCATCTAGGATCAGATGCAGCACTACCAACTCATGAAATGCAGGACCTGGAGTGGACTAATTTAAAGCTATGGGGCTGCTGCAAAGCAAGTCCTGCCCTAGAAAGGATTATATTTGTCAACCTTGTGTTTCAGAGGTAGAAATACCTTTTTAAAAAGAAGCAATTTCTCGTGTGGTCACTTGGAACAGCTTCTGCTGTTCAACATGGGTGAGAACAAGAAAAACAAATGCCTGTACGTGACTGTATTATTTAACATCACAAAAACTGGCAACTGGCAAGGAGATTTTTCAGTGGCTGTTAAGCAACTTCCCAGCTTTCAGTTGACATATAACATTTTTATCTCTGAAAATCTCTTCATAATGTGTGCATAATCTAATATTCTGGTGAGCAAAGCAGTTTTAAATAGCACATTCTTTAAAAGCCTGATCAGCTGCTAAAAAGTTCTAAAGGAAAAATTCTCTTATTCTGATTCACTCTAAGATAATTCTCCCTTAAGACAGTCTAGTTTCCTTAAGGTTCCATTTAGACAAAAGGAAGATTTATTAGGATGTACTTGAGCATCTTGCTTGCCAGTACATCTCTCAAACAAAACCAGAGACAATGTATTTCTTGGATTACTTAAATACGTTTATAATATACATTAAAACAAAGAACATTCTTGGAATTCAGCCTTATATGTAGAAGCTGCTGTTCAAACTTTTCAGATTCAACAGTATAATGCACATTTTGACTTTATAAGCGATTTCCTCACATATATACTTTTGCAGTTTATGTCCCACCTATATCTGTTTTATGAATGCCAGTGGGCTTTAAATATCTACCACATCCCCTTCAGTTCCCTTCCTTTCCTTCATTAAATACTTCACACTTTTTAGGACCTATATTGCTCTCACATAAAGAGGATTTATGAATAAACATGTTAGATGAGCTCTCACTTCCCCAGTCTAACATCGAAATGCAGCAGCAGCTCATATATTTAGTTTCAAAGTCAGGTAAGAATTCCCTATGGAATATGCATTGTGTAATATTTGACATAAACCTAACATTCCTTTTTGATTTACAAATGTATTCTCTGAAGAGTACAAGATAAAAATACAGAATCTTTCAATATAACTTCATGAAATGTTGGAATTAGCATCAGTGTGTTCCTGTGCCCTATGAGCTGCGTCAGCTGCTTGGCTGTTCACAAATACCAAGCAATCACAGCTATGTACATTTGTATTAAATTTGTTTATCAACCCTGTTGCTCTTCTGCTTTATTCAAAACCCATTTCTATGTGACCAGAGGAGGCTCTCACTAAGCCTATTTTTTTTTCCATCTGTAAAATCCGTAATGAACAGATTAAGTCATTTTTAATTACAAACTAATAACAAACTAATGGTATAATTTATGTGGTAATCTAATTTGTCATTTGAACGCTGTAGAAAATAACAGTAGCTGCCAAGCAAGACATCCTACAAAATTGTTGTAATACATATTCAGATAACGGAAACCTCATCATACCATTCCAAATTAAGAATTTATAAGGGATACAGAGCAAATGACAACAGCACAGTAGCCGCAGTAGCATACAACTTAGTGAAAGTAAATTGCAGAACCGTTTTGGTAAGAATATTTTAAGAGTCAATTAACTTTCCTCTACTTTTCCAACATGTATCTTTCTCACATATTTCAAATCACTCTCAGGCTTTATGTTCCAAGCTGTGAGAGATACATAGAGCTAGTGGTAAACTGCATAGCAGTGAGAGACACTTCCCATCCTGCCAAGACTCAATATGACGGGAGATAAAGCACCAGCCATGTGAGAAATCTTAAATTTATGTAGGGTTAATTTCTTCAGCATATATAACATTTTCTATAGCCTCAGTATTTAGATTCAGTATTTAGATGTAAATTATGTATAACAATAAAAGTGACGTAACTGCTCCTTTGTGTGGGTTAGAGGTATGTTTGGGCATAAATTTGGACTGAGATGAGATGTGTGTGGAGTTGTGAAGGTAAAAGCACAAAAAGCAGCACTTCTAAGTCCAAAATAAAGTCTGAAAATGCCTTTTTATGACACCACATAAAAATGAACTCATGGTATTTCTGGCAAATATTAGAAAGTTGTGCATTCCAGCGCAGAAAGCTGCAACAATTTGTCCAACTGAATGTGTGGTTCATCAGTACAAAAGCACTGGAATCCTTTCCATAAGACAGCATTCTGACACCGCCTCCTAAGCTCAGAATATTTGTTATTTTCCAAGACTTTTATTTATTTAATCACTTCCAAGAATAAATGTATTTTGTTTTGTGAATCTTGTAATGTATTGATATTACATATACATAGCTACTCTGAACTCATAAAAAGTATGAAATATGACACAGGAAAGGATTTCAATATGGTCTTAGTGAAATAAATCTCTCCAAATGTGCCATACTGACTGAGAACCAAAGAAAAATTTAACAGTCCTCTAAAGACCTGGACAGGTAGTCATTTCACTGCTGTGTATGTATTTGCTTAAGTTTAATACGTCATGAATTGGCCTGATGACTTTGATCCCATGCAGGCCATACAGATACGTTTATTACATATTGCTGAAATTGAAACTTTTGACACCTAAAGAATTTTTAAGGCAATTTCTAGAGCTATGCCCAACTTAGCAAGCCTCCATCTGTTGGAGAAGAAACTATGTAGGTACTGCTCAGCTTACTTGGCAAAATAATGTAAGCTTCTCAGCTTCCATGGAAATTTGTCTTGGCTTTCTTTCATGGACTGATTTTTCCATGAGAAGAACTGTATATGAAATCACACTCTGAGATTGCTCCTTTAAGCCCCTCATTCACGCACACTTCCAGAAAAAAATCTTATCCTACAACTGAAGAGGTGTCACAGAAGTAGTCCAAATATATTTTAAAATTATAAGCAAAATTCTTGGATCCAAGAGCATTCTACACTACATCTCCACTGTCATCATTAATCTGCACATTGTTCCAATCTTTTTCTAAATTCACCTGCCACTGCAATGGAAAATTACAACATTCTACGTACAATCCCTTTCCAGCTCCAGGTGACGTTCAGCTACTGCCCAAATCAAGAAGCTGAAGAGATGTAGCAATGCAACAGGTACCAGTAACTCAAACCCAAATGTGCTGCTGTAAAAACAAAAATACTGCTGAAAGAATGGGCAAGCTTACAACTGTTTGTTCATACTCCTATTCAACAATTTATCCTTGCATAAAATGAAAGATAAGTACAGGATCTCCAACAGGTAGGGTAGAAAATTCTGCCACCTTCCCTCACTGGGTTAATCTGTGGCAGATAGTGAATGATGTTTCCTTGTTGCTGTTGCTTTTCAGACTACAGCTGCCAAATATATCTTAAGCAACTGAAATTATCGCATTTGAAATTAAAGTGCATCTTTGAGAAAGGAATGTTCTGTTGCCCTGAAGGGTAAACCCCTGAAGCACACCTGAAAGACGAAAACTGATCCATTTAAATTTAATACATATCTATGTTAAGTATAATTGTTACAAACATCACATGCTATACAATTTTGAGCAGCTTTCTGAATTCTTACATTTATAACTACACTGGAATGGAAAAGGAATTCTACAAGATTTAGGGTTACAAGCAACAGGAAACTATAAAATATTTCAGTTCCTTATCCCGAAATTTTAACAAGCAAAAGACTTAAAAGAAAAATATTTAAGTGGCTTTTAATGTATGCATGCATTTGATCATGGGAATTAAGATACATATTATGTACTCTTTATCTCCATTAATATAAGACAAAACCTCAAAGACACACCAAGAACAAAGCGTATCTTTTTTAGGAAGTTTGACTACTTATTTCACTCTGCATTGATGCAGGAATAAACTGATCAATGACATTGCTGAGTACCACAAAGTACTGGGTGTACTTGCCTGGTTCAGTGTTCAGTCAAGTAAGTAGAAATCAAAGAATGTTGTTAAGATGTTAATCAGACCTTTAGCCTTCACATTCAATACCACAACTTTGTTCTGTAAATTCCTGGAAAATCGGAAGCTTTTGTTTTAGAGAAAAAACCTAAAACTTTCATGCCGGTTACTGATGATGATATTTTAAAAAATGTATTCAAGTACATCACCAAAATATATTTTAAGAAATATGCCTGGCCCATGGAACTCAAAAAGCTTCTGCAGAGCGTAAAATTCAGTTTCCTTCATCTTTAAATTATTAGCAGGGGGCCTTTCAGTATAAAAGACTACTATTTCTAGGGAAAAAGAAGGAAAAGAAAGGGGTAAAAAATAAACATTACTGGAATATTCAATGAGCTACAAGGAAAAAAGTGTGCTTTTGTTTACGCTTCTCAATAAATATAGAAACATTTTTTAACAACCTTTGTTATGTCAACAGATTCATGTTGTGCCTTTTTGCTACAACCTTTGTCATGAGAAGGAGGTATCAGAATTATCATTCTTGATATTTCTGACCTTTTCAGTATTCAGTTATATTTAGATTCATTGTCAGTTCCACCTCTTCTTCACAGGTTACTAAGGCTGTAACCAAAGAAAAATGCAAATTGCCAGCAAGTCAAATTACAGAACATTAATAAGGTCGAAGCAGTACAGTTTATTATCATCTTTCACAGAATACATGAAACATTAACACTGTGTTACTTCATTCTCATGACAATAATTGCGAAGAGACCTTCCTGTGCAACTTATTCTCATTACAACTTTAAAATTACATTGTGATTTGTAATCCTGTAGTCCTCTTAGAATTTGTCTCTCTCTAAATATCTCGATTATTTCAAAATGCATTGAGCTGCACATGAAATATTTTCTGATAACATGCCTTATTTGTACTTCAGAGTTTTATTTAAACTAATGGAAAGCAGAGAAGAGTACATTAGCAGGAAGACTGTAAGACAGCATGCCGTTTCACATGCATACGCATGAAAACAGTGCATGAACTCAATGGTTGAGCGAGAGACTGGGCTAAAGACCTCCTTTCATCCTACTCAATTTCAATTATTCTCTGATTATATCATTTTGAAGATCAAAATACAAGCACTGTCTGAGAATGCCTACGTAAGGTGTAGTGTATTGTACAGGCAGAGGTTGTTAAATAGTCAATAAAAAATGCTCCTGGAGATGCAAGAATAGGCAAACAAGAATCCTTTGAACTCAGTTAAGATAATAAAATTGTTTTGTAGTCACATTCTATCTAGCTGGAGACACTATGACAAGTACACTTGCAATGCAGATTCTATTTGCCACCTAGGCAGTAACTGACCATTCTCTGTTCCAATTCCCCACAAGAAAATTACCCTATGTAAACCAGCACTCTCTACATATATTTATGTATAAAATACAAGTATTTTTAACTCACACTTGGTCCATCAATATATATGCCACAAAAAGTTTTCTTATGGAAAGGGAGGAAAGGAGGATGATTTCCTAAATGGAGATAACAATCAGAAATCAACAAAAAGGAAAATGGTAAGAGATAGTAAACCAACCAGAAACAAGGAGCAGAATTATCTTCCAACATGTAGAGAAAAAAGCAAAATCTCTAATTAAAAGGAAAGAAAGCTATAGAAAACCAGCTTCAATAACTGTCTAGAACTGTCTAGGGGAGATTGTTCTTTGGTAAACAGCAGCATACATGACATTTTTGTCTTTCAGCTTCATTGCACATTGGATATGGAATGACCACCCATTTACACATTAAAAGTCAAATTTTGAATTAAAACACTGCAAATATTAATCTCTCAGCTTCTAAATTAAACTTCTGTGATCACAGTTCTCTATAATTTCTCTAAAATGTGCACGGTACCACAAAAAACCCTAGTTTCATAACATTACCAGTTCATTCAGAACTTAGTAGTATGGAAATTCTCATTAGATTAACTTAGGTATTCTTACAGGAGTATTTTTTTAAAAAAAATATTAATTCCAGATCTGGATAAGTTTCAGCATTTTGAGACAGGTTTGGGACAATGACAGACATTGACAACAGAGGCACTGCTTTCATTACTCTAAGAAAACGAACACCACTGTCAGATATTTATTGTATCTTGCTCCTCACGCAAAAAGTGCATGAACAATTTCAAAATATGTTAAATGCCCTGTGCCAAAATAATAAATGACCTAATTTGTAATATTAGACAAGCACGAGAATTACACTCACTGTTGTGAATAGCCCTGTGGCAAGACTTCTCATTGAAAAGCTTTCAGCATTACTGCAATAGGAGACAAAGTTTTCTCTCTTATCCCACACTGCAACATATACCAGCCCAAACGGTACAATTCTCGTAATACATTATTCCAAAAGCTAGTTGGCCTCAAGTTTACCTAACCTGACCTTTTAGATAGCATGGGATAGATTTTCAGCTCAGTGCTAGGAAATGACATCCCATTAGCACCAACAGAAGTTGCACACTGACCTCCCCATGCAATAGGGTGAACATTAACCTTAATTTGCTCAGAAACCATTCATAGAAGCTTCTAAGTTCTACATTACATATGGAATATTTTTCCCTGAACAACAAAAATATCCTTGTTTTTTATTCAGAGCATCAGTGTTCGGTAAATATGGCAAAGCTGACTTGAAAGTAAAAGTAATTATAATTGAAAGCCATTTATTTCTTATACACTGAAATAAGTAGACAATGCTTAAGTGTTGGTACAGATTCAATTTATGACAAAGCGGAGCAATTAGTTAAGGCAGTATCAATAGGAAAGGGAAAAATTCAAGGAGAGTACAGAAAGTTAGATGACACCGATGAAAGCAGAATGGGCTGTCCATCTCAAAAGAGCTGCTACTTCAGAGTTTTAGCTGAATGTAACACAGAAAGCATGTTTCTCATTTTTAAGTACAAATAAGGAAAAAGAAATTCAGATCAACATAAATTAACTTACAGTTCTTTTTAAGGCAGGTCACTAACAAGTGAAATTACAAACTCTCAACTAGTTAAGCCAACCCAAATAAGGATTGGACAAACAAGCAACGGAAGGCCAGAATTTTGCAAAGCAGTTCTGCTATTGAAATAACCAATATATCATGCAACCACAAGCCAAGGCTCTGTACATTTAAACAATTAAACATAAATAGGAACTGAGAACTATCAGTGTCACCCTGTGGCAATGAAAACCAATGAGGATTAATATGTTTTGGGCTTTTGGGAAACACTAGATAAAAAGTTCATGAGTACTTTCTGCACATTAAGCTATACTAGCTCTGTCCTGAATTCAGTCATCCAGCTGCCATTTAAAACAGCGATCAGCTGAAGAGCTGAGAGTGGGCTGTCAAAGAAAAGCTATTTTATAAAGCTACAGTAGTAACATTATGAGATACTGGTAAATCATAAAAATACTCACAAAGCTGCACTATAGGACTAATTTTGTTATTAAATTTGGATAATCTAAGTTACTTTGGGAGTGGTACACCTGTCTCGGAAGCCTGCATGCTAACACAGGTCACATATGCAGCGCGAGCATATCCAGTTATGAAACACAGGTCGCTCAATTCTGAATATAATTGATGGATATGGATAGACTCTGAGCAGAAGGTTTGGAATGGGAAGTTATCTCTCATGACAACTGGCCAGAAGTTTAGCTAGGTCATAATTTTATTATGGACATATAAAATAATTCTTTTAGCACATTAGAAGTAAACTACTCACCTGGGAATGCTCAAAATAAATTTTTTAGTGTGTAACTATTGGTTTTTGTTATTTTTGTTCTTAGGTTTAAAGCATGTGATGTAGTAAGAGCATCTGATTCAAAGATCTATCCAAAACTCTTCTCATAGCATTAATACATTCTGTATTAGATCAACTTATATAAAATTGTATGAAATAATGTCAGACTAGGTTAGACTGTTTTCATGTCAATTATTCAGTGCCAGTATGCTGTCTAACTCTACTATACACTCTATTTATTAGTAATTTGATAAATGTAGCTTCTATTGTCATAGCATGTAAAAACACAATTTGCAATGTTTCTTAAACATTGTAGTGTCATGCTACTTGATAGTCATACCACAGTTTGCAAAGCCTTTTGACCTTGTTTTCCCCCAAATTACAAAAACATCCTTTAGTTCTCTGCACTGTAACTTGTAACGTGGAACTTTTTTTCATTATATGAGTCAGTTGCTTTCGTGAAAACAAATTGATTGAAGCCCTTCTCTAACAAACATGATACATGGTTGGTGACTTCTACAATAGAAACCCATGTAGAATTTTTAAAGCCAGTTTATGTGAGCGCAAGCAAGTTGAGCAGACATTAACAAAAAGATCCCCATATTCTCTTTCTTGCATTTGCCCTTGCAGTACTACTATAATGTTTTACATTGGAAAGAAAATGTTTACATTCCAAACTGTCCCTAACACAGAGTAAACAATGCCTAGGTAGGGAAACCCTGATCAAAGGTTGATGTGACTGGAGAAGTATCTTTGATTCCTAGGCTTAGCTAACAGCTTGAAGCTGGCAGTAAATTGTCCCTTTCCTGTCTTGGAGTACAGGAACTTTCTGCTTGAAAAAGTGCATAGGCTGCAGTTTCCAGCAACTCAGTCTCAAAAAGTCAATTTCACCTTTTGGCAGCCCTGAAGGAACCCAGATCACGTTAAGCATGAGAACTTAAAATAGGGGCAAGAGATTAAAAAAAAAGGTCTTTTGGTAAAATAAAATAAAACTACAATAGTTAATAGTGCAATTTCCTGTTTACAGTAAAGATGTCACATTTTTTTCAAAGAGGTCTTTTAGAGTGAATCTAAATGGGTTGCATTACAGCGCAATATAAAATAGAAATAGCACAAAGCCCTGCTGATTCAAAGATAAATGAAATGTCAAAATGGCAGCAAATTTTTAAGGTTACACTGACAAATTACCTTAGCATTAAAAGAGAAATTTTCTGGTTTTATCCATCTCTCTGATAAAATACATATACACATACTCAAAACAGACTTACACCTGAAAAGATAAATACTTTTAAAGAGATATGGAGAAGCACAATGCAAGAGAAAATAAGATATAAATATATAAAAATTCTAATACCAAACCAAAACCAAATTTATGCTTTTCCATCCAACTGCTCTTCTCAAGAAGCAACAGAGCAGGAAGGAACAATGTGAGTAGTATAAAAATAATAATCTATGGCTTTTCTTTTTTTAAAAAAATAGTCTAAAAATAAAATTACCTCCGTCCCCCCAAGATTTTAACTATTTAAAAAAAGAAAAAAGGTATTACATTTGCAATTCTATGAGTATTTTCAATTATTTTCTTTTGGCCATAAACAAGTTAAAGCAACTCATTTCAGCTTGTTTCTATATTTTTCACAGATGAAAAAGAATTGTTAAATCCTTTTAAGAGCTTTTGTCATTGATGTCAGATAATCTCTAAAGAATGCTATGTGCAGATGACCATTAGAAATAAAAGGAAATTAATCCAAATTTGAAATATGCATTAGGAGCATTAAATTATGACTCTTACATCATATGTTATGATTAAAAATTCCCAAATATTGGTAGTCATTTCAAAAATAAAACAGATGTTTATGGGTAAAATCCTTACAAAATGAAAACAGAAGCATCAACTATTTCCTGCTTCTACATGAATATTCAACAAAAATGAAAGCTTATGTTATTCCCTGCTACTGCAGTAATTAAGTATTCAGGCTACTAAACAGCTCAGTTGGAATGATTTTATGACAAATGACCAAAAACATATCAACCATAAAAACCCAGCCCTTCAAAAAATCCCTCAAGCCCAGGAAGCTCAATCAATGTGAAATAGATGGCAACTTCAGTGATGGCAGCATTCACTCACTCTCAACTCTGCACAAATCTGATGACAGGCAGTTTTCCTTCATTAACTTCTACACACACACACACACACACACACAAACACCCAAAGAAAGGAAGGACGGTTTTAGAAGCCTAATAGACAAGAAGATTGAGCATTTTTATTTAAAAAAAAAAAAAAAAGCCAATGCAGAATCCAAGCCTGCTAGTTCAATGGCTATTAGATTTATTGGTAGAAGGGGGGGGGGAAAGTCAAATAGATTAATAAAGACTAAAATCAATGAATCAGACACAAGCCTGTATACAGAACACACACATGCTAATTGAAAATACCTAGTTTTCTGAAGTTTCCATATTACAAGAGGTGTTAGAATGTGTATGTGCTGAAATGCAGAAGCTGAGGATCACAGATTTAGTATAACACCACCACTAAGGTTAAGATAAATGTTTTGAGTTCCCTTGC
This sequence comes from Phalacrocorax aristotelis, assembly GCF_949628215.1. Taxonomy (NCBI): domain Eukaryota; kingdom Metazoa; phylum Chordata; class Aves; order Suliformes; family Phalacrocoracidae; genus Phalacrocorax; species Phalacrocorax aristotelis. The sequence goes on from NC_134285.1 coordinate 15,555,558, forward strand.
TTCCACCTTCACCTGATTAAAAGAAGCTTTGTTGTAACCAAGTGCACTGCAGGATGTAAATCATAACCAATACAGAACTGTATATATATATCTCCTATGCATTCATATGCACTACATGCTAATATGCAGTACATGTAAATAGGTTCATAACGAGATAATGTTGAATTGGAGGAAGAAAAAAAAACAAGATGGAGGAGAGAGAAAGCAAAGTGATGCTTTATCTGTATCAGGAATATTTAATATATTAAATATTTAAATATTTAAATATTTAAATATATTAAATATATTAAATATTTAAGGTAGCATATTTTAACAATTATAAACCTCAGCAGTCTTCAGTATTAAACTCCTATTTTTTACCAACTCTCAGGTATTATTTAATGTGAGCTTTTCACACGGAACTGGCATATTAATTAGAATGAGATCATCTAGTTTCATCCAATAATGCCAATGTTATCTGAGGGCTGGACAGCATCCAAATTTCATTTCAATATATCACTTTGGTATTATAAATGATAAATCAATATTTCTAATAGTTTTCCATTCTAATGTATTACAATGGAAATAAGCCAGCATAGCCTGCAAGAAATATGCAGATTAAAAAGGTTATACTTTGAGCATAATGAAATGCAATTATATTTTTTGTTAAATGAAACTTGGAGGCAACTGGTCATTGAAACCAGGGAAAATTCAAGAGGAATTTGAAAAATTAACATCATTTTGAAGTTTAAACGAGAAGTAACAGATCAATGAGTCAACCTAGTTGAAAAAAACGTTCATTAGCTTTGAGCAAGGTAAAAGAACTGGAATGAACTCCAAGAATTCAAAAGGCATAACTAAAAAGTATATGCTTAAATATAGTTTATCATCGCCATTTTCAAGAGAACGTCATATACGCACTAGCTGAACAGTGGCATTTGTATAACATGGTAATAAACACATCCAGTATTTAACTGCAGAGAATATTTTATATATTCTCCTCACCTAGCCTACATACACTTAGCTCAGTTAAAGTTCTTGTATGCTGAAGAGGGAAGGTCTTTTCTTTGGTCTTCAAGAACGTAGCGGTAAAACACACTCTCACAAGACATGAAATAGGAGGAAAATATTCTGCCTTATTTAAGTGGTCAAATAAAGATATTTAAGCAGAATGCTGCAACATGCATTTGGGTGTATTTCAGACATGATATCAGTAAGTATATAACACAAAAATTAAAAAAACCTGAAAAAATAATATTTTAATATTAGAATAAAAATTTATAACATTCAATTTCTAAGTGTGTTATCTGGCATTCTAAATGCATAATAGCAGCTTCAAAACACTCTTCCAAGAACTGTAGTTCTCAATATTTATTAAAAAATAAATGCAATTTAAACCAAGAGTTATTATGAATTTGTATTCATTTTTTTAACTTCAAAAAAAAATCAATTCAAATCTGATTTAACATAATGTAAAAATAGCCAATTCCATTAAAATTGGTGCTGTAAATCTTGCATAAGATGAGAACTAATTTGCATTGATTTCACTGAAGTTACCTAGCATATTCACTTAATTAGCAAGCAAAATAAAATGTATACATCTTGAGTCAGCTTAAGAAACAATGTCAATCCCACAGGAAATTTCAGTCCTCAGATCTGAAAATCTTAATAGTTTGAACTGAAATTCAAGACTTACAGTTTTTGGAACATAAGCTTCTAACTTGCATACACTGAAAGACCAAATCATGGCCATGAATCAGTTCTTTTCAGAGCACACATGACATCTAGGGAAATTATCTCAATTTCTAAGAGATATTCATACTCTGTAGGACAGCAACAAAAAATTTGGTTGTTGGTGTTTTTTTAATTTCTTTTTTATTAAAAATTGTAAACTCTATGTGCTATTATTCTGAAGACATTAATAGATAACATCAAGCCAAAACAAGGTCTAAACTACCAGTGTCATTTTGACTGAAAATCTCTAATCCGAGAATAATCATCAACTTCACAGAGTGGATACAGGCCTGATGAACACAGAACTTAAAATGTTTCCTGACCTTGTGCCTTGGGTATAGAAAGTATCCTTCCTTTTTTTTAATCATCTCAGTGGGAGCTTTTATTTTTTCTTAAAGTACATTAAATTTCCTGTGAAGAATAAAAATAATACAGCTGCTTTATGGCTTTCCTCAGATAACATAAAAGTTTAATTTTATTACAGTCTATTGTTATGAAAATTTATACTTATTTAAAGCAGTATGTATTTGAGTATTTGATGTAATTTCCATTTTTGGAGTCACTCCCCAGTTATGAAACACTGCTGCAAAGGTGTAGGCAGATCCAAGACATCTATTGGTTACAAAGGCAGCAACTTAGACAGTATATTGAGAGAGAAAAGAGAGACAGAGAGACAAATAGAGAATTCTGTAACCGTAACAATACAAGAGGCGCTGCTTGGCAGCTATGAGGCTCAAGGCAATTGTTAGTCCCTTTACATAACAGCAGCAGCCAAGACTGAATGGGCAGCTCCAAGAGGAAACTGCAAAGCAGTATTTGTTTTCCTGCAAAGACTGAAACTGATGGAATTTTCTTCTTCGTAAAGTACACACTATCTTCACTCCAGAGCAGGCCTGCTGGCAGAACTGTACATGAATTTGCATGAATAAGGCCCAAGCTATCCCTCTTTTGTCTTCTTTTTTCTTGTTCAACACATTAATTGCATTCATTTAGCATGCCTCAAAGTACAGGGATCAAAAAAAATTGTCCTTCTTAAAACACACTGGTGTACCGATTACCCAAGATTCTAAACTCTTAGCTTCTTGTCTCTTAGTTTCATGCACATTAATGAACTGCCCATATGAGGAGAGACAGTGTTTTTGCTCTGTCCTTGCATCTTGTTGGGGGTGGGGTGGAGGTGTGTGAGAAAGAGAGCACTCAGCAGAGGTGGACAGAGACCAACAGTGACACGCACGCACACATGCACACGCACTGTTCTTGTCTGGAAACTGAGGTACTTTAACTCTTTTACATTACCGAGTCATTTTCTCATTCTGATTCTCTGAGAGATCACCTTACATTTTCAACTTCCAAATAAGTAACCTACAATGTTAAGAGATGACGTGTATCCATTCTCCTGATAAGAGCTAGATACTTTAAGGCATTTTCATTCAAACTTCCTTCACATTAAATCATAACACTTGCTAAGCATGGGACGTTACATGAGAATATTTTTGCGAGAGGTAACGTGTTTATGAAGCAAGTTCTGGTAAAACACATTGCAGTGCACAATAAAGATCTGTATGACTATGCAGCGATTAGGTTATTTCAAAGGAAAGAAAATAATCCTCTTAGGCCTCCTCTCTTCTGAAGATTATTGATTTTAAAAATACAAAAGTAGAACGCAGTTCTTAGGTCCAACAATTTGCAGTCTGGGGTAATTGTTTCTGAGGAAATGGTGGCAGGCACACATCTGAAGACACATTTGGCGAATCTCTCAAAAATCCATGCCTGGCATTCCAATCTTTCCTGTCCATTGGTTTGAATGGTGTATGAATTAGATTAACTGTCCTGATTATTCAAAGAAATTTAGCTTAATGACCTGCAATTACTTTAATGGCTTTGAAATTCAGAAGGTAAGAAGGCACTATGTTTCTTTACATGAACATTAAATATAAAATGTCTCTGATTGACTGTCATGAAAACCTAATTTTATTGCCATTTAAATTATTCAGAATCAATATTAGACATTAGCTATAGTTAGGAAGCTTATGAAGACAGAAACATCTAGAATCTACTTTTAAAATATTGAATAATTGCATATTGTTTTGAAAATAACAGGCTATTTGCTATGTATCACTGTTTCAGACAGCAGTATCTTTATTTCTTTTTAACACTAAGCTATAAAAAAGAAAAATGGACTGAAGTTCATCTTTGATGAGTTTGTGCTTAAGCTCATTTCCCCACTTTGATTATTGAATTTTCTAAGTTGTGATGAATGCCATTTATATTCTAGTACCATCATGTACCTCTAGACAGAGGTAGTAAAACAGTACTAGCGATTTCACATACAAAATGTAGTAGGAAACGTTTCAGGTCAAGTACAGTTCAGTGTAGAACAAAGAATTTTAAAAAGTCTTGAAAAGATTAAATTAATGAAAAATGCATAATATTGGTATGTAACAATTCTCAGTAGTGATTTTAAAATAGCTTCAGCAGTGTTGCTGCTTAAGGATAAAACATTTCTAAAAAGTAAAGAAAAAGCATAGGGGATAGTAAAGCTATAAAATCCATAATCTATAAAGCAAATGCATTCATTTTTCTCGCCTGTTCAGGATAGTTAAAATACAAGGTGGTATGGGCAGATCATTAGATCCCTCAATCTGGATTCCGGGTAGCAACAAGAACAGGGAGGATGGTCCTTATTCTTTCTGCTTATAGGCTAGCGGAACATGGTAGAACCTGCTTTTGTATCAACTGATTTTGAGGCTATAATGATATTATAGACCACCTTGAATTTTGTTATGTCTCTGAGGAGTACCACATTGGTTGTTAGTCATCCATGTTGGGCGTCATCTGAGCAAGAGATAGCAACCAGAGATATAATCTTTACTTTACAATTGATGCATTTGACCAACTTTTTCTTTGTGTGCAACACTGTGATCAAGTAATGGCTCTCAGAATTGTTATTGTCTCTTGATGTTTACCTTGGTAACACTTAGCACACACTAAATGCCTGTGGACAGCAAAAGAGAAAACTGTATTCATCAAAATGTTTTCTCCTTCTGCAAAGGTTTAATAAATCAGAAAACACAAACAGAGAGTAGTCAAAAGCTCTTCACCAGTCATACAAATAGGATTGTTCAAAGGAATATGCTTAGCTACTGAATTGGAGCACCTCCCAGGACAACTTAAGTTTAAATAACTGTGTTGTGGGATGCCTATAAATAGTTAGCTAAAAACCATCTCTGAGACTCCAGAGTTTTTCCTTCTCTTTTGAGAAAACACAGGCAAGAAATATTTTATTCATTATATATTCTATATAAAATAATTACTCTATAGATTATATTATATTTTTATTATATAACATATATTATTTTTTCCTAAGTTAAATAGGAATTTATTTGTCTTTCTTAAGGCAAATAAAGTCATCAAGTGCTTGGGATCACAGGAAGAAATAACTTGTGGGTATGTTCCTTAACCTTAAAAAAAAAAGGGGGGGGGGGGGGAATGAATGTCACTGAAGTCTCACATTGAGGAAAGGCGAAAAAGTCACCATAGGACAACCCTGTTTTTGCATTAAACTCTGGTTTTACTTTCATCAATTAATGCTATTACATAAGACCCATCATACCTTGGGCCAGACTGCTAAAATCTTTTGGGAAATGTTAAAACATCTACAAGCAATCTGTTTTTAATAGCTGTGAAGCATAAACAATTTGCATCCACTCCCATCACCACTCGTGGTTGACTCACACTCTGGAAATCAAATAACTTACATTTAGGCATGCAACTTTAGACATCCAATTTTGGTAACTTTGGTCCAAGAGTTTCAGCTCTACACAGAGCTATTGTATTCAATATAGTTGGCACTTACTCAAAATCCATACTGCATTTATTAATTCAAGTCACTTCATTACAAAATTTCTCCCACATTCTTCCAGCCCACTCTTATTCTAAATTTCGAGGCTAGAATTTATTTCAGAGACATTTCCATATGAAATGTTTTTTTTCCCATCTAATCCTCTAACTCAAGAAATAGCATTAAGAAGATACAAGCTGTGATATTTTTTCACAAAATAATCATTATAGTGCATAATAATGATAGTAATAACAGCATTGAAATGCAAACAGCACTTAATAAATTTGGCAACAGCAGTTTGTCCTTGAGAAGAAATAAACCGTTACTGTTTGTGGTGTACCATGCATCATGAACCAGCAACCACATACATTTTAAACTGAGAAATTACAAGGCTTTAAAGAAAAAAAAGTTGTTTTGGGAAACATTTCAGCAGACTCATCCACCAAATAAACAGCAAGTATTTCTGTGGGACACTTTCTGTGCCAGATGTAGGACTGTTTTGTGTTCCCAGGGTATGCTAAACATCTTCCAAATAACAGCACAAATCATTCACTATGATAGCACTGAATGGAACGTTTCAGTTGCTCAGGTGTAAGGGAACACTGTAGCCAGGGCCTTGCAAAGCTCCTGGCTAATTTCTGAGTAATGTAGGCCTAAAATAATATTAATAACAACAATAAAACATCTTAAGAGACCTTATTAAAAATATCCCGTTTGAGCAGGATCAAGGGAAAAAGTCTGTTTCTACTCCCTCTGGATGACCTTTTGGACCAACTATGATTATAATCATTCTTATGTTTTGTGGGATTTTTTTACTTCAAACTTTTGAGAATTACACCAATTATAAACAGTGAAAACTTTCAAGTAGGTTATGTGGAATCACGAGGATGCTTTAATTGTACCTGAAATTTCATGCTAATAACCTTGCCCAACAGCAAAAACAAAACTCCAAAGAATCAACTGACTGTAAAAGCTTACTGTCCTCCTACAATGAATGTCATATACACCAGATTTGTACTTCTGTCTTCTCTTTCTCATAACCAGTAATCGCTCCCATTCTACCTCCAAGCCACGCAAGAGTAATAACTTGGAATAATAAAAACTGTAAAAAAAATTATGTCCATTTATACAAACTATATTTTTTGCCTCTAGTCATTTGATTTTCACTGTAATACACTGAGAATTGCAAAATACAATATATTTAAAATCAACTTGATTCCTCTGTATACATATGTACATGAATATTGGGATTAGAAGTGAGACGAAAACATGATGAATTAAGCACAGAGGGAAATTCTGCTCTATTTCATCAGTGCTTTTTGAAAAAAAAAAAAAAGACTGTTTTCAATAAAATTGACAAAAGAGTGGACTAAATCACCGATGAAATTTTAATAGTTAAAATGCCTATTCCGTTACAGATTATTTTGACTATATTGAAGATCAAAGATACAAATGACATTTTGAAAGTTCTTATAATTTTCTATTTAAAAAAAAAGACTGACAGGAAAGGATAGTTAAAAACAGTTAAAGTAATAAGAAATCATGGAGAAAAGATTTTAGTTCCTTAATTAAAAAAAGCTACTTTTAAGAGCAGAGCCTTTCATGGGAAGAACGTGTTGGACTTGCTTCCAATAACAATAAAAAGAAATTTACTGCCCCCTCCTGGGCTAGTAAAACAAAGTTACGCTTTCTCTAAACAGTCACAAAATTGCACAGATGATGGTCTTTCATTAGTTAAAACAGAGACTCCATCCATATATAAAGTTGGTAGAACGGGTAATGACTATGGGTGACTGCTGGAAGTTAGAAGCCAAGTTCAACACAGGTTTGGTGGTGTTTGTTTGTTTGATTGGTTTTTATTTTGTCTGTTTGTTTGGTTTGGTTTTTTTACAGGGTGTGTGTGGGGTGTCCAATTCTTCTTTTGCCTATGATCCATTAATTTTCAAGATTTTAAGAAAACACTGATTATTCATAAAAATTTTAAAATGCCAACTGAGCCTGCCAATGGAAACTATGTATTATTTCATTTTCAAAACTAGAAAGCCAAATATGCAGCAAGGAATCTTTTTAAAACATCAGATGTTCAATCTAAGCCAGTCCCATGGCAGGATAGCTTGTACAACTGGTACATAAGTGGCCTAGAGCTTCACCTTGCTAAGTTGACACCTGACTTTGTCAGTGTTATGGGTGCATTTCTACCAGGATGAAATATGCTTCAATAACTTCCCAAACTATTTGGCACAAACATCCTTCTGTCAACATCAAAACTGGCTATTTTCTGCATTCTGCTTGATATTTATTGCCACTGATTTATAGGCAATGCAAAGAAATCCTGCCTTCCTCTTCAGTTTGAGAACCTTTATACCCTTCCTGGAGCATCACAAAGGGATATAATTCATTATCACGTTCAAAACCCTATTAAATTTTGTTCATAATGTCCTTTAGGACTAATGCTACAGTTGTAGAAGCAGTATCTACTGGTCACTGCACAGAGTTTTGCCCTTTGGGATGAAAATTAACTTTATGCTAGCAGATGAAGTTCTGAGGCACTTGCCCTATAACCTCTATCTGTGCTTTTTCAAAACCACTCTGAAATGACAGTTGATTTTAAGCCATAACAACCTGCAGCATCAGATCATCAAGTAAACAGTTACTTCTCACACTCTGCCATGCAATCAACAGATACCGATCCATTCTGCACCAAGTGAAGCTACCTCTTCCTTTACAAACGAAGTACAAAAAGATCATAATCTCTTTCCAAGAGAAAAAGCTAGGCCGTTCACTGCAGTTTGGAAATAATCAAACATGTATGCTCAAGCCTCACGCAGATGTCAGAATGCCTTGAGATTCCTTGCTGATGAATACGGTAAATGAAAACACCCATCTGGACACACAAAACGGACGCACAAACGAAACCCTGGCCAAATAATTAACTCTGTATTGATGACTGTGGCCTTTAATTTAGATTGCTCATGAAACTCATGTAATTGTAGACTATCAAAACAAAGTACAAAAATAACAAGCATTTTATTATTCTGAGAAAAATACATAAAAAACATTATAAGCCTCTAAAGTTATCACCACAGACACTGCTTCGGGCTTCACAAGGCAAAGCACTTCATAATTATCTGCTTTGATAGGATGCTTACTGTATTATTAAGTTTAATCAACTGTTATATGAAACAAGGAGGTCTTCTAAGTACCTCATAGAACATTCCTTACTGAGAATACATCAGAAGGTGTAGATAGTCCCCAGAAAAATTCTCCAGACTATCACCCACATAACATAAATTATGATTTCAGAGGTATGCAACTTTGCTTCTTTTCATTAGCAAAAAGGATGTGCTTTGGAAGGTGTTATGCAGATCTTTTTCAGCTGTAGAAAGAATGTTTAGTTATAATATTGAAAAAATACAAAGTTCAACAGAAGTCAGTCTTAAAAAGGGGACTTATCACAACATAACAAAAAAAACCACCCAACCTGACTGATATGAGAATCTGACACCAAATAAAAACCCAACCCCAAACCAATAAAATTGTTGTAGATTTCGAAATAAAGACATGGGAGAAATTATAATACAAATACCAGCCCTGGTAGTTCTTCCTCAGCTTATGCAAACAGCAGACTTCTATGTCAATACTTTTCCTTTGCCTGTTACAAAATGCATAACATTCTCCTCTAAATTCCTCCGGAAAGTCTTTATAGGTATGAGGTATCTGCCATCAGGTATCGTGGGGGTTAGAAAGGGAGGAAGGTATTCAGGGGAGAAACACGTGCACAGAGAGGCACTGTAAATCTCCTTTGATTCTTCCATCATCTAGATGCATGCTTACATGTTTTGTTCTACCTGTGGAAATTGTCCATAAAAAGTAAATCTGACAGTTTTGGAAGCTAATTCCCCTTAATTTGAAATAAATCTTACATTACAGATAGCATTAAATGGATTTGTCTATGCAGTGGCATGGTTTAGCTGCGTAACTGCTACTGCATATTTCTAACTGCTGTTAGAAAATCCTAACATTAATTCTATTTTTCTGCATAATGAAGAGTGGAAAAATGATCTGCTATTTCAAATCCAGTTTGGGATGACAGGCACTGATTTGCCCTCATCAAGGTGATGTTAAGTGGTGTTGTAGAGTTAAAGTGATGAGTTTTCTCCTAAATGTGCATTTCCGTATTTTAATTATTTATTTTTTTTTTAACCTTGTCTCTGTCTTTTCTAGGCATGTTTTGGGAACATTTGCACTTCTACTTGTTTTAACTTCAAGTATTGACTATATTCTTACCCGTTATAATTTATACTATTTATTTTACACTATAAAGATAGTTCACATTATCAGACAGAACGAAGGTGGAGTAAAAACTGAAATTTGAAGGTATTTGTATAGGTAATAATGAAATCAAGCTAGTGCATTGTGCCTTCTGTGAGTGGAAATAGGTACACTCCTGATCAAGGTTCAGGATAATCCAGAGATCAGGTTCAAAATCTGCCACAAGTTTACAGTGAGGCTTTGGACCAATCACCTCATCTTTCACTTCCTTATGCTGACCGTATGTCCTTAGACTGCATTCCCTTTGAGGCATGGAGAGACACTGGCCTTATAATGAACATTAGATTTCCAGTATCTACCAGTTACAAATTTGCTCCATCTGACAATGGTAAGGTGCCAGAGGAAGGTCAATGCACGGGCAAAGCAGCTAGCCAGAAAGCCAGTTTTCCATGTTTGTCATACCCAAGCAAGGGTGCCAAAATTCTTTGGGCTGTTTAATTAAAGTTTGTGTATACTGGAGGTTGGTTTTGTATTTCAAAACAGTTGCAAAAAGAACACTTCTGGCATGTAACACACTCATCAACGACTGATAAGGTACTTCTGAAAATGTGAAGTGGGAATCAAACTGTTCTCCTCCAGATTCAGAGGCATGAGACACATTTTGGAAGAGAAGGTCTGTTACACAGTGTTGGTCAAAAAAACCCTGGCAATTTTAAAAAATAAAATGTTATAATACTATTTTTAACTAGACTGCTGAATAACTTAAGAAAACCCCACACACATTGCATTGGACTTGATAAGCCAGAAAAGAAACAAAGGTAAATCTTAAAGGAGAGTCCTGAAGAGGACCTTGTGACGACAAGTAAAGTGGAGTTTTATATCCATGTTTCAACTGGTGAAGAGGATTCAGTTGAGACTGTGAACCTCTCCCCAGGCAACTAAAAGCTGCACTGTTGTTTATGATGATTAATTTCCTAGGCTGTTAGGTTTCAAGGTAATGCATTATTTACATTGAACTTCAGTAAAAGCTAAATGCATTCAGTCTTGGGAAGATATTTTGAAGGTGTGGAAAGGATTAGGATAAGGGGAACTAAAATAAAATGGCTACATGAAGAATCCTGTCAGCTTCAGAGGGTAAAAATTGTAAAAGTAAATGTAATGATTGGCTGTAAAATATGTATGGATGAAGTGAAATTTTGAAAAAATGTTTTTGATTCAAAGTTTTCAGGACTGAAGCAAGTGAACCTTAAGGTGGGAAAGGCAAGGAAGTGTACCTGGTGATGTTACTGTATTGTAATGCCATGCATTCCACAGATGCTCAAACTACATCTTAGAGCAAGATTTCTGGATTATATTCAACCACAGTTATGCAGGTGCAATAAGACTGTATACATCATACGCTAAGCCACTACTAGACATGTAAATAAAAAAAGATGAAAGGTCCTGTTAGAAAACATTAGGCAGAATATCCAGAAACCAACGTAGCCTAATTGGTAAATAAATCTTCCTGTTTTCTACACACTAAGAAATTTCTGTCAGCGATGGTAGTAAGCCCCATACCACGGGGAGCCAAGAAGTATTAATCCAGAGAAGATTCTTTCTTACTCAGTGCTCTAACAGATTGAAAGGGTTAGAGAACCCATGTGCTGATGCATTCTATCAATAATTTTTTTAACAGATGAGAAAGGAGCTTGACAAATGTTTAGCTAATTAAAATAATGTCCAATTAGTGTATCTTTCTGTAATCTCCCTTTTTTTTTTCCAAGCAGATTCTTTGATGCCTTTTCCCTTTAGGTTAAAGAACTTCCCCTTAGTACTACACAAAGCATACTCGGTAAAAAGAAAATGAAGTATAAACAGAATATGGAACGGGTTGCCAGGGGAAAGCTAACCTATTTTACTATCTGGATGGATCATGGCATCTTCAGTTAATTTAAAAAAAAATTTACCTATTTGTATTAAGGGATTAAAGTATTATGAACCTCCTCCAATTCGTAACTCAAAGATAAAATACAGGCAAGTTGTAACCAGTAAATCTATTTTTGAAGCAACAAAACCTACGCTGCAAGATTTAAATGTCTACACTGTCATAAAGAGCTTCATATTTAAAATATTACAGAGACTGAGATTACATGTCCTGGTTTGTTTACTCTGAGTCTAACAACGAAGACTTACATTAAGTATGATTTAAAGCTTATGACAAGAGCCTAGGAATCAGTAGATACCAATACTGAGTAATCCCTCTTGTACCGTGAGCCTGCTGTAGATCCTGAGGCAATTCACCCAGTTTCAGGTTTCTCTTCCATACAGAGGGAACAGATAACAATACATACCTATCTACCACAGGTGTTTCAAAGTTAAGTTTTTCAATTCGTGGAGAGTTGACTCAGATTTCTTAGTCAGATGCTAAAAATAACTACACTGATATTTTGAAGCCGTGTTAGTGGATTTCTACTTGTGCAATCTTTTAAAAACAAGGATCTAAAATGTTAGTTTGTTGAACCAATGTACTCGCTTTCAGTAAAGCATGTTTAGGATACTTTTGGTTGCACTTATATGACATAGGCTATACTATTTTAATAATCTGTGCTTGAGATATATGGTGATGAGGGAATTATTGCATACCTGGGGGGATAGTGTAATTAGAAAAGTGGCACAGTAGGAGGATAAAAATTATTTTAAGGTCTTCAGAAATTAACCAGTCACTATTCCACTGACATTTGTTTTAAGTTGCTATAGGAGCATCCAAGTGAGAAGCATGAACAGAAAATCAAAAGAAGTTGTGGTATTATAAATAATTAAAATTTCTGCCCTATCATTTCTCAAGGCTCATAAGAAGCAAGGACGTGCAACCAACTGGGTCAGACAAATGAATCCATTCACACAGCTGGTAAAAGAGTCTGCCTGAGCATAGCTAATGTGTTGGGGTAGGAATATTTGAGCAGGTATAATTATACTAATGATTTATTGAATGTTTGATTAATTGGAAATTAAGTGAATGCACAGTGGCAGAATTGTCATAGCAAACTGTTCAGCTGTTTGGTTAAAAGGTGCTCAATCTCCCTTCAGTAAAGCAATTAAGAACATCTTAAATCATGGAAATGAATTATCTGTGCAGAATTATCTGATGCAATGATACTCTTACACACAAACTAAAACCAACAAACTACCCTAACAAGAAGTGAATTCATGAACATGTGAACTTAAAACACAAGTACCTTACATTGTTCGTGAAAACAAAGGATTAAATGGCCCTTCTGGCTTCCTGCAGTATAATGTGGGAGAGATATGTGGAATTAGCTTAATAAAGTCTAAATACCCAGTTTAGAAGGCAGCCTAGAAACCTCTAGAATAGGCTCACACTGCAATTGACTAATCGATTAATTGTTAACAAAGCTATTTCCCAGGTAAGTCTTTGATTTTATATTTTGAATGAGCATTGCTTTAGAGTAACTTAATAAAGAAGCTCTAGCATTGCCTTATTCAAGTTTTTCAAGCAATGGTTACAGAATCTGCCTAAATAGTGTTCTGACATTTCTTTTTCATTCTGAATTCACTGATTAAAAGTCAACTCCAATCCAAAATTACTTTAGGTGCTACAGTTGCAGTCTCAGCTTGGGATATGAAACCTAGTTGTTCCCTGGCATATTTTGACCAGTCATCACCACTTGGATCCAGAAATTGTCTTGCAATAGGTTTTTTATAATGTAGTTAACAAAATAAAGCAAAGTCCCTTCATATCTGGGATATTATCAAAAGACTAAGATTATATAATGCAAAGCCAGAATCAGAACACGCAAATGAATAGTCAGACTGCAGCAGGTAATTATCAGATAATAGGTCTATTATTCTTAACATTTGAAGTCTTTGGTAAGGCACTTAAAATTTTAGAAGAGAACAGCAAGCCCACAGCTAGTTCCTGGAACATAATATTTCTTTAGGCGTTCTATAAAAAACAAACATAGACTTTACTATTAATCTTGATCAATTTAAGTAAGTCTGTCAGGACACAGATCAGGAGACTACAGGCACACTGCAAAGCCAAACTAAAATCAGGGCCAGTAATTTATTTTGTACTTCTGTGGAAGGAATAGGTTTATATGAGTGGGACAGTGGTGTCAGCCTTGAAAAGGCACATTACCGGGGACACTATTCTGTTTGAAAGTTTCTGCTTAAGTTGATGCATATTTATGTGACAGCTAAATCACAGTTACCTAAACAAGCTGTTTTCTATATAAAATTGGATTTTGCTTTTAAATAGCCTATGTATAGAAAAAAATCTTTTATTTGTACAAAGCGAACAGCTCTGTTTAATTACTAATCATAGCCATGACTTAAGAGGACCTTGCAGCTACAGAAGATTTGAATATTTTCATGTCAAATCATGGTGACTCTTTTCCCACAAGGCACTAATTATGTCATGATGCACACCATATAATGTCTTTAGTTTAAGCACAGAGTCCCAATGATCAAAATTAAAAACAATTTGTGTTTTCTACATTTACCCTCTAAACAGGACTCTTGTTCTAGCTACTGACTTTTTTCTCCTTATGAGAGGAGAGTGGTAGCCCTGTGAGCTTGCTGAAACTTAAAAAAGCAAAAGGACTAAAGAGAGATCAAGTGAGCTATATCCTATTACATTTTATGCTCACTTTCAATTTGAATAGCCCCTTCAGTAATACTTGAAAACACTTCATACTACAAACACAGTAAAATGGATGCCACTTGACAAAGCCAAGCATGGAGCAAGACTATAACATCATACTGCTCCTCCTTTCCCACTTAGTGGCAGAATACTCTGATTCTGATTAACAGAAAAGCTAATTAAAATAAAATTAGCACTCTGCTTTCCCTGCTGTCCTCCCTGCTGTGAAAATCTACTGGTACACCAACTTGTAATTACCAAATTGACTTATTTAAAAAAGTGTTCTTTGCATTTCCATTTATCATATTTTGTTCTCCAGCCAATCTGGCTTTTTGCCACTTGAACAAAAGTAAACACTACCCTTCCACCCTTATAGAAGATGCCAATATAAAGACCATTGCTAAGCTCCAAATTGTCTATCAAGCAGTTGAACTATTACTTATGGTTTTACATAACCCTACAATCTTAAAAAACACATGCATAATTGATATCAACATGCCAAAACGTAATAAATGGCAAATACACCTAGTAAGCTATTCATAGAAAAAACTCACACGGTTAGAAACACTAGAGGCACCTTCAGAGAGGGAACCTAGCAAAACAATGAGCAACTGATTCACCACATTGCTTCTAATTTGGTTACTGACAACAAACATAAGAGGAAAGCTGACTGAAAACAGGTTGACAGAAAACAAGTAACAGCCAGGGCATCACCAAGTGTTAATTCCTATATAACACACCATCCCTGAAAGAAAAAGTGTGTGCTGGTTAAACCCCCAGTTTTTGCAATTAAAGTGAGGCCCTAAACAAGATCAACTACAATCAGAGTTGAGCGATTTACATTACTTGCAAGATAACTCAGTTACAGTACGTAAGTTAAACATGTATATATTATTATTAAAATGTAAAGTAAGGTGGAGAACTAAAATTATATTTAACCTTTACAGAGATGTTAACTTCATGCTGAGGGCCACAGCAGATGAATACTGCACTAGCGGAATGGATGCGTTTGTGTGCCCTTCTGCCACTTTCTCGTATTGACACTTCACCTGTTTCTAGGTCTAGTGAATGGGCTATTCATTAAGCCATTTAGGCAAAAATTCTCTACCCCTAAAGTATGGTCTACACTGACTTATACATCACCTCCAAATCCATACAGATGCTGAGAGATAATCAGTGTAAAAAAAAAAAAAAAAAAAGGAGGTATGCCTAAGAAGATTTAAAAACTAATAGCAGTCAGTAGTAGCTCTATACATACATTAAGTCTGTGTTCAACTCAGAGTAAATCCAGGTATTAAAAGGTGAGCAACCTTTCAGCCATTTGCATGCAAACATGCAAGTTGTTCTACTAGAAACGAACTATGAGCACAAATTTCACAGAATCACACGACACTTGAGGTTGAAAGGGGCCTCTTGAGGTCTCCAGCCCAACCCCTCTACTCAAAGTAGGATCCACTACAGCAGCCTGGTTAGAACTTTGTCAAGTCATGTTTTTAGTATCTCCAATGATGGAGACTCCAGAACCTCGGTGGGCAAGCTGTTCTACTGTTTCATCACCCTTACAATAAAAAAGGGGGGGAAAAAAAGAAATTCTTATATTTAAATGGAATTTCCTGTATTTCTGTTCGTGCTCACTGCCTCTTTCTTTTCCTGGCACTGGGCACTAGTGAGGAGAGTTTGACTGTGTTCTTTATTCCCAGCAATCAGGTATTTCAGAGAGAGGTATCTGGAATTTGACGTCTTCTCCAGGTTAAACAATTCCACTTCTCTCAGCCTCTCCTCATTCATCATCTTTGTGGCCCTTTGCTGGGCTCACTCCAGTATATTGACATTTCTTTTGTACTGGAGGAGCCCAGGACTAGACACAGCAGCCTAGATGTGGCCTCACCAGTGCTTAATGCAGGGGGGTAATCACCTCCCTCTACCTGCTAGTGATGCTCCTCCTAATGCAGCCCTGGGTACTGCAGGTCATCCTTGCCACAAGGGCACATTGCTGACTTGTGTTCAAGCCGTAGTCTACCGAGATTCCGAAATTCCCATGTCCTTTTCTGCCAAGACGCTTTCCAGCTAGTTTGCCCCAGCCTGTACTGGTACATAGAGCTATTTACCCCCAGGTGCAGGACTCTGCACTTCCCTTTGTTGAACCTCATGAGACTCCTGTCTGCCCATTTCTCCAGCCCATCAAGGTTCTTCTGAAAGGCAGCACAACCTTCTTGTGCATTGAACACTCATCTACAAACCTGCTGAAGGTGCATTCTGTCCCATCATCCAGGCCAAATTTCAAATACAATAATGAAAGTGGAATCATTAATTAGCAAGTTTTGTCCCTCATTTTCAAAGCAGAAACCTGTCTTGTCTTTGTCAAGAATCAATTGCTTTCCTTCTCTGAACTGTAGATGCAACTATCATATCTCAGGTTTATCTTAAGATATAACTCAACATACTGCAGATAGGTATTTGTACTAATGTCTTCCTAAAAATACCCTGAGGCATTGACACATACCTAAATGTTACTGCTGGCATTTACATGTTAACTGAACTGATGTGTTAGCAGTATTAAAAGAAGAATAAGTAGGTAGGATTAAGGAAGTATAAAAATCTTGCCTACCAATATACCAGAAATGGGAATCCACTTTTTCATTCCTACTTAATGATAATATGCTAAAGGAAGCTTGACTGTAATTCAGTAGATTAGGGTTTGTTTGGTTTTTTTAAACAGAAATTACAATAAGCCCGTGAAACAAAGATATTTAAAAACAGACAAGGTCAAAACCTACCCATTATTTAAGAGAAGTATGCCAATAATGAGAATAGCCAGCTAGGGCAGCTGCTTAGAACTGTAATCCGTAATCTGTAATTGACTGTAATCACTTCAGCCAGAAGTGATTACAGTCATCCTGTTTAAATTAAAAAAAAAGAAAATAACAAAGACTGAAGATATTCTAGGTTACTTCCAACAATTATCACTCATATCTTGTGCTGCTGTATATTGTAGGACTTGATACATTTTATCTATAGACAAACAAGAAGCATGTTACTTTATTGGTACTGATGTAACAAAATTTGAAAAAATAAATCTGAGTGACTATGAAACTACTTTCCTCATCTAGCAGCAGGAAGAAAGACTCTTGCCAAATATAAAGTCTCTACCTAACATTTTCCATCACCAATAATGGGACAAGATGTTTCTATACCAACAAGAAAGAAAAACAGGTGATAGAACGTATGTAAAACACAGAAAATGTGGTCTGACCAGATTTAAAAGAAATAACTCTTAATCATTCAGGTGATTTTACAGATATTGTATGCTAAGTACAGAAAGCCGCAGAGGAAATAAAGAGTTTCAGATAGTTTTTCATACACATGTATGATTAATTCTGCTTCTATTTGGGTAACAACAACAAGATTTGAATAGGTGTTGACATTGGAATCACCTACCATATAGTAAGCCTGCACCCATAAACTGTTTTTTCAATGTAGGATCAAAAGATATTTTCCTTTGCTAAAAGAGTACTGAAAAATTAAGAAAGAATTATATTATTTGATGACCTTACTGCAGGGACTTTGATTATATCAACCAGCTAAAAGAAGGAACAGAGAATAGGTCATCTAAGAAAATAAGAGAACATCATCAGCCAGTTCAGTATTTACTGAAATTCTCAGGTTTGTCAGTAGTATAGAGGTACGAGTCCTGTATAAATTGAGGAACAAAAATAATACACTGGATATGTAGGACTGAAAATAACCTTTGAAAAATCTAGCACTGCAATAAAGAGGGATTACCATTTGCTAGAAGGAAGGAATGAAGTGTAGGGTTCTAGCTTTAGAGGGACATAACGATATTGCTCTTATTTTTTTTTTCTTTGAGATCACGAAAAAGAGGAACGCAACAGTTTTGCTGAGCTTCTTTGCTGAAAGTATCAAGAACCTTCAACAAAACACTCCTGCACGGAAAAAACTCTAAATAAGGGAAGGGACAACTCAGTGAACGGTGCACGAGGAAACCAAGAAAACAATCTGTATGGAGATAGGGAGATGTCAGCAACATAAGAGATTTCTGATTTTGAAACCCAGCATCATTTGCTTTGAAAACAACAAACATTCTTCAACTTTGTTAAAAATCTTTCTGAAAGCTAACTGCAAACCTGCCAATTTCCTCCTAAACCTGTGTATATACTCCTGGAAATATACTTCAGGATACTCCAGGAAATCTTCAGTGAAAAAAGAGCACTGTTAAGTCATTCAAAAGTCTTTCAACTGCTTTCACTGTTTTAACCATCAATGAGGAACAGATGCCCATGTATCCTTTTAACTCCTAGCGACTGGCCAAGCCGCAGTGCCCAAAAAACCTAAATCTGTTTGTAGGCAGAGTTGTGGATAGCGATTTCCATGTCTCTCTGCATTTATTGGGCAAAAATTTAATAAATAACTGAAAGTCTACAAATATCCTTTTTCCTTCCTAAAGAAATAATGTAATCCCATTTTTAAAATATATATGCGCACACCCACATACACGTACATTTAGTTAAAGGTGGTGAAATTTCTCCCATGAACTCCCACACATGGAGAACATATGCCAATGAGCCACTTGTTATCAAGCCCACCGAGACACACCTTCCCTTGTCCTCAGCAGTTTCCTGGGGGACCCTTTGTTAGAGCAAACAGACGTTGTAACTCTACCCAAACAAGTCAAGGCAAACATTTAGGTCCTTTCCAGAAAAACACTCGGACTTGTGACAGGCAGAAGAGATATCTCCAGTTGATGCTTCGACTATGAAACTGAAAATAGCATAGGACCTCCACCCTGCCTTGACCAGCACTGTTCTGTGCAAATACTGCAGAAAGTCTATATGACAAATGTATTTACTAGAAAGCAAATGTTGTAAGGAGTGACCATTCTTCATTTGTTTATTGATTAGAAGGCCTGAATTCATTATCTGCCCTGTAAAAAAAGTGAACGTATAGACATATCTCTGAGCTATTCAAGATTTTCAGGAGAAATATTAATTTCATCATTAGGGACATAGTTCTCAATGTAAGTACTTTCAATTTTACAACAGAAAACGATAATTTTCATGAGCTATTAACTGTCTGGTTTTGGGAGCTTCCACACTTTATTTTTTACTTTTCAGTTCAGTTTCTTGATATTCTTATACCATAACGTAAGCTGCATACCACTGCAACAGTGACAGCACAGACTGCATGTCTGAAATCATAAAAGCAAACTAAAACCTCCCTTTAATATGCAACATATAACACATATATGTTATTTATATGACCCAATGAATAAATAAACTATGGTAGAGAATGAATAGTACTCAGAACTCATGCAACCTTATGTGGTTTTTTTTTTAATATACGGACAGCAGATGGTAAATCTCCATGGTACAGACAGCTAAGACTATGGTGGTAGTGGTGGGAAAGATGCTATAGCAACTTCATTGCTTTGTGGTTCAGCTTAAGCCAGGTGCCTAGGAGACTTTAAGTAAATTAGGAATCAGTGATGGAATGTGGTACACAGTTCTTGAGATATTACTGCTCAAAGCATCCTGGTGCCAATTGTTGTAGTGATGAGGGCCTGCTGTTTGCCACCAGGCAGAAAGGTTTCATTAACCAACCCCTAGGATTTAATCTTTACGATGTTTTTGACATTTACACAACATTTTTCATTTTTCATTACCCCAAGGAAAAACAAGGGGGGAAAAGAATAAAGGATCTCTTGTTTGCCAGACCATCATTTAAAAAGACTGAGCTGGCTTTATGAAAGTTTTTTTTATGCAGTCATTTTTTATTTAGTACAGTATTATAATCATCAAAGAATTAAATGCATTTTTAGACTTTGTAGTTCAGATAGGGAACATTAGAAAACAACTTTCGCCATATTTTATGTTTTATTAACAGATGCAAAAAAACGAACATACTCTCATCCCCTCTTACCTCAGTCTTGGTGCTTATTTCCATCCAACATCTAGAGGGCTAAAATCTTTGTCAGTGTAAATATATTTTTTACTACACATGTACATTAACATCAGTTGAAAGTGTGATAAGAAAACTCTATATAATATGTATCAAAATAAGTTTGTGTAGATATTTTTCATTTCTTCCTAAAAATGAATCAGTATTTTCCTATTAAGCAAAAATTTTTAAAACTTATGAAGCTTTTTTTGCCTCCCCCCTCCCCTGCCCCCACCTGATGTTTTATACCATACCAACTTGGTGCTTTATAAGAGGAAAAACTGAGGATGAAAATATAGTTTTCTTTCTTCCACACACTTAAGTATTTTTGCATGCTTTATCTGGCACTATGCTTGTCTCATCAATTTAGCAACAGAGAGGGTGAAAACTCACTCACAGGAAAACTTCATTTAGAGCAAAATGTTAATTACACTATTTTTAAAGGCTTTTAAAAAACTATATATATGAAATTCAGTCTTTGTTTGCTAAAATGCACAGGAAGTAAATTTACCACTAAGAAAAAAATCGCATACTCATCTACTGATCATAAATACATTTCTTTTCCTCTACCAGCTCCTATAGCCCCACACTGAAATAGGTAATTTTCAGAGAACACTGAAGCTCAGCAGTTCTAAGCTTTTGTTTTCTCTTTTATTTTCTTTTTTATAATGTGAAAGTATTTCAGAGTTGAGAATAGTTTACTTGGTGACATCCAGCCCTCTGCACAAATAGCATGATAAAAGGAGAACCCTGTCTATAATGCAGTCATACAAAACCTGAAAGCCAGTCATAACAATGTTTCACATAAAAGCAAAATACAAGCAAGATTTAAGAGCCCAAATCTCCTTAGGAATGCCCCTCACATTTCTTCCTTTGCGTTTGCAACAGATGAATACTACCTCGTGATCTTCAGGGTTCGCGTATGAATAATCTACACTAATCAGTGAGCTGATAAATACTTTTCCATACTAAGCATCTGCATATTCCCACACAGGAAAAATAACATAAGGAGGCATCCATAATGCCCCCATGATTTAAAAGAAGTGTGGTTCTACATGAGCACCTTAAAAGAGAAGTAAATTATTGGAATGTACATATGGTTGTCCAATTGTCAAGGCCAAATGAATATTCTTCACCACACTGCAATGGTCTTTTTGCAACTACAATTGAAATGAAAACCAAGACACTGTAGTATCCAGTATTGTAACTGATTTCTTAAGTAGGCTACATTAAGGCAAATTGAGAAGAAAGGTTTTTCCTAATATTTCCAAAAGATGCTGGTATCTGTATGAAGTTTCAACTGCCTTCGATTATCAACAGCTTCCCTATCAGATAGAATTGCCATGGGACTGGCTTATTTGGGATTAAAAATATCATGAAAAAGCATTATGTAGACCAGATAGCTTTCTATGGAACTTTATAGACTGTTAGAGGAAATTCTAAGATCAGAACTCTTAGAGTCATTGGGCACTTTGAATAAACCTCAAGGTAGAGGTTTATCATTAGTCCTTTTTTTTCCTACTTCCACTTGAAGATCAGTCAGCATTATATGTCTGGAATAATGTGCTTGGGAAAACATTCAAAAATCGTATTATTCATTTAAAAAATCCACTATATTGTATAAAACACTGAAGGTGTGCAACCTTTCCCTCATAAGAACACCATTTACACTAAAAATTAGATTCCATTTTACAGAATCCGAACATTTAAAAAATTATTTAAAAAATCACTGGTACTTCTACTGTGTAAAATAAACCAGTACAGTGTTATAGTTGCCACAGATATTATTTCCAGCAGCCGGGTAAACCACAGCACCTTACAGGTGGCCAAAAAGGATCTAGTACACTGTTAAAATATTTTGTTATCGATACTATAGCAGTCTACATCTAAGCTCCTTCACACTCACCCATGCAACCCCTTCATGAAAATATTTGTTCCACATCTTTAAGAACACTTGAAATCTACCAATAATGCAAATAAGAAGGAACTAAATATACAAACAGCAACACCGTTCAACAGCACGCACTGAAGAAAGCCTAACCTGAACTCCTCATCAGGGATCAGAACAGATGACAAAACCAGATCATTTATTTCCAAGGAAATCAGGAGAAATAGTAAACGTTCAGAACTGCTAGTCACTAGATAATAGTCCTCTTGCACTGAGTATTTCATTTTCTAGCCAAGCAACTGACTACCTGTGAAAGCAAGGACAAGCGTCTATCAGGATGACCAAATAGCTCCCTACTGCCAAAATGTAAGTTAGCAGGAGGGGCACTACGGTGAAATGGACGTCAGTATAAATCAAGTCTGTGGAAAAGGGAGGGACCAAGAGCCCTCCATTTTTCTCTCTCTGTGATGGTTTGGGAAACTAATGTTCACGTTTAATACTAAGCCAGTAACTCTCCAAATCATAAAAACTGAAACAATAGGGGACATTTTTGAACCCCCTTTTGCATTTCATTGCATTTATTACTGCTTGCATTATATTTGCAAGTTTTTCACCAACACTATATAGAAATTGAGATTGTTTTGTTACCATTTGCCAACTATTAAGTATGGGAGACTTAAATTAAGACTGAGACAAGAAGAAATTTCAAGAAAGAGACTTTTAAAGAAATAATCTAGAAAACTCCATATTTGAGAATTAGGGAGAATTTTTGTGGCAGCTGAACATTTCTATGAATGCATATATATGTCTAAGTAAAACCAAATCTTTAAAGAACAGGTATAGGGAATTTGGAAATTATAGGATCACTGAATATCAGCAGCTTTTTCATGTGCTTCCTAAAAAGAATCTGGAATATCTAATTAAATGTCAGCATTGATTGCTTTTTGCATTTTTAAGTTTGAGTTTAGTGGATCTGCTTTTCAAAAACTTCTAACACCAAAATAAAAACAGAGATAAATAAGAAAAAGACAAATTAAATACTGTTTTGTCAGAAAAGTTATGAATTACTTGAAGAGCTGGTATATTAATCATTTTATTAAGACTGATTTACTATTACAGGATTCTGATGAAGACAGCTGATATATTCTGTATAATTAATCTATGTCAACTCAAAGAGATTTTTATCTCCTAAAAGAAATTGGTAAAGATAAGGAGAATCGATTTCCTGCCCCTCCCATCTCTCAGATGAACCCATGTTTGAAGAACAGCATTACCAGTTTGTTATTTACTGTAAAACAAAATCTCACCAATATATTTAGCAAACTTATAAGGATGAAAGTCTAGCCTCACATTATCATCACAGACAGAAAACAGTAAACTTAAACTAACAAGCAATTACAGAAGGTTTTGTTTGAATAGAATAGTGGTCAATCTACAGAATTTCACGTCACCTCAACAATATCACAATATTGTCTGCTGCAAATAAAAAAAATAATCACATGAAGTATTCTAAAATAGTTTTGTATGTGCCTGAAAAATTAAGGCAGTTCAAAATAACCAATTTTATGTCACTTTACAACTGGCTGTTTCTAGAATAATCAAAATTGTTCTGCGACCTAATAAACAGTTCCACCTGTCCTGAGGCTCTGCAACAATAACTTTACTTTGAAAAGTTATATAGGAAGAGGAACAAGACGAGTCATACAGGAAAATCCACAAAGAAAAATACAAGTAAATATTAGCCTGACATTTTGGCTTTAGAGACTTTTCTGAAAATAAATAATTCTCAAAATCTTTGTACAAATGCATCACTTCCTTTATTGACAGGTAATACTTATATGCCTTAATCATACAGTATCAGCATCCTTTTCTGCTGGGTTTTTTTTCTCACAAACTGATCTTTGAAAAGGCCAAGATCATGTAGAAGACGGTATTTCTGAGAGACTTCCTTTCAAAGGATACTATTAGCTATATTGCTGAATACACAAAGTTCTGTTGCTTAAGTTCATTTACCAAATGAAGCTATCATGAAAGTTACTGGGTTTTTTACAGATTTACATGATGGAAATTGGGATAAAAGTAACTGTGGTGACTGTAGTCTTTGTCTGTATCTATAGGGCAACAGTCTGCATTTAGTATAATAATGGAATGTCTGTATAGAGCTGAGTACTTAGCCTTTGCTCAAATCACATTTTCTGCTAAATGTACGGCTCCTTTAAATATAATTAGCTGTCAGCATAAACATAACTTCAAGCAACTGTTTCCAGTGTCTAAGGGACTTCAAGAATCTGTGTCTACAATTCAGCCAAGGTAGCCACACATATTCAGGAATTATAAAGAGAAGTTTGTGATTAAAATTTACCTCTCATGTAATACAACAAAAGAGCACATGTTGTGCTGCCACACAGCTTTGGAAAAATCAGACAAACAGCTTAGCCAAGTTGTTATGAATATTTTGTTACTGACACTTACCATCACAGGCTCACTCCTAAAAGCAACAACCACCACCCACTCACAACAAAGAACAGACAAGATTAGCTGAATGACCATTTCAAAACAAATTAAAATATCAAGTAACATGTGGGAGGATTGTAACATCTGAAACTGATCATTTCAGAGTAGCCTATGTATAGGCAATCGGAATCAGAGACTTAATGAAGAATAAAAGAAAGACTTCTCTATGGAACCAAGCTTTGGAAGCCAATAGTAGACTCCAACCATTTGCCATAAGTAAAACAGAATAGGAGTTCTTCCCCAAACAGCCAGGTTCTCCATCCAATTCAATAACCAGGTAATTTGTTCCCTTCAGGCAATATCCAGCCCTTGCACTGTACAATAATTTCAGCATATTCAAAAGGAATTAAACTGATTTAATTATTAAAAAAAGACAGTGGTCAGATATTTTAGGAATCTCTTTTCACAGATTAGTACTTAGCATGAAATATTAAGTTAGAAGATAAGCTATAGTATGTTACAGCTTCATTTTTATTTCTACAAGATAAAGTCCCCGATATAACACTGAATCTCTGTCAGCTTGTTTATTTTTTTAACTTCCTCTTTCATGATAGGTGAATGTTTAATACCACTGGATGACTTTTTTTCATTGTCAAAGATCTTTCAGGATTCTTAAGTACTTGCTATACTAGTAGAAATGCAATTAAGAATAATTTAGTTAAAAAGTATGAAACATAACTGCACAGTGTACACCTCCACTCCTAGCTGCATGGACTCACTTCTGAGACACATTCAAAATATAACATCCATACAGCAAAATTTCTTATGCACTAAATCTATATTAAAATGACATTGGCAGTTGATTTAAACTTCATTAAACCTTAAATAGTTTACTGAATAATTAGAAAATACCATAAATGTACATTTTATGTCTTCAAAGAGCACTGTTACAAAAGGGATAACACATACTAAACTTACTCTAACTTTTAAATGTGTTCTTATCATTAAGCACAAAGAAAAATATCAGCCTGATGAGATAAAAGCAACAGGTATAAACTGTGACTGAACAACCAAACTGTACCAAAGATGTTATATTATCTACTGAAAAAAATAAAGACAACAAGAGAAAGAAAAACTAGTATTTAAAAAAAAAAAAAAGCCCACAACCCAGGCAAACTTCATTATAGAAATTGCAAATTCTATGCCTTGTTGCACATTTCATAGGACAGAACCACAGATCCATTTGTGTTAATCAGGCAGGCGATCATAGCTAGCCTAGCAAGCTTTAAAACTACACAAAGACTACCATTAACACAGCATCAGCCAAACCAAGTAAATTCTGAACTTTCAATTTCTCTAAGAACTTATTATTCAGTTGCGTACAGAATCAAGCTGCATACCATTAAGGTGCCTATCAACTAGAATTTCCCTTTCCATAGATTATGAACATCTGTATGTATATAATCTAAACACCATACTTGGAAATTCTGATAAAAATTTTACATTAAGTAATGGCAACTGAACTTAAATTTAGAACTATTTCTTGTGCCTCATTTTATACTTTCGAGTACTATTTAATGTAAGAGATCAAATACACTGTGAGACGACATACATTATCTTATCAGCAGTTCATCACCAATGGCAGAAAGAATATATAGAATAATATAGGTTATGCAATTTCTCATTTGTTATTTACACAACTGCTTTACTATAACACGTCCAAGAAAGAAGTTTTCTCTACAAACAGCTATTAAGCTTACCAGGCCAAAAATCACATTCAGCCACACAATATTCCTTCAACTAAACACCTGCCTAAGTAGCCAGGTCTTGCGATGTGCCCTGCAGGCCACAGAAGTCAGACTTTAATCAACTGGCTAGAAAAGGCAAGTTAATAGTTGTGGGTCTCTGTTTTATCCCCACGAGTCTTACAGTCAAAGAATCCACTGCTAATTTCACCCTCCCTTATAGAAATGTCAACCATTGTATCAGCCTGTCACTTAAGGACACATTTGCAAATGTTTTGGTGAAACAAATATTGTAACAGCAACCTTGTTATGAAAGCTCAAGTTATTTGGCAATCACAAACACATCAATATGTAAAAATAAATAGATAAATACCTACATAAAAACAGTATTATAGGTAATAAAACTGCTTAGATAAATATGCTTAAGCATAGCAATCATTACAGAGTAAAGCAGATAGCAAAATAAAATGCTTTATAAATGGTGCATTCTGTGGTATACTTTTTAGATTAGTAATGTCTTCACTTGCATTTTGAACAAATTAATAGAATTGCTTTTCTGAAGAGTTTCAATCAGGACTTTTACAAAAATAAATAAATTAAACTCTATTTTCAAAAGCCTCATCCCCCCCAAAATCACCTATTTATCACCAAATCCTTCAAACTTGTTTTGTATTTCATCATTCGTATGCTGACTTAATGAATTGGCTATCACATCTTCTCTTTGCTCATTCTGAACAGAAATAAATAAATAAAAAGGAGATCCTTATCAGAATACATCATTCCTGCCCTAATCCTCTACCTCAAATAAAATAATCTAATACAAATAATGCCTAAATGACATCAAGAGTTTGGGGAGAAAGGGAGGTGAAAGAGTGAAAAGAAAGCACTAAGGTTTCTGTCACATTAAAGTCACTTGGATACTAAAAGTGCTCACATTTTAGGCTGAAGCATACAAAAAATAATGTTTAGGAAAGTTTCCAGGTGCCAGTCTGAAAAGTGAACTGTATTTCATATTGCCTTAAATTAATTTCATCTCTTCATTGCTTTGTTCTTGGGTGATGCAGAGAGAAAGAACAGCTGTGACATACGTGGATTTTATGCAACCTGTAAACATGAAAATACAGTTCTAAATGTTTTAATGTAGTACAGTGATCTGGCCATTGGAATGCTTAAATTATTACTATATTCAACAAACAGCAGTGCAGAAAAGTAAGAAGTGAAAAAGTGGCTTGAGAGAAGCCATTTTTAAAAAGTTCAGAGGTTTGTTATACATAATGCTAATGAAAACAGATATAGTGGAGTGAGAGTTCACCAAATTCAAAAAAATCATACAGACAGTTAGTAGAAAAAATCATTTTGGAGTTGTACTAGATCTAAAACAAGGCAAGAAGGATAAACATACTGATGAGCTGTACTGAGAGTACAATACTAGAGAATCCTAACCATTGCTTCTGTTGAAGATGAGTAAGCCTTAAAATAATTTAGAAGTTATTATGAAATGAAGTCGTTGGGGGAGGAATAAAAAAAACCTAAACCATAACCCATTTGTAAAGGAGAAAGGTTTTACTCCCAGAACACGTTTTTTTAGCTTACACTGCCAT
Organism: Phalacrocorax aristotelis; assembly: GCF_949628215.1. Lineage (NCBI taxonomy): Eukaryota > Metazoa > Chordata > Aves > Suliformes > Phalacrocoracidae > Phalacrocorax > Phalacrocorax aristotelis. The sequence goes on from NC_134285.1 coordinate 15,583,672, forward strand.
CTTCTGGGTATGTAAGCTATATCCTCATGATATGTCAAAACTCGAGTTAAATATTTAAATCTAAAAAAGAACAAGCCTTAACAGTATGCACATTCACATTAATAGATGATACTGAGGAGATCTGCAGCATTTATTTGGAAAAGCATTGAATACATAAATGAAAAAATTATTCTGAAGTAAAGACAGAACACAATGACAGCACAGCATTCAAATCAACTGACTAAAGCTATGGCTAAAAATTCCCTGTAATCTGTAACCATGCTTGCCTTGTGGGTTTCTTGGTTTGTTGTTGGTTGTTTGGTTTTTTTTAATAATTAGTTTGGGGATTTTTTTGAGTTAGATTATGTAATTTGAAAAAGATTGCCAAATAATTTAGGATTAAGGACCTTAAAAGGAAAATGTACAAGTGATATTTCATTAATTAACAGACTAAAACTAACAATATCTTTTCAAGTACCTGTATCTTGTAACATTTAACTACATACATATAATAAATTGAGTCTCTGTTTCACTATGCCAGAAAAAAAGGTCATTTTGTTTCCTAAAGTGATTATTACAGCATCCTTCTCTAGTTTGTGAAACGACGACTTACCAACTTTTAGGGTTACCAAAAAGAACTTGAGTGATGCTTTAGATCACGTTCAAATAAAAGTAACAAAGTGACATTTTTGATAACTAAGGACTAGCCGCTGTTTGGATCATCAGTCTGGCCTTAAAATTCAGTCCGATAGGATAAAAAAATACATGATATAAGTGGCCCTGAGAAAACTTACAATAAACTTGGATAGGCTCCAAATACGCAGGAAAGTAAAACACATGGTAAGAACAGTTTGTGACATTTACAAGAATAACTTCTTTTGAAATGAGTATGAAGTTTCAGAGCTTTTAAAATTATTTTTGAAAAAGGCAAGCATTCGATGTAAAAGAGCAACTACAAGGAATATTTTGAAAGATAATAACAAGTTCATTAGCATGCAGAATGACCTGGTCTAGGTTCTGATCTGACTCGATTCTTAGACTCCTGTGGAAGATCACAGCATGTCAGAGTACAGTACATTATTGTTCTTTAGATGCAGAAAGCAAATAAGAAAAGCTTCCAAAGGAGTTAATCCTACAGGATGTATTGTGTTTGTGTGGCAAGGTTTTGGTAGCAGGGGGCCACAGGAGTGGCTTCTGTGAGAAGCTGCTGGAAGTTTCCCCTGTGTCTGACAGAGCCAATGCCAGTCAGCTCCAAGGTGGACCCGCTGCTGGCCAAGGCTGAGCCCATCAGTGACGGTGGCAGCACCTCGGTGATAACAAGTTTAAGAAGGAGGGAAAAAAACATGCAATTGCAGCTGGAGAGAGGAGTGAGAATGTGTGAGAGCAACAACTCCGCAACACCAAGGTCAGTGAAGAAGGAAAGGAAGAGGTGTTCCGGGCACCAGAGCAGAGATTCCCCTGCAGTGGTGAAGACCATGGTGAGGGAGGCTCAGGGAGGTTAGCAGTGGAGCAGATTTCCACCTGCAGCCCCTGGAAGACCCCACACTGGAGCAGAAAGGAGGCCGTGACCCTGTGGGAAGTCTGTGCTAGAGTGGGCTCGTGGCAGGACCTGTGGCCCCATGGGGAGAGGAACCCACGCTGGAGCAGGTTTGCTAGCCGGGCTTGTGATCCTGCCAGGGGAGACCCACGCTGGAGCAGTCTGTTCCTGAAGGACTGCACCCTGAGGAAGGGACCTGCACTGGAGCGGTCCGTGAAAAACTGCAGCCCATGGGAAGGCCCCACACTGAAGTTGTTCATCGAGGACTCTCTCCTGTGGGAGGAACCCCCCACTGGAGCAGGGGAAGAGTGTGAGGAGTCCTCCCCCAAGGAGGAAGGAGCGGCAGAGAGAACATGTGATGAACTGACCACAACCCCCACTCCACGTCCCCCTGTGCTGCTGGTGGGGAGGAGGCAGAGGAATCAGGAGTGAAGTTTAGACTGGGAAGAAGGGAGGGGTTGGGGGAAGGTCTTTTAAGATTTAGTTTTATTGCTTATCATCCTACTTTTATGTGATTGGTAATAAATTAAATTAATTATCCCGAAGTCAAATCTGTTTTGCCCATGATGGTAATTGCTCAGTGATCTCTCCCTGTCCTTATTTTGACCAAGAAGCCGTCTGTTATATTTTCTCTCCCATGTCCCATTGAGGAGTGGAGCGATAGACCAGCTTTGGTGGGCAACTGGTGTCCAGCCACGGTCAACCCACCACACGGGGCCACTAAAATAAATACAGCCATTCTTTGACAGACTTAGTACATACTATTCTTAAAAAGTGAGCAGAACTTCTAAAAATGACAACAGTTTTCTTCAAGGACTTGACTTAGAAACACATACTAGAAGTTTTGGAACCAAATAATCTTCAAAGCTAATAGCAACAGCCTACACATGCTTCTAGTTCAGTTGGGACTATAAGAATCGCAAGTGAGCCAACACAGGGCTCTATGCCTTCTTTTCCTAAGATGTAATTGGATGCTTTTTACTCTATGTGATAAGATGCAGTCTCACTGTAATCATAGCTGTTCCCAAAGCAGTCATGTAAATAGAGGAACCTCACCCAGTTGTTCTTAATTATCTTAATGGCCATGGCAAGTACTGAGGGAATATAAAGAATTACAGTTTTTGCAGGTTCTTCACAGGAATTCCAATCATACAGCTATATTCCATTTAAATAATTTTGAAAATGCTGGTGACTGTAAATAAGGTTACCTGGGATGATCTGAAGAATGAATTGGAATGTCCTTTGAAAGCATTTGCTTCTCACTGCAAACAAAAAATGGCCAGAAATCCAGCGCCTAGCATGTGTACGGTTAATCTGCATAGCATAGGGAATTTGTGATGGGGTACAGCTCTTTTGAAGAAAGCAGCATACAATTAACATACAATAGACTTTCTGGGACAGAGTTTGGGAGATAAATGCATCTGCAAAACATAAGAATGTGCTAATTTGTACTCAGATCAAAGCTAGATATGGTGGACATGGACAAATTATGCATTTGATGAAAAGAGAAGACAGATACAGCTGTAAAGCATCCCAGAGCAAGGTTAGTACAGTGTAAAGGCAGATTCAGTAAGGTGTGCTAGCTGTAGCAAAAGAATAAAAATAGGTACTGTGTAATATATTTAAGGTTATCATCAACAGGATGATAACTCTGTAACTACGTGGAAACAGACAAGCAGAAAAACAAGTTTGCACATTTAAATATCTCCCTAGAATGAGTTGCAGACAAATTTTATTTCTAAGACATTATCTTTGCTTATATGAAATAGCTTAATCTTTTATAATAAACTACATAGAGAAATTAACATGTCAAAATTGTAGACTAAAACATCAAGAAAAAATGCACTAAATACCAAGACTGTAGTATGGCTGGTAGAAGACAAGATGATTTAACATACTTTGATAGAAAACCCTGTCACTCTAAAGTAGTGCTTAAGATCCACACCTGTTTTAAAACTTCTAAAGTTATTTTAATGTCTTTAAAAGAAACCAGCGCATACATTTAGTGCCTTGAGAAGGCTTACTTAATCATGACCCTCAGTATATTTCAGTTGGAGGAATGACTAAATCAGGGAGCAAAACTGAAATAGGCAAGATGCAGGAAGTTTTGAGTGGTTTTGTTGTTGTTGCTGTCGTTTAGGGGGAGTTGTAAGAAAAAAATATGTACTTGCAGGCATTTTTCCAGGCTGGTCCTTTCACGTAGTCCTCCAAAATAAAACTTTGGAATCCCAGACAAACTTCTAAGGAGAACCATTGATCTATAATGTAGCAATCTTCCATAGGAACAGAACTGACATTAGAGAATTTTATAAACAAGCCCTTTGATTTTGTATGTGAGTTCCATTTAGGGCCTTAAGCATGCCAGTTTCTGGCTCTGGTCTGACAGTCAGTGCTCAATGACATGAATAAACTGAATGGAAAACAAAGTTCATGCTGAATTCAGTGGTGGTATGTTAGAACTCAAATACATGAAAAATAAGAAAGAATTTTTTTCCCCTCTATTTCCTGAGTTCAATTCCATGTTGACATTTGATTTAAAGGACCAAAAGGAAAGTCCAAACAATTCCATACAGGTATCTGCATAGGACTCATAACATTACTAATAAATCACACACCAATCAACTGCACCGGGTTCCTAGCCCATACAATTGCAAGCTATAACTAATTTTCACTAAGGGCAATCTCTGAGACAGTGTTTTTGTATGACAGTACTGAATCTTAAATTATCACCACCACAATTAAACATGAGCTGCTCAGCTTTTTAAATATTAAGCCCTGACCAGACACAACACACTTCATAGATGCTATTCGATTCACTGAAGTTTCTTTCCTCAAACATTTTCACTTGGAAGGATACCTTGAATTTATCAAGCATATTATTCCTCTGGATAACAATTACTTTTGGGAAGGAAGCTTTGTTTGCAATAAGACTCATTAAATGGAGGAAAAAGAATACAAGGTTTGCAATCTTGTTCTCTTGTGTAATTAATACGTCTCTAATGCTTAAGTCATTTATCATAGTAAGAGAAGACACACAGTAAGGAGCATCTGAACCTATTTAAATATCTCAAAAAAATGTTAACTATTCTATGATCAATTTACCCAAAACTTGAATTATATAATTCATAGTATTCTTAAAGGCAGGTAATATCATACACTTCTTAAAGAAAAAAAAAGGAAGGCTTCCTCCTTCACATAATTGAAAACAGTGAAATCCAGCTTCATGTAGCTGGAATTTGTTCCTTAATCAGAGGGATACTTTTAAGGAGATTTTGACTTTGATACAAATAAAGCTATAATGAATAGATGGAGTATTACTTTTACGCGTACTATTGAATTTTAATATTCTCTTTGATTTGCTGCAGTACTGTATTCTAAATGTTTCTAAACAGAAAAGAATGGTGAAGATATTGACTTGCCAAGGTCAAAAAAGCCAGTGGCAAAGCCAAGAAATGCGCTCTTGACTAGTCTTTACCTACCACACCTGTCATCTGAAAGGTAAAAGGCATAGCTTGATTCAGAGTATCACTATGAACCAAATAAATACTGGAATCTGATCAGCAAAAATAAAATAATACATGCATAAGTGAGGAAAATAGGGCAAAAGAAAATACAGGCCAGCAATATGATAAAATTACGTAAGACTTTGGTTGTAAAGGCAAAAATTTTCAGGAGGTTGCAATAACAGTGTTGCAGCTGTGGTGATCTAAGGCACAAAGAACATTTTCCAAGAAAATAAACTATCTAATGAACTGGTGTAACGTGGTATCAGTGCAGTAAGATTTTATCTCCCACTGCAAATTTTGTCTTATGTCATTCAATAACCGTTTAGCGTTGATGGTTAACAAATAACCATTTATCTGTTCAGGAAAAGACCACAGTGAAACAAAGTTGTATGAAATGAACACACGAAACAAATTTGCTGAAATAGATGTTCCTTACTGGATTTCAGACAATTCCCAAATGTAAAAACAACCTACCCTGTTCCCTGGTCTTCAACCTTTATCCAGGCTTGAAAAATGGAAGACAATAACAGAGATCAAAATATTTTTTAAAATGGCATTGCTTTCCATTAAAAGCAAAAGGTTTGCTATTTGCATAGTATGCATATTATCAGTGTCCAGAAAAAAAATTAAAATTAACTTTCTTTTGAACATTAGTCTGCTGGCAGAGAGGGGAAGAAAAAAAATATTTTAATTTTAGACTTTGAACATCAGCATTCTTCTTTTAATACTTATACTGTATTTTTCAGAAATAAACCCAGATTTTTTAAAAAAGTTGTTGCCCAGCAAGTATGCCATAGTAAGACATTACTCTACACTAGTTCTTTTACTATTGCCTTGAGTGCCCTATTTCAGTACTCAAGCAGCTGAGATAAATAGCAGAATCCCTGGATTTTTCTGACCTTGATCAAAAAGAAGACATTTTCAGTTGAATGGTGCAAAACTGCTATGATTATGTAGATCAAATCTGGAAAGCACATGGTTTATATACAAACCATAAACTCTCTGTATCACCCAACAAACTGAAAGACAAAAAAACATACCTAAGAAAAAAGAGGAAAAAAAATCCATTAACCCTTACTTTACTCCTTACATAGTAAGGAATATCCAGGTAACTATAGGCCCATCAGCCTTACTTCAATCCCTGGGAAAGTTATGGAACGAATCCTCCTGAGGGCCATCAGAAGTCAAATGAAGCACATGATTGGGAAAAGCCAACATGGCTTCACTAAGGGCAGGTCGTGCTTGACAAACCTGGTGGCCTTCTATAACAAAGTGACTTGCCTGGTTGACATGGGGTGGGCGGTGGACATTGTCTACCTGGACTTCTCCAAGGCCTTTGATACGGTCCCCGACAGCCTCCTCCTGGAGAAATTAATGCGTTATGGCCTAGACAAGGGGTCTGTGCAGTGGGTGGGGAACTGGCTGACAGGCCGCACCCAAAGGGTGGTGGTAAATAGCTCCTTTTCCAAGTGGCAACCTGTCACTAGTGGAGTCCCCCAGGGATTGATATTGGGCCCAATGTTATTCAGTATCTTTATAAGTGATCTGGATAACGGCATCAGGTGTAGCCTGATGAAGTTTGCTGATGACACCAAGTTGAATGGGGAAGTAGACACTCCAGAAGGGAGAGCTGCTCTGCAGGGAGATCTGGATAGGCTGGAAGAGTGGGCCAGCAAGAAACTTATGAAGTTCAACAAGGACAAGTGTATGGTCATGTACCTGGAAAAACATAATCCAGGAGTGCAGCACAGACTGGGATCCACCTGGCTGGAGAGCAGCTCTCTGGAAAGGGACCTGGGTGTTCTGGTGGACAGGAAGCTCAACAGGAGTGAACAGTGGGTGCTGCGGCCAAGAAGGCCAACAGGATGCTGGGTTGCATCAAAAAGGGCATCATCAGCAGCGATAAAGAAGTCATTATCCTGCTCTACTCAGCGCTTGTCAGGCCACACCTGGAGTGCTGTGTACAGTTCTGGTCCCCCCTATGCAAAAAGGATGTGGGCAGGCTGGAAGGGGTCCAGAGAAGGGCCAAGATGATCAGAGGACTGGGAAGCTGCCATATGAGGATACGCTGGGAGAACTGGGTTTGTTCAGCCTTGAGAAAAGGAGCCTTAGAAGGGATCTCATCACCATGTACCAGTACTTAAGGGGCAGCTACAAAGAAGATGGAGGTTCCCTTTTTACACGGAGTCACATGGAAAGGACAAGGGGGAATGGACACAAGTTGCTCTTGGGGAGATTCCGACTGTACATGAGAGGAAAGTTTTTCACAGTGAGAACAGCCAACCATTGGAATAATCTCCCCAGGGAAGTGGTTGACTTGGCCATGTTGGACACCTTTAAGAGTCGTCTGGACAGGGTGCTGGGCCATCTTGTCTAGACTCTGCTCTTCCTAGAAAGGTTGGACTACATGACCCCTGAGCTCCCTTCCAACCTGTGATTCTGTGATAAGAATCATCAATAATGTTTCAAAGACAACAGAAACATGCATACATATTCCAAAACCAAAATACAGATATAAATTTAAGCATAAGTGCTCTTTTAATAACTGGCTTCATTATAGGAAAAGACATTCTTCATCACTGTTGAAGAAGTCAGTTCTGAAATAACTGAATTAGGAAGTTTTTGTCAAACTGCCCAGTACCAGATGTCCAGGCAGCTGTAAAAAGCAATCTGTTGCTACAGAGAAAAGGTTTATCTGGCAAGAGATGCAATACCATGTAAAAAGATGAACTGGAATCAATGAGAAATAAATTGGATTACTGGATAGAAGCATATTCTTGCATGTGATCAAGCTACTGGGAAAGTAACAGAGCCAACAGGTATAAAAAAAGGCCTTCCAAATTTCCGCTTACCCTTTCATGATCCTATCATAGCCATCCTGTTAATCAGGCTACATTACATCCCAGATATTAATTAGGCAAACAAAACAATGGTCTGATTCAGTCAGTCCCCTTCAAATATGCTGAAAACATTCTGCCACTGATAATCTTGCCATGTGTGTACTCCTGGAAATCCATCTGATCAATTTATGCCTCGACGATAGCAGTAGCCTAAACTCAAGTACAAATGATATAAGGCTTTCCCTATTCATTAATAGCCTGTAAACTCATCCTCTGCTTCCCAAGGAAGTGCTGAAATATTGGCAGTGCAGAAAGATAGTTCAAAGAGTATGGACTCCTTTCAACTATAAATAAATAAATACTATACATATGAACTAAAGATTACCGTTTTATAAACAGGTAAAAGTATAGCTTTCTCGCTGGCATAGGAATCCTGTTCTGCTGTTGTGAGTTTACATTGTACAACGGTTTCAGCAAACCTGAGCCTTCCTGATAGTTTATCCCTAAAACAGTGTTGATAACACAGCCATATTTTGGTTATGCTAAACAGTGCTTGGACAGCTTTGAGGACTTCTCTTTTGCTCATGCTGACACCCTCTGGACTCCCTCCCACCAGTGAGCAGGCTGGTGGCAGGCCAGAGATGGGGAGAGGACACAGCTGGCACAGCTGAATCAAATTGGCCATAGGAATATTCCATACCATGTAACATCACACTCAGCAATAAAACTGGGGTAGCAGAAGCAGGCAGGGGGTGGTGTCGATGGAGGGGGGAGGGTGTATGTCTTCCAAGGTGGTCATTTCTGAGACTTGCTTGGCACCAGTCTGCTTGTGAGAGGTGGCGAGTGAGTGCCTCTGACTTACTTGTGGTTTGGGGTTTTTTTTTTGGTGGGTTGTGCATTGTGGGTGTCGTCGCCCCCCCCCCCCCCCCCCCCCCAACTGTCTTTATCTCAACCCATGAGTTTTCTTCCCTTTGTTTTTCCTATTTTTGCTCCAATCCCATCGGACAGGTGGGAGTGAGCAAGTGGCTGCAGGGGTACCCCACCGCAACATATTAAGTCCTTTGGTTATACATTCTTTCCCTTCTCCATTGCTGTAGTCTCGCTGTTAAGCATAAGCAATACTTTGTTCTGGATCACTGTTTTCAGACAGCCTCAATTCCTGAAAAGAATCCCTATAGCAAGCCAAATCCTGTATGACTCCCGGGTACCAACAGTAGAGATTAATAGATAGGAAGAATCACAGAGCTCCATCCTCTGGATCTGAATGCTCATGGTGTAAAATTCAAAGACTGAGTATCTGAAAGATTCAGATATTGCTGTAGGCATACTATCCATTGGCCCATATGCATATAGAACCAATATACCACCTATTTTCTTGTCCATAATCATGTTGATGACACAGAGTAGAAGAAAAATGCACCTGCATATTAGAGTGAATGTTTAATAATACCTAATATTCCTATACAATAGGCAGTTCAATTCCGAAAAGGATTTCAAATTTCAGTATTAAAATCTAAATTTTCCATAGAGATACAGTTTTTGATACAGAGGAAAGCTATTTATCTCCATTTTATGATTTAGAATAGTAAAGCACTTCCCTGCACCAAGTTCTTCCCACAAAATTTCAAATACCATTACCAAGTTTCATATGCATTAGTTTCAGTAAAGACTATACCAGACTATGCAACCCTAACACTATAGAGAAGCAGCCTGAAATCGGGCTATCTGTGAGTCTGTGAGGTATACTAATTAAATAAAGAGAAAGCAACTGCAGCCTCCTATATAGCAACATGTGTGTGTGTATATTTTAACATGAGCTCTACTACAAGGACTCTCGTTCCTAATTTTTTTTTCCTGGAGATGTACATAATCTCTAGACTTCTACCTCACCAATAAGGCTCTTTAAAGGGTAATTCATTAAAATGGAACACCTTTTTCAAACACCTGAGAAGTCAATAGCGGTGGTTCTTCTTACTACAAGGAAAATTAAAATGTAGGAACAGAACATTGATATGGCTAAGCGCAGATGGACATGTTTTCAGCCAGAAAAAAAAAAAAAAAAAAAAAGGTTTTAATACTTTTAGACATACCCTTCCTTCTAAAGTACATGTACTTCCAAGAATTGGGATTTCTATATGGAAAAAAATAATTTCCAACTCCAATGTAGTTCACACAATGCATCCCATTTACTACCTAGACACACAGAGTCGTCAAGAAAAAATATTTTATTTATTTTATGGCTCAACAATCCCTGTATTTTCTCTTTTAGGAAGGTTTGTCATTTTCTACAACTTTGAATTAACCACAGAAGTTGTGTATATTTATAAATTACAACATGTATACTTGTTTATTTCACCTTTTGGAGAACTGAAAAAGACAAGTTAGCAAGTGTTCTATTAATGCTGTTCTGGTAAATTTAATCAGCTAATGTGCAATATGTGTATCACTTAATATATGAAATGCTGACCTACAGTTCTAAGGAAAGAAAAATCAGAATGCAGTGACTAAAACTTGGGAATAGAAAATTAATGGAAAAAAAGTCTCTGGACCTCAGTTTAATGAAACAACATCTGGGAGATTACTTGTCTAATAAAAAGTAAACCAACCAGCTTGATACATAAGTAAAAAAAGTATACATTTTCTAAATGTTACCATCTGGGAGCTTTATGCAAGAATAAATACTCTTATCGGCTGGATAAATTCTCTGATTCTCTGTGAGTGCAGAACACTAAGTGGCTTCCCACAGTGGCCTCATTATATAAAGTTCTCTTAGGAGTTATTCTGCTGTGTATTTCTGCTCCATATCCCGGCAAACATTGACCTACTCCACTTATTGTCATCATGGCTAGATTTCAGCTAGCTCAATGAACTGATTGTACGTTTTTCCAAACACAGAAAGCATGTTTTGAGCAAGAACAAGTGCAGGCAATAATGACAGCTTATCATAGAATCATTAAGGTTGGAAAAGACCTCTAGGATCATCAGGTACAACCGTTAACCATTAGCTTGTAGCAAAGATTTAAGTTGAATGGCTAGCACTTTAAAACTCAGGCTAACTATTTAACTATGTAAAATCAGAGGTAAGAGGGCTTCTACATACCTTTTTCCCTTCCCCTTTGCCTTCTCCCAAAACTGAACTTCACATTAAAATTCCTAAATAGTTCATCTACTTAAAATGTTAAACAATGATATCAAAGACTACTAACATCCTGTGAGACAGAGATTATATTTTTATGTCATAAAAAAAGTGAAATTCCAGATTACTAAAGTAGGTAGTGATTAGGAACATGTGGCTCAGCTTAAACAAATGAAAAGGTTTTTTAATCATTAAAGTCTATAATTTTAATTTCCCCATTTTTGAAATTCCAAACTTCATTCCATAAGGAAACTTCAACATGAGAGTTTAAAAGAAGTCAAAATGGCTACTTATTGCAGGCAAAGCTCTGCTCAGCTTCTATGCTGGGAAGCATAGAAAATAGCCCTGGCTCCTAGGAAGAAGCTGAAAATAAGTTCATGTTATAGCAACTTTATCACATTGCAAGGCAAAACCTCTCACTGCTTGTGTGACAAGATGACAGCATGAGATGGTGTACATCCCCAAATGCATGGTCACACGAGCACATGTACAAGCTGGAAAGAAAGTGAAGAATAGTCTAAGTTGTCTTCAGCCTCTGCTATCTGCTGGACAGACTTTTAAAACCATTGTGTAGCAGATAATTTCTAGTTAATTTGTATGAAATATATGTATTTCTTATTTTAAATAAGGGTCTCTAATGTCCAGATATGTTTTTTGCTTAATGTGCCTTTGAATTCTTACCAAGTGGCAAAAGCTTTTTTACAAAGCATTAAAATGAAACATAAAAGGGGTGTGTGTGTGTCATAAAAAGCAAAGCTATTAAAAGCATTGTGGCTTTGACACCCTTCATTAGTAGGGACCACCGCTGCTTCTGTAGTTACTTGATGGATGCGTAGTTCAACTTCCTATATGATAACAAATGACCTACCTGCAGCCTCCATACTACAACATGCAGGCTTTCTGTAATTCCAACCACCTCAGTGCGTGCCCTTTAACATTTTAAGTACTGTTTATAAAATTATTTTTGTTTGCTTTCCTGCTTTGCACGCAGGACTGCGAGGGCGGGTGCCAGGTGGGATGTGCCTGGTTTGCCGAGGGGACACCGCGACACCCTGCGTGGGCGGGAAGCAGCGACCGCTGCCGGCCGGTCAGGACCGGTTCTGGCCGGCTCTGCGCCCCTGCGAAGCACAGCCGCAGAGCCCCACGGCGGGCTCAGCCACGGCCGCCCTGCTCCAAAATGTCGTCCTGGCATAGAAGCACATGGTGCCCTCACGCAGGCCACCCCAACCACCCGTGTTGCCCCTCGCCTCCCCAGCGGAACTGGGACGAACCCAATTCCCAGTCTGTATACTCTTCTTTGCCTCAGGGATTGAAAGTTTGTGGTGGCTGGCAGTAAATTAAACAAAAGAAAAGTCCCTGACTTGAGACTGTTTTGCCTAATGCAGGGAGGGAATTTTGTTCACATCAGTTTAAGACTTCCCTCCACCTTCAGTGCTCTTTAGATCAGGTCCAAAAAAAGAAAAAAAAAAAAAAAATCCTCAAAAAACTAAGAGGCTGTCCCAGGCTCATAGCAGCAAACGTAACGAAGGGTCACAGTCTGAAAGTGCTGCCAAAGCCCTGGCAACTTTATTATGGGCACTTCTAGAAACTGTGGGAGACGAAGTGACCCGGGCACTTAATAGAAACCCAGTGCTTCTTGTTACTCAGCCCCTCCAGCCACTGGGGTTAGCAAGCATAACCGACAGTACACACAGAAGTATCTGTAAATAAAGTAATTCACCTGTATGTATTTTTAACTCTATCCTTCTTTATGAAGACTCCCACGTCCTTACTGAAAAGTGAGAAAAAAGATAGGGAAGGAAATGTCAACTTGAAACTTACTTTTCTCAAAAGCAACAATGACCATTAAACAGTGCTGTATGTACACAATATAAAAATACACACTGAGATATAGCTAATATATTTAAATCCACATCATTTGGCCTTGGTATCTGGCATGCTGCAAAGAATCTGGTAGGTCAGATTAATAACTGAGAATTATGTTGGCAACATAACTGCTAAGGTAACCTATACCTTTCTGATGCATTAGAGTATGGGCCATGAAAAGCTTACACTACCAAAAATCAGACACCCCCTAAAAGTAAATGTATCACTACACAGTAGAAAGAGTTGCACTGCCCTACTGCTGCAAAGTTTTATTCATTCACAGAGAAGATCCAAGACATGTTCCCATTCACAGCATGCCAGTTTTAATAGATCTTTATTTTTTCCCCCTTTTCTGTAGAACTTCAAAAGCCAATTCCCCCTCTGTGTTTTTACACCTATTGAAAACTTAATGGCCAGATGTAGTCAAAAGTTCAACAAGGCTTTAGTCTCTCATGAATTATTTTTCAGTTAATTTTGACAGATAAGTGGCATCAAATCAGACTTAAGTTCTCCCTCTCCACTTGATTTCATTTTTGCCCTAATTCTGAATATTTCATTTTTACATGTAGCTGAATATTAAAGCCAAAAAGTTTTTTTCTTCTGTCCCCTTCCTTGTCCCCGGGTGAAATATACTTCATTGTATGCAGTGCAGGTGCAGTACATATGAATATATTCCAAAGTAACTTCTGCATACATTTACTTCAGTGAAAATAAAAATCACTATTAATTTATATAAAAGTATTAAATATTTCAGAATGCTCTTTCTAGCTTAGTGAGCTTTTTAGGAGTTATTAGAAGGAAGTTGTCATATACCTAATGCAATTTATTTCAAAGCAGAGGAAGTTCAAAAATAATTGTGATTGCTTTCCAGTTTTTAAATTCACATAAAGCAAACATAAGGGCTGAATGTAGTAGTATGTAAAGGCATATTTTAATGTCAAAGAGTTAAATAAAAAGGCTAGAAAGAATACCAGCTGGAAGGCATGACTACTAGTCACAGGAAAGGGCAAAAATTAGCACTAGTTTTCAAAAAAAAAAGAGCAGGTTTTTTTCGTTTGTGACATGTAATAGTAACAGAGACCTGTTTATTGTATATAGAGAATAATATAGCTCATAGTGCTTATGGATCCTTTTCAGAAGCTTTTAAATTGCATTTAGACAAAACAGACTTTAGACAAAAATATTTTGAGGATTTCTTAAACTCCAGTCTACCTCAAAGAAAAGCTGACATTTCAAAGGTACCAACTACTCAAACTGCTCACTGGCAAGTCACTCATTCCAGAAGGTTCTTCTAAAATGAAATTGAAATTATCAGTATATAACTACTGCAGAAAATACATTTTTATATTCTGTATGTTGCATACGCTGTAATTAGGACTTGGCACTTTGCTGACTGATATCCTCAATAAAACTTGTTTACAATACAGGCTAATCTGTAACAGGGATTAAATTTATATTCTGTATAAATGGGAACTAGGTATTTCACCAGTATTAAAGGATTTTGGAAAAAAGAAACAGTGTACCTTTTACATGGTTTTTCTACATTCTTTGACACTTTCCCCCTAGACTTTTAATATGAAAAAGTTGTCCTTAAAAGTAAAGGATAGTCTCTTCAATAACTCATTTGCTACAGAGGCACAGCATTATAATTTCAAGATTTAGCCAAATATCTTCAAAATTAAGATTTAAAAGAAGTCTTGTCCTAATAAAATAAAGTTAATTTATGTGCAATAGCAATTATGCTTATACAGAGTAGTATAGCCATAGAAAAAGTAATGCTTCAAGATGGAACACGTTGGCAAAAAGACACAGTGTAGCAATACCTTCTTTTAGCAATCTGCCTTGACAGGTATCCTGGCACAATAAATATACTATCTGTGTCCCTTATGTGTATTCAGCATGAGTAAAAGTTATGCAGCTGAACACATTGACACTTCAGTGGGAGGTCAAATTATTGTTTTGGCACTTCTGTCATGCCTGTCATTTCAATTCCACTTTATCAAATTACAGATTTTTAGATACAGTTGGATTAAGGGGAAAGATAGACACACACACCCGCAGAGGAGCAATTGTCATCACTTCAGTTGTGAAATTCCATAATTGCACGTCAGTGACAGAAAGAACAAGAGAGCAGTAATAGGACTGACATTATGATCATTCAAATACTATGAAACTTTCCAGCAAGACTTTGCACTGTGTCAATCTACGTGCCAGGAAATGGACTGGATTTCTGAGTATTTCCTCACATTAGTATTGTCAATATTTATTAGGCTGACTAATGCTGTGTGTTAAATTCTAGGGCAAATTTCAGCTACCTATTTTTTCATAAGTAGTGCTTTTAGTTGAAAAGAACATAAACCAAGAAAAGGAGAAGAAAAATCCTTTTATTTAAAAAACAAATCACTAAAAGTAATATGAATAATAATAATGATTCAACTTAGTTTCTAAGTTTTAGGTTATCTAGAGTGCAACATATCTTGAATTAAAATCATTGTGGGGGAGGCAGTCATTAATTTAAAGTACCTTTTCTGGTAATAAACAAACAACCAACAAAACCCCCTCCCCCACTCCTTAGATAATTTTACCTTTTTGTGGGAGTTTTGAAAACTTCCAGCTCTGTACTGAGGAAGACTCAAGAAGCATCATAGAAAACTGACTTACATGAGCTGAGATATCAGTGGAAACCTCTGGCATATTGTGACAGGTGGATACTATTCTTGGAACAGTTCATTATTCTCACTTCTAGGTTACTCCCCCTTGTTTCTGAATTCTATGGACAATCCTCTATATTCTATGTGGTCCTGTCATATGATGGTTCAATAGTACTCCATACTACTTGTACAACGGCTGAAGAGGCAGAAGAAATAGGAATCGTTTGTTCACTCTAGCAGACACCAGAAGGCTCATTAATGTTCAAAGCATCTTTAGATTCCTATGAATCTGCATTCAAACACAATTTATAATCTTCCTTACCAATCCATTGGACTCAGTGATCTTCCCTCATCAAAAAATTAATTTCTTTTAATGTGAGGAAAAATGTATCTCAAAAATGCTACAATGCAATGCAGATTGCATGATGTCTTCACAAGGGAACAGAAATGACACTTTCTCATAGTCACTGATAGGAAGCTCCTGAACAGCAGAAAAAGGGATTTCAATTAATATCTCAGCTTATGTAATTAATAGAAACAGTATATAAATACATCCACATCTTAGTAGTTGAGTTAGTCTTTCCATGATGGTTCTTATGAGCTCTTCACTGTTTGATACCCTCATTAATTCCCTCCCACAGTAACCTGAAGAACAACATTAAAGAAATTGGATAAATTTTCTTCCTACTAATAAGACTAATTTTTCCCTTCAACTTTCATGGAAAATATTTTTACATGATCATTATAAATGACAAAAAAAAAAAATTGCAAGAAGCCATAGAATAAGCAAAGCAAAATATATTTGCAATGCTGTTTCTTTTTCTCCCCATTTAGTCTCAGACTCACTTTGTAACCTTGCCTGTCTCCCCTTCACACTTCTATTTCCCCATATGTAACTTGAGCAATATAAATGTAAGTACTTTTCTCATAGGTGTTTTTAATTTGTGTGTAAAGTACTCTGAGATCCTCTGACAGAAGGTACTAAAAAAAAAATTATAAAACATTTTCCACGGCAGGCATAGAAAAGGAAAGGCATTACTGCCTATACCATATCCTACAGAAGGTAATAGGGAGTTATGAAACATTATGTCACTATAGGGAAATTTTCTCACTTACTGACCTACCATGTTATTGGCCTAATGCATACCCATAAAGTCTATTGGTCTCATAAAGCCTCTGCACTCTGAGCTCGAAAGTGGTAAATTTTAAAGTCAAGATGCATCTCAGAAGCGTTCTCTCCATGAGCTACTTTCCTTCTCAAGAACAGAAAAAGAAGCAACATATCCTGAGTGACCTTGAGCCACCAAGCTAATGACACTTAGCTGCTAGTTAACAGTCAGCATTATGTTGCCTGCAAGGAATACTGAAGAGAACGTCATTGCACATTACAGAAAAAGTGAGTCAAGTACTAAAAAGACTAAGGTGAAATAAAACAAAAATTAAGAAGCCAAAGCTGAAGAATAAAACATTCCTATCATAGTAAAAAACAGCTGAAACAAAAGTTATCTGGCACAGAAAGGTCATTGTAAGTTAACTTTCCAGTCAGTTTTCCATATCAGATGGAAATATAACAAGATGGAGGAGGGGAGTAAGGGGAAGATAACTTCATATCAAAGTTTTGGTTTCACATCATTGCCATTAATTAATTTGATGACATGACAAATGCAATTGCAGAGTAAAACAACGTATTCCCTTTGTGCTCTGTTCAGACATCAGTGACAGGGAGAAATCTTATATCCAGTTTCTTTTTTTTCTTTTTTTTTTTTTTTTTTGTATTTTTGAAGATTCCTGTTCTATGCAAGTCCCACATAAACATTTGGGGGAAACAAAAAATGAGAATTATTACGAGCAAATAAAGATGTGAACTGCAATTAAATAAAAGATGAGGAAGATTTGTTAGGGGCAGGCTTTTCAAATAATGGGCAGTGATGCAGCTGGTGTAAGAGCAATAACAGCAACAAACAAAAAGCAAAGATTTACATACTAGCGGTTTTCTTAAAAGTGGAGACTGAGACTAGAGTTTGGTTATATCCAATGGAAGAGAAGATAGTAAAGGAATGCACATGGTTTGCCTCTTGGCAAAACAGCCAATATCCTTGTTAACTCCCTTCAACTGAAACCATTTATTTTGCCCCAACACACACAGCTGGGGTAGAACACATGGGTAGAAAAAAAACCCCAACTGTCTTCACCTTTTCAAGAGCAAAACCTCATGCTGAAAAACATCACGGCCTTTGGAATTATGACTTAAATTCCAAAACATCATGCAACTAGCTTCAGAAATCAATGCATTTAAAAAAAAAAAAAGAAAAGAAAAAAAATCACACTTTGTATATTTTTAACAGGTTTCATTCTGTGAAAATGCAAGGGTCATGTTTCTACACATGTTTCTTTGGAGAGCCAAGCTGAGACATTTCCATGGTCATATGATTCATTAAACTTCAAATATTATGATGTTCAGAATGAAGGTATGAGATGAAAACAAACCAGAGTTGGGTATGACAAACACAGAAAAGAATACCGATTAGGTAGGAAATGAGTCGTACGTAAACTTATGGGTCCACTGCTGGCAATGGTAAATGCAATTTAGCAATGCATAATAATACAGGCCAGTTACACCAGACTCTTGATTACTTGTCACTTGTTATTCTCAAAGCTGAGGGCTTTTATCCTTGCAGAAATTATTGGCAGAATCTTACAGAAAAAGGTCAGTTAAACAATGGAAGGAGAGACAAATCAAAGTGATAAAGTGGTTAGGATAATTAAATGCTATTTTGTCACTTTTAGAATAATAGATTTCAAAATAATAATTACAGTTATTAAATTTGAGTTTGCCTTCAGGCAATGCTTTAGCCATGGTTTCTTAAATTTCTGCTTCAGAAGTTAGAGATGAAGAAACTTCAGGGAAAAAAGATTGCAAGAAAAGGCACCTTGCAGTTTCATATTTTGTTGTTAACTGGGAAAATTTTTCATTAATTACAAATTATATAGTTCATTAGTAGTATACTTCATTACAGAAGTGTAAATTATTAGATACTAATGGTGCATGTCCTAATTGCAGTAGTTTGTCTTGATTTCAACATAGATGGCATAAAAATATTTATTCACAATGTTTCAGGTTCTATGAATTACATTAAGTTCCTAATTTACACTTTAAATAAAGATGAAACAATGCAAGATTAAGTTATCTCTATTTGGTGATCATTGCAGAGGTCATTGGTAATTGATATCCCTGGACTGTAAAGTAAATCTGCCACTTAAGCTCAGTGGAACCTTCAGATTTGGGACCAAACACAGAAAAAAGATGAAACAGATCATGTAACCACAATAGGTATTTATTATATTTCTGTTCTTTCAAAATGCTTCAACAAACTAACTACATGAAAAAGAAAAATTTAGGGGTTTGCTAGAGAATTCTTTATGTAAATTGTAGTTTCTGCATTTGAAAGCTAGAGCACTTAACAGATTGTCATTGTTGTGGATAAAAATTGTACCTTTAGCGAATCAAAAACCAAACCATAACCCAAAACCTAGCACCTCGTGTCTGTTGTTATTACTCCAATAATCAGTGATGAAAGATCAGAGTCTGTAGACCTGAAGGCGTGTGTCTGTATATATCAGTAGTTATACTGAAAAGGATGAGAAATTCATAGCGCTCAGTACTGCAATGCTGACAACCTCCAGATCTCCAGCTCTTCAACCTTAATGTGTCATTAGGAGAGAGACAGACAGAAACACTCTCCAGGTTCAGAGAGACACTCTCCAGGTTTCACAGTATGTTTGAAGACCCCCTGACTGCCACCTCACCTTCATGCCACTGCTTCTAAGAGTGAGAAGAAAGAGGGAAGTGAGTACAAGAGGCCAGTGAAGTAATAAAGCATAGGATAACATGGGAATCTCATGGTCTTTCATTTCACTTCACTTGCTCAGTTTGAGGGCCCGGGTTGTCTCGGAAAGAGCCAGATCACATATTCTGCACTGGATGAGGTGCCCCTGTCTGGGGTCAGACAGCTGGGTTAGTCTTGACAGCCTGAGTCCCTGAAGAAAGATAGCTCCTTAAGAAACCACTTACACTCAGAGCAATCACCGAGGCCAAGAAAAGGTATCAGATACACAACTCCTGTAATTTATACTGACACAGAAATCATCCTATCTTAAAACACTGAAAAAAAAAGCCCAACCAACCCAAAACAGTTTACTGGCAATAGACTGGTATATCTGCTAAATAAAAGGAAAGTTGCAATAAAAGGAAAAAGAAATACAAGACACATGTTAATAAGACTGCAGTGCAAAGCTTATCAGGCTCTTGACAACTTTTCCCGTTATTGAAGCAATAAAAAGAACCTTTTGGCTGTGCGGTTTTAGTAGCTGCTGCCCACACCAAAACTCAGATCTTGTTTAGAAATAAGGTCCCAAACTGCATTTTAGCATAGTATAAAACCACACACACCTAAATTTAAACACCAAGATAGTTTCATAAAAGCTAATGCTCAGAACCTGGAGCCTAGTGGCCTGAGTTTCACATTAATGAGTGCCAGCTGATGTTAGAGATTTTGAATTATGTCATGTGCTCACCACTTTCACAAACTCAGTTACTACTTGACACATAGAGATACACTACACATTTAGTAATCTAGAAGTGGATTCTAGCTCCAAATTGTAAAATTTCAGTAGAAATAAATTTTTCAAAAGTCCAGCTCAGTCTATTCATTGGGAAAATACTTTAAAACTGGACTGATATTTATTTCTGACAATTTAAAATTATTAAATCGAATATGTGAAGCCTTTGTTTCTTGGTTAGTTTTGACCATCAACATTAACCAGGTTAATTTTGATTCAGCTCACTATGTGTCAGCAAAATGCTTGAGAATAAAAATGGAAGGAACAGCAAAAGAAATGAGGAGGCATAATTTCTCACTATTTCAAACTTAATGCAGCCTAGAAAAGGAAGCAGAAACAGAAAGCAGGATAATTTGGAAATTTTACAAAAAATTAAAATAGATGATATTAACATCAGAGAATAGGGTTTATGGAAGGCATAAAGTCAGCAACAGAAAATAAAGCAGCAAAGCAGGAATGCTTTGGTTTGTTAAAATGCTTTTAAAAGCAACAACAACAAAACCCCTAAACCTCCCAGAGAACTGAGAAAGCATTAGGAGTGTAAATAACAAGGATAATTTATTGAATTTAATGCACAGGGATGTAAATGGTTATATTTCAACTCTCGAAACAAAACAGCAAAGTTACTGTTCCTACTGACATAAATTTTGTAGTCCTTTACTAACATAAAGCATTGTTAAACATAACATTACAGTATTTTTGAGCCCTGTGTTAAAGCTGATACACTTTCTAAATTTCAAAAAAATTCTGCTATATTTGGATACTGTCCTTGTAATTGTCCTACAATAAACTAGTTCTATTATACTGATGTATAGAGTAGCACAATCAGTGGTGACTTAATTTAAATGCAAGAAATTCACCCTGTTTTAGTACAGAGGACTTCAATAATCTGAGAGTAGTAACAGCTGCTTGGTGTCTAAAATATGGAGTACTTTCTCTTCTAGTTACATTCACTGTTTAGTATCTTAATTGAATTCTCAAAATGTTTCTGTATAGCTCAAAATAATTCCCTCACCTCATTCCTGAAAATGTTGAAAATCACTGAAATTCTGAAGAACCTTTATCACATATCTCAACAAAGCAAATTAACTGTGCTTTCCTTCACTAATTTCAACAGCATTTTATATCGGCCGTGTATGCCATTGTTTTGTAAAATTTGAGTTATCATGAACACCTAAAGTGATTTTGGGATAATGCTATTTAATAAAACCTCCTGAATGCTCATAGGACAATGCAAAAGAAGTTAAAAACCAATGATAACAAAACTTTTGGAAAAGTTGAGTAATAGAACATTGGTATCACACTTCATAGCACAATTAAACTAATGCTAAATTAAGCATAAAGACCTACTGTGTCAATTTGTGTTTTGAATATATGATACTGTTAGTGCCAGAGGACGGCTTTCTGCATTGCTCATTTCAGAGTGGAAATTGATAGTACTTCAATTTCAGAATTCCTTCTAAAAATGTAACTTTATTCAAGTATATTCAAACATTCATGCCGTGATGTACTGTTAAAAAAAAAAACACCAGACCAAACTAACAAGGTAAAGAAGGTGGAGAACACAACTGAAAACATATGTTATATTTAGAGAAAATAAAACTGCAAATAATACAAGATAAACTTTTTTAAACATCAACCATTTAGAAGGAAAAAAAAATCTGTATCAAAGATACTGCTTATAAAGCAAGAAAAAGCAGTCCTTATCTTGCTATTTTACAAATATTTAACATGGTATGCCAACATTATCATGAAAGCCACGGAAGTTAAGAACAGGACATGCAATTGCCTTTTAAACTGTTCATAGTTTAATGAAATTAAGATTATAATTCCCTTCTGAACATGCTGTTATTCAAATGTCTAACAGAAGTATAATCAATAGAGTAAGACTATTTTGACCCCATTTAGGTTAAAATACAACATTAGAAAAGTTATTGCTAGAAAACTTTATAAAAACATACACATAAAACACCACAAAATAATTTCACATGGTTTAATTAAAAAAAGAAATAAACTAAACAACCCCCCACTTACTAGAGCTACCTGACAAATTACATTAAAACAATCCACTTACTTTTCTGTCCTCAGATTCTACACAGGAACTGCACTCTGCTTTAGTGTCCTGAAAAGACAAACAGAGACCGCTATTGTCATATGGCATATTGACCAGGGTTGTGGGAACACCTCAGAATGAAGAAAGGGAAAAGTCTGAAAAGTGGGTTTCTCAACCTATTACACTTTATTGAACTGTTATTTTTTTATGTGTATTATATCTAAATGTACAATGTTTAGTATTGTGGCTTTAAGTAAGGTTTAATAAAGTTTATTACAAGCATAACCTTAAAGACAGGACTGAAACATTGTACAAAAGCAAACCTATTTCAATACAGTGTAGCCAGCTCATAAGACAAAAACATGATCTCTGCTTTATCGTATATACTTTTCTACTTGCATCTTGAGGAAAAAGTAATTGCTTGCTTGGTTTTTTTTTTTTTTTAATTAGTAATGGTAGCTTAGAAAATATACAGGTAAGCTTAAGAGGAAATAATTGCTCAAACTCCTGTCTGCTGTCAAGAGTGCTAACTAGGACTTGGTATGTTGAAGATATTTGTGTCTGAATGTCACTGCAACATGCAAGAATAATCAAGCATCTTTTTAATATAGAAATGTGTGTGTGTACATACATACAGACACACACATATTGGACTTATGTTTTCTTCAGGAGTCAAACAAATAATCTTAAACGTAATGTCACCCAACACACGTTCCTTTTATTCATAAGGTATTTTGACTCTCATTGAGCCTTTGGAATTTTGCCAGTAGACATGAAGGCATGCAGAGATAATAATTATCACAAAAATTATAGTCTGGAAGTCATTTATTTCATCATATTATCCCTTTGTACAACAAGTAACCATTGGAAACAGTAAGCCAAATGTAGTTCAAGTCATTAAGCTGCAGACAAGTGACCTATTATGATTTTTCTTCTGTTTCAACTTTACTTTTCTAGTGACGGTATCCTTGGAAGCTAATTTTGTTTACATACTGCAACTTGAGAGACTTCTATTGGGGAAAAAAGTGACATACAGATGAGGGGCAATTTTTTATTAAAAGTAAGTCTTTCCCCAGCCTCTCATTGAAGCTAGAACTACTCTCATCAGCTTTTAGATTACTGGGTAAAGTTACTTGCTAAATAAATCCCAAATCACAAATTTAAGGGTGAGAGCTAATAGCAGCTCCTATTAAAAATTAAAACAAATATTAAAGAAGTTATGTTTCTTCAACACCATGCCTATTCATCTTAAATGAAGGACTGATATTATTGCAATTCCAAAGTCTTCCTACACAAGCCATATACACATAAAAGTTAAAAAAAGATTAGATCATTCAATCAAGTAGGATGAATCAAGATTTCCTGAAAAGAATACTTTCATTCATAGCAAGATATATTAAAGATTATTATTAGGTCTATCAAGGTCTCTGTCACTTCTTAAGCAGCATATTTCCAACAACAAAAATCTCTATTATTCTAGTTGGTTTCATAAATGAATCAAATACTCAAATATACAAAAAACCTCAAATACTTTTTATATTCAAACTACTTTCCACGGGAACCAGACTGTAGTTTGTGGAATGTAACACTCGGAAATTTTCTTTCAAGTGTGACGTACTGGCAGCCAGTGTCTCACCATGTCTCTCCTCCCATTTGGTGTACAAGGAAACACTACCTCTGCCTACAGGCTGGCTTCCTGAGCTTGTTTGTATATTTATATTCATGTTTTTTTGGTGAGTGATTGAGGAGGAAAAGCTCAGCTTTTAAAAATCTTTCTAACTCAGAGGAATGAATTCAAACTCCATTAACACCAGTGCTCTTTACCTGCTAGCTATGCCCTAAGTCACTTTTTGGAAATAATGGAATGTTCTTTAACTTATTTATTGGTTAATCAAAAATGAATCATATCTTTTCATATTACCAAGGACAAGGGTGACTCTATATCACATATTACATACTGACCTAAATTAATTGAATGCAGAATAAAGTATCTCCTATCAGAGTCTAGTCATAGTGATTACAAACTCTCAGTACGATGAATATACCTTCTTCAAGACATAACAGTACTCTGATCCCTTCCACTGTCTATAGAAGACTGTAGTTTGCTATTTTGACACTGTCATTTCCCATTAAAAGCAATTTTTAACAAACCTAAGTTCATAAGCATTCATGACTCAACGTGAATTAAAAATGCAGTTTTACCTGGATAAAACAAAAACCATCTTCCTCCCAGCACAGTTTACCTTACATGGTTGTCTATGACCACTAAGGCAAAAGCTACAAATTAAGCATGCAGCCCACCTGAAAATGGTGGAGGCCAACCCAGCTGAGACTCTCAGTGCTGCAGTCGGGAATTAAAGAGACAAGGTGCCTGGAAGTTAACTGATACCAGCCAGAAGGAAAAGATGCAGGCTGAAAATCAAATTACATAATTTCTATTCTGTGTTTTACCCTTAAACATTAAACAATCATTTAATTTCATAGTGTTTCATTCTCTATCTAAAGATATGGAAAGTGAATCTTACAAATTAACCACTGCACCACTTGTAATGAAAACCACATATATATGGTTTCAATATTACAGGATATTGAAGCCAGGAAGAAAGAGTGGTATTGGCTTATCTTTGAAATATTGTGAAGTCAGATTTGGGTAAAGCTGTAGCTGTATGTCTTCAAGAGTAGAGGCCTGAATTTGGACTTCTGAAAAAAAAATATATATATATTCAGGGTCTACTCTTATTTTATTGTTTCTGGTATTCCAAACACCAATTTTAAAATATTGCCTAAGTTATTTTTCACAAACTTGCTTTGAGTACATTATCAGATAACAACCTGGAGTGTAAGGGGCAAGGGAATCTTTGGCAGAAGGCTTTAAACTGAGGAACACAGGGGGGAGGGGACAAACTGGAAATGCTAATGCCATCACACACAATGGGGGAATAAGACAGGACAACCTGAGCAGTGATAACAGTGCCATGGCAGCCTCATGAGATGGCAACCAGGAGACCATCCACCAGTGGGTCCTCGTACACCCCTCTGGGGAAACGTGTGTGCTCAAGCACCTTTCTGAAATGCCATACACCAACGCACACAGCATGGAGAATAAACAGGAGGAACTAGAGGTCTGTGTGCAGTCACAGGGCCATGATCTCATGGCAATCACAGAGACATGGTGGGATGGCTCGCATGACTGGAATGTGGTCATGGATGGCTACAGGCTTTTCAGAAAAGACAGACCAGCAAGGCAAGGTGGGGGAGTTGCTCTTTATGTGAGGCAGCAAATGAAATCCATCAAGCAATGCCTCAGAGTGAAAGGAGAACAAGCTGAGAGCTTGTGGGTAAAAATTAAGGGACAGCCAAATATGGGTGACACTGTTGTGGGCGTTTGTTACAGGCCACCTGATCAAGAAGAGGAAGTTGGCGAAGCCTTCTACAGACAGCTGGAAGTAGCCTCGCAATCGCAGGCCCTGGTCCTCATGGGGGACTTCAACCACCTGATATTTGATGGAAAAGCAACACGGCAAGCCGTGCACAATCCAGAAGGTTCCTGCAGAGCATCGAGGACAACTTTTTGATGCAGGTGGTGGGGGAGCCAACGAGGCGAGATGTGCTGCTTGACCTTATCCTAACAAACAAGGAAGGGCTGGCTGAGGATGTGAGAGTTAGGGGTAGCCTTGGCTGCAGTGACCATGAGATGGTCGAGTTTAGGATACTGCAAGGTAGAAGCAGGGCTACGAGTCGGATTACAACCTTGGACTTCAAGAGAGCCAACTTTGGCCTCTTCAAAGACCTGCTAGGAGGAATCCCATGGGCTAGGCCTCTGGAAGGCAGGGGGACTCCAAGAGAACTGGACAGTATTCAAGAACCACTTCCTCTGACCTCAAGATCAGTGCATCCCCAGGAGGAAGAAGTCAGGCAGAGGAGCCAGGAGAACTGCATGGGTGAGCAAAAAGCTTCTAGAGAAACTCAAATGGAGAGGAAAGTTCACAGTATGTGGAAAAAGGGACTGGCCACTTGGGAGGAATATAGGAATGTTGTCAGGGCGTGCAGAGATGTGATGAGCTTCCTCATTCCAAGCCAAGGCCCGTTTGGAACTAAATCTGGCAAGGGATGTCAAGGATAACAAGACGGGCTTCTTAAATACATCAGCAGTAAAAGGAAGACTGGGGATACAGTGGGCCCACTGCTGAACAAGGAAGGGGCCCTGGTGACGCAGGACACAGAGGAGGCAGAGTTACTGAATGCCTTCTTTGCCTCGGTCTTTACTGCTAAGGGTGGCCCTTAGGCACCTCAGCCCCCAGAGGTGAGACAGAAAAATCTGGAGGAAGGAAGACTTACCATCGGTTGAGAAGGATTGAGTCAGAGATCACCTATGCAAACTCGCAAATCCATGGGCCCCAATGGGATGCACCCATGAGAGCTGACGGAGCTGGCGGATGTTCTTGCGAAGCCACTCTCCATCATCTTTGAAAAGTCATGGAGGACAGGAGAGGTGCCCGAGGACTGGAGGAAAGCAAACATGACTCCAATCTTCAAAAAGGGCAAGAAGGAGGACTGGGGAACTACAGGACAGTCAGCCTCACCTCCATCCCCGGAAAGGTGATGGAGCAGTTCATCCTGGAGGTCATCTCCAGGCATATAGAGAAAAAGAAGGTTATCAGAAGTAGTCAACATGGTTTCACCAAGGGGAGATGATGCTTGACAATGGCGTCATCCAACTGTGGGATTATCGGATGTGCACCCTTATCGACAAATTCGACGAGCACGACGGACCCGTTCGAGGTATTGATTTCCACAAACAACAGCCTCTCTTTGTTTCTGGAGGTGATGATTACAAAAATAGCCTTCTATGATGATAGCCTTCTATGATGGAGTGACTGGCTGGGTAGATCAAGGGAGAGCAGTGGATGTGGTCTATTTTGACTTCAGTAAGACATCTGACACTGTCTCCCATAACATCCTCACAGGCAAACTAAGGAAGTATGGGTTGGATGAATAGACAGTGAGGTGGAAAGAGAACTGGCTCAAAACCAGAATTTAGAGGGTTGTGATCAATGGATCAGAGTCTGGATGGAGGCCCATAACTAGCGGTGTTCCCCAGGGGTCTGTGCTGGGTCCAGTCCTGTTCAACATATTCATCAACGACCTGGATGATGGGACAGAGTGTAACCTCAGCAAGTTCGCTGATAGTATCAATCTGGGAGGAGTGGCTGATACACCAGAAGGCTGTGCTGCCATCCAGTGAGTCCTGGAGAAGCTGGAGAGCTGGGACAAGGGGAACCTAATGAAATTCAACAAAAGCAAGTATAAGGTCCTGCACCTGGGGAGGAACAACCTCATATACCAGTACAGATTGGGGGCTGAACTACTGGAAAGCAGCTCTGTTGAGAAGGACCTGGGAGTGCTGGTGCAAGCTGACCCTGAGCCAGCAATGTGCCCTTGTGGCCAAGAAGGCCAACGGTATCCTGGGGTACATTAAAAGGAATGTGGCCAGCTGGTCAAGGGCACTTCTCCTCCCCTCTACTCTGCCCTAGTAAGACCACATTGGGAGTACTGTGTCCAGTTTTGGGCCCCCCAGTTTAAGAAGGACGCGGAACTGCTTGAGCAAGTCCAGCGGAAGGCTACGAACATGATCAGGGGACTGGAGCATTTCCTGTATGAGGAAAGGCTGAGAGACTTGGGTTTGTTCAGCCTGGAGAAGACTGAGGGGGGATCTCATCAATACTTGTGAATATTTAAAGAGTGGGTGTCATGATGACAGGACTAGGCTCTTTTCAATAGCGCCCAAGGACAAGGGGCAATGGGCACAAGTTGGAACACAGGCCGTTACACCTGAACATGAGAAAAATCATCTTTCCTGTGAGGGTGCCAGAGTAGTGGCACAGGCTGCCCAGGGGGGTTGTG
The DNA here is from genome assembly GCF_949628215.1 of Phalacrocorax aristotelis. NCBI lineage: Eukaryota > Metazoa > Chordata > Aves > Suliformes > Phalacrocoracidae > Phalacrocorax > Phalacrocorax aristotelis. The sequence goes on from NC_134285.1 coordinate 15,611,764, forward strand.
GAGTCTCCTTCCCTGGAGACATTCAAAACCCTCCTGGACGCGTTCCTGTGCCCCCTGCTCTAGGTGTGCCTGCTCAAGCAGGGGGTTGGACAAGATGATCTCCAGAGGTCCCTTCCAACCCCTACCATTCTGTGATTCTGTGATTCTGTAACAACCATTTAATATCTAACAAAGCCTGACTTCCTGAACAGGATTTTTCTTTAACGATGGGTGAAATCCTCACAAATGCATATACTCTAATAAAGCATAACTAAGGATACTGACAGGTTACCTAAAGAAGGACTAAAGTAGAATTCAAGGATGCTCAGTCCAAAGAAGTTAAACCAGTTGGAAGGTGTTAAAACTGTGAACAGTAAAACTTTGTGCAGTAGGTGAAGAAGAAATAGTAAGAGACAATACATATGTCTCTTCTAAAATCAGTAATTTGCAAATTTATTAGTGGAATAATAAACTGTAATTTGCAACAGGTGGATATTTAAAAACAATAGTAATAGTTTGTCACTTCTGCAGAAACCGTTACCTGAGTTGCTTGTTGTGCATCTGATGTCTCCAGAAAGTCTATGAAGCAGTCTTTTTGGAAGAAAAGTAGTCAACTACTTTGTTACCAACTGTAACTGACCTCAGGCAGAATTTGTCCTTGAGTGACAAGAGTATTTCACGTTAGGGACATGAATGCATCTCTTAACCTTTAATTGCCCAAGCAAAACAAACCGGTTTTTCTGACACAGTTAGTGGCCTAATTCTTTCAACCACTGAAGTTACTGGCTTGATCAAATATATGTTTACATATAAATATTTGAGTATACATCATCTATATCTGAGATATACCTCTTTTAAAGGAAAAATGTACACAGAAACTCAGCTTTAAAAAAAATATCTAAATGAATCATCTGTCAAGCTCAGAGAAAGAAGGGAAGAAATCATATGTTCCTCTTCTTTTTGTAAGTGCATAATGACAAAGCCCAGTCATTTTGGTATGTATACTACAAGTTTTCCAACTTTATGAATTATTTGAGATTAAGAAGTACCATTTCTGTAAAGCAAGTGTTAAATCCCAGGGATTTGAACAATACATCACACACTTTCTTTAATGTTGTTACATTAAAAAAATGAAGTTAGAACCAAGCAAAATCTGTTCCTCCTGAAGAATTAGTATTTTAGACAAATTATGTAACGATAGAATACTTCATTGGATGCTTCATGGGATGGAAAAACAGAATTATAGACATACACTGGCACTAAGGTAGAAACCCTCTTATCTATTTCAGTTTAAAACCAACATCATTCCTTTTTTTCTCAGGGTGTCACAGCATAAAAGCCAATTAAATTATATTACTATAAACACATTAAGATAATTATTTTTTATGTGGTGGCACAAAAGAAAATTGCCTTTTTTGTCTGTTTTGTTGGGTAGCAGCAACAAGCAAACAATGCAAGGTTTTATGCAGAACATCAGGAGCAACAGAGAACAAAAATAACTTTTAAAAGTTGAACAAAGTGCCATAAGTGACACTGCCACATATATTTAATACTAGAATTGCAGTAATTGAGATGGTGAAACTATGCTCATCTCTGTGCTTGCAAGCATACAGTTCTGAAGGATAGCCTTTAAATGTTCCTAGTGGAACTTACTCACCTTAGTGACCAACTGGTATTAAATTTATGGTTGTATTGAGGACTGTGGCTTATCAGATAGAAAAGTGAGCCCAAGAGGTACAATTCTTTAAGCACTAGTTTGGAGACAACATAATTATGAATCTACCACCTTCATCCATTATTAGTGTTATTCAAATGCTACAAATCAACAAAAGTAAAAGTAATAATTGGTGGTAGCATGATGCTGCATGGCATTTTGGCTTTAGGATGCAGTAAAAACCTCCATACAATTTGTTTTAGCTTCTACAGTTCTACATTTAATTTTACTTCTTGAATTGCAAATACTGAAATCAATATCCTCAAGTAGCCATTAGTCATGCGAACATAACCAACACCTGTACATGGCTGTGTACTTATCATACATTTTTCAGTTTGTTATCTCCCTGCTATCCAAAGCCTGTTTCCCTTACCTCCCTATCATCTTAAAACAGAATACCAGAAAAAAAAACCAAACCAAACCAAGCAATCAAACAAAAAACCCCAAGAAATAAGCAAACTCTACAGGCTAAGAAACTTTAGAAAATTTATCTCCATTTCTAACATCAGGTGGTTTTTTTTTTTTTCATGTGAAAATAATGAAAGATAAAAGGTAAACAGAATTCATATGTAGACCCACTACTCCCATGGCCTGTATCAGCAGGAGGAAGGAGGAGACTGTAAGTTACTGAAGTATTCCGACCGGTTTTGTTTGTAATATCAAGAATGGTCAGCAGGTGGAAGCAAATAACCTTGTAAAATCTTGTTCAACTTCCCTGTGAAAGATAAATCTACTGCACTGACCAAGTTGGTCAGGCGTTTTACACGTGCCCTTGGCATCCCAAAAAGTACTAAAACAAATTATGTCTTTTCATCACAACACTGGTTTTCAATTTCATAAATAGGTTGTAGGTTGAGAAATAAAAGGGGTTTTTTTTTCAGGTTTAGAATTTTTAAAAGTGGAATGGATTCCTTTTAACTAAAGCGTATATAAAGGTAGGCTGATGTTAAACAAAACAAGAATATATGTATTTAAAATTTAAAAATACCCAGTCAAATTCTAGGTTATTGATTTTTCTGGATATTTTTATTAAGTGCTTAAATATATCAAAGCCCTGAAGTATTGAGGAAAATACTTAATCTTTTTCACTATCCATTAGCCATCATATTTCATTATTGCTGTTAACAAACAGGCTGCCAGCAGAAGAATTGATTTGAATTTCATATTAGTTCTATTTTATCCATCTCAGAGAACAAATTAAACACACAGTAATACTTACTGAAGAAGAAAATAAATGAAAAATGAATCCTTAGAATGTGACATTCAAGTCTTTACTAAGTTTGCCCCCAGCAACTGAAGGACTCATGCAGAAGTGTCACTGAAATAAGTCAAGAAACCAATTCCAGGTTATTAATGGCTTCAGCAGTTGCAATGTCAAAGATGCAAGAAAAGAGCTTTATTTATGAAAGCAATAGCTTCATCTCTATTTACTAACAGTTCTGGACCAACAAAGGCTTGTGTGTACAAGCTACAAGCACAAACCAGAGATTGGGTCATCTGCATCTTTTCCTGTTGCCTCAGGGCAGCCTCAGGATTGTTTCTCTAGAGTCAGAAAGGAAATCCATCTGATGAGGGATTTAAAATCAAGTTTCTCAAGACTTTGGAGAGCTTACTCATCTTGTTTCTAGCTAAAAGTAGACTTTAAGAGGAAGGTTTACAAGACTCTTGGAAACTGAACTGACAAATTTTATAATAAAAAATTACTGCTTGTAAAAATACTGCTGTATTTTTAACGTAGATTTGAAGGGACTCTTGTGTGTGCCCTCCCACACATCCACCCACCATCCAGCTGTGTAAGTGGATACCCAATCTCTTCTCTTCTCTGATTCTAGTGTTTTGCTTATGTTCATTTACAATTTTCAAGGCTATCAAGAGCTGAAAACATTTTTTCCAAATAAAAAGCTTGACTTTTTTTCATTAATAAAGACCTGTTTGAGGAAACAGGCATTGCTTGCTGATAAAGCTTTATGGACTGGAGTATATGAAACTTTCCCACTTCTCCTCTTCATTCTCTCACCTTTATGAGTTACTTGTCCTTTTCTTAAATACACTCAAAACGCTTAGAGATGCAAGGACACATCTCTCGACAGCAGAGAAAGCAAGCCTTTCTGTGCCTCACAACTCATGTAATTTCTCCAAACATATGTTTTCATTAGTCCAATTAAGAAAAATTACCTGAGTGTAAAACTTCTGCCTATGTCCTTAGATCATCACAACTGCACAAAACAACATAAAAATATGTAGCATTTTCATAAAAGACTCTATAATGTAGAAGTATCTAGCTATATCTATAAGAATTTGCTGTTGAAGCCTAGAAAAATGTCAGGTTAAGACTTCATTTGGGGGGCTAGTAAATATTTAATTTTCAAATATGGCAATACAAATTTACATTAGATAAAGTTATTGTTAAACAGCATGAAAATATTTAAGTTTCTTAAATATAACATCGTTTTGATCTACAGGTCAAATCTGAAACTCCTTTTCTATATGACCCTCTATTTTCAAGGCTGAAAGCTGCCATGCTCAATTGAAAGAGTAACACCATTGCCTCTGAATCCATCTTTACTTTCAGATGCAAAGTGGGAAAATAAATGCAATTTCCATTTTCTAGGTTGTGTGCAGTTTTCTAAATAATCTTTTGAAAGCCTAATTGTACTTAATTTTTAACTAATTTAGGAAAAAAGTGGCACTTCAGGAGCAAAATCAGGCTAACCACCACCATAAGAATTTTCAAAACTGTAAATTTTAACAGTTTTAAACTGCTAAAACTAAATTTAAGAATGGTAAATGTAATTTATCTAATAATATCCCCTTAGGTGTCAAATAGATCAACAGCCACGTAAATGTTAGTATACCTTAAGTCGCTGAAATCTAGGTGATCAATATATATTCCTGACAAATCCAAGGTACGAGTTGTCGATAAAGCTGCCCATGTGGTTTGAACACAGAGTACAGGCTAGGTAAGCTGGGTTAAGATGACAACTGGTAATACATACCCAAAGTGCAGATGCAACTTTCATAAAAAGCAATCTAATTTGACAGTTTGTGTTTTTACATTGACATTGGAATAAGGGCACAACTGGATTCCTGAAGAAATTTATCTTTTTTAGCCTGGTTTCCTAAAGGAACAAGCACACAAAATTACATTGTAACTCAAGCACCTCAACACCTTTAGAATATAATTATTAAGTTCAGCCACATCTGACAGGGAAACAGAAGCCCCAAGAGCTATTATGTTCCAGCATTTTTCATAAATTAGCGTCTGAGTAAAAGGAAAAGACCAAACATTACTTGCAAAACCAGCCACTACACCAGATGTTAAAAGACCTCAAAGAGACCTGAGGATGCTGAGATGAGGAGGACTCATGTGAAGCCAAGATAAAATGGATGGAGCCCATGTTTTTCAGGTGGGGACTTTGAGGACACGGGGCACCAATCTCTAATAAAACTGTTTCAGTTAAGTCCACTGTTCACAAAAATAACTTACTTTAAGACTGAAGACAATTTTTGTTGAAGTTTTGAACAGAGTTGAGTCATTTTACAGCTACTTATCGATAAAAACTAAACATAAATTTTAAGTGAGACAGCAAATTTTTAGGCTTACAGAACAGCAGAAAAAAAATTTCTTAATGAAAGAAGGTGTATGATGACTGCAGTACTAAGAAAGCAGGCTCCCATGAATATCAAGGCTTTGTAAAAAGGTATTTTTTTTTCTGTGATATTACACTAAACTTCTGCTTCGCTCACAATAGGATGAGTTTTATGCTTTTAATATATATTCATAAAATACATCTAGTTCCAAGGAGTAAAAACAGCTACATTAATAATAAACCAATCATGTGTTCACTATGCTTTTGGGAACAAAAACGCAATACTAAACTTCATATGGGAATCAAGGCTTCACTGCATAAACAATTGCCTTGTATCTGAGAATTAACAAAAAATATCTAGATTCAATACAGTGTACTGGTTCAAATCAGGGTACTGGCTTTGTCTAGGACAGATGGTTTTCTTCGTAGTAGCTGGTATGATGCTGTGTTTCGGATTAGTGACCAAAACACTGTTGATAACACACCAATATTTCATTTCTTGCCAAACAGTGCATACACAGCCTCATGGCCTTTTCTGCTTCTCACCCCACATCACTAGTGGGCTGGAGATATACAAGAAGCTGAGAGGAAACACAGCCGGGACAGCTGGCCCAACTGACCAAAGGGTTATTCCAGACCATTTGATATTCTGCTCAGTCATAAAAAGCTGTGGAAAGAAGGAGAAAGGGAAGACATTGGCAGATATGGCATTTGTCTTCCTGAGTAAATACTACGTGTGATGGAGCCCTGCTTTCCAGGAAATGGTGAAACACCTGCCTGCCCATGGGAAGCAGTGAATGAATTCCTTACTTTGCTTTGCTTGCGTTTGCAGATTTTGCTTTCCCTATTAAACTGTCTATATCTCAACTCATGAGTTTTCTCACTTCTACCCTCCAGTTCCCTTCACCATCCCTACCATGGGAAGTGTGCAAGTGGCTGGGTGGGGCTTAGTTCCCTACTGGGGTTAACCCACAACAATCAGAAATTGATCATTTTTCAGCTTCTACCTATTCACAAGTGTGACAAGTAGTCAGCTTACATTTAGCTGGTGTTTCATATACAGAAACTTTATTTCAACATCCTGGCATACCTCTGCATCATTACATTAATAAGAACATGGTAGCAAAGGCATCAGTGAAGACTGTATCCAAAGGACTATTGTTATCATGAGCAAATTAAAAAGAAGCTCTGATGACTACAGCTATTGCTTTAACATCCAAGAGAAATAAAGAATTTAACTAGAGCCTCAGACCACAAGATTGTATGATTTAGAATGGCCACAGCTTTGCGTTATTTTCTTAGCAACTAACAGTTTCACTCTTTTGTTATTGTTGGTAACAAGAACGTGACTGAGACGTGATCTATTTTCTTTCTTCTATGCCCAGTGTAGGGTATAGAAGACCATGTTCCACTGAAATATCTGCCAAGCTATACTGTGTGGAAGATATCAGAACCCATTTCATTTCCAAATCTTTTTAGGAACCTCATAGCTAAAAAGATACTGGCCTAATAGGTGCCCTGAAAGCCTGCTGAGTAACACTCATTCACCTTGCACATACAAAGAAGCTAAGACAGAACATAAATGAAGCCTCCTAAAGAAAATGAGCAGAGACAAATGTCAGTGGCATGGATGTGTTACTGCTCAAAAATGATCAGCACCCAATATCCCCAGTATGTACTCTTCTCCTGAATGAGTGTGCCGGAATTCAAAATGTTTACTTTTCATGTAAGTGTCTCAGTACTAACACACACGCACTTTTGAAGTAAGTACACAGATGATATATTGTTCCTCCTACTTTTTCTTGGTTATTTTTCCCCAAAACAGATGCTTCAGCCTATATCAACACTGAAGTGCCAAGAACAGGTTCAATAAGAACAAGTGTCCCTGGCATCTTTTTGCAAAAGGATAACTCTGTGTCAGTATTGGTCAAGAGACACAGCACACAGTAGCAAAAGAAAAGAAAAGGAAAAACAAACAAACAAACAAAACACTAAAACAAACAACCCAAAAAAGCCTGGAAGGCCCTCTCACCCCCGCAAAACCCCTCTCTTCAATTGTGACCACAGATTTTGTGGTTTTGTCTACAGATTAATGTGCACTGAGGAATTAACCGTCTTTTTAAACACAAATATTGATACTTAGTTGAAATAAATAGTTTTTAATGTCTAATAATTCAACGTTCAGTTTTTTTAAAAAATTGGAGTGTAGATAATGTCTCCGCATAATACTGTATAGTATGTGAAGGTATTCTATATGCAACTGAGATATATCTACTGCAATTGTTTTAAAACAGATTTCACCATGCATACAGACTAGCAAATTCCCCATCACCACCACAGATGTGTATGAAAGATGAATGCATAGAATGAGCTACGGCATTCGGAAGAGAGAACAAAAAAAAGAAAAAAACCTCAAGGTGAAAGATGAGTGCAACAAGAAGTTAATTTATAAATGGATTTGCATCCATCAAAAAAATAAGAAAATCAGTTTCTTCCTCCTTTTCTTAAACTAGTAGAGTAATGAAAGGAACCTAGCCATCTAAATGCAATTTTTCTACGGTTATCATCTTTATTAGTCTCATAATCTGCAATTTCTCACTCACTAGGCAGATTAAGTCATCTATTCAATAGAGAAAATCCAGCAGGAATGAAGCACCAAGCATCATACTCTGAATTTTAGGAGCTGTGCAGGAATTAAACCTCAAGTGAACCTCTATAGCTCTCATTTTCCCTCATGTCTAAACACAAAGCTTTTCTACTTAAACACACCAACTGAGCTTTCAGCTTTAAGCTGCAGGCTCTCTGCCATGCTGGATAAAATAAGAAGTTCATCTACCTTAAAACCATGCCTCTGGAGCACCTATACTGTCTCTGGGGCACTGATTCCTATGACTGTTTGTTTTTTGACTTCTGAAGGACTGAATCAGAGCCCTAGGAATGGAGTAATAAAGAGAGAGTCAGAAAGCAGTTTGTAGCAAAAGCTTAGGGAAGGTGTACAATGTCCTGCATGCAAACTACTTTGTATGCACAACGCATGTATACATGTCAGTACTGTTCTATCTCAGAACCCTGTGTATCAAGCCTGATGTATGGAAACTAGGTTCTAAAAACCAGCAGCTGAGGTACATTCTGAGCTAGAAGCTCTTTTCAGGCCATTTAATAACTGTGAGATTTTTATCTTACGAACTCATCCATTCTGGTTTTGAAACTCCTCATACTTTTGGCCTCTGAAATATCCCATCGCAAGTCCACAGTTTAAGGCTATATTATACGGAAAAACACACCCTTTTGTTTGGTTTTAATTTGCTAATAAGAATTTGATTGTATGTCAACAGTTTATCTTTTGACCAGTGAAAGACTGAATAATTACACCAGTGTTTAAAATGCCTCTGAGAGGTATCTCTCTCAAAGAATTCATACCAACATGTATCGCTCAACCCTTAGGAGAATCCTCCAGCTTTTTGGTGCTAACCTTCAACTATCTGACACTTGATAAAATACGTATGCTCCAGTTTAATTAATGAAGTAGGAGATGTGTTGACCCAGGAAAAAAGAGCGCTGTGTTTATTTCAAACTCTTTCTGATGGTATTATTGTTTTAAAAAAATCTGCAGAAAATAGGGGATTGCTTATTCCAAAATGCCAACTCAGCCTGGCCAAAGGAATCTGAGGGACAAAAAGTACATCAGGGCTTTGATCACCCACTTCCTAACTTCACATTATATTTTCTATATGTTCTTTCTACATTATATGCTAAATATGCAACCCTGTGATTTTTTTAAAGTTTTACTTCCAGTTCAATGAAGTTACCCAAGTATGAATACTGAATACTATCTAAGCTGCACAACTTAAAACAAAGTAAAATAGAACCAGTAGATCAGCTAAAACATTGATTACATCAAAAGCAATTTTTGATGGAGCGCAAACGTCACTGTTCCTGAATTCAAAACATTTCCTAGATGAATTATTTTCAACCCCTGGTAAGTACAGCTGCACACATTTCACGTGAACTAAAAAGTTGTTAGAATCGCGTTATAGCAGAAAATATATTTTTCCCTCTTTCTGTATAAACCAGGTTAATACACTCTTATTTGATCTGGTAGATTTTTAAAATTACTTTCTGGCAAGACCAGTTTAAAATTTATCATCCTAATATACTGAAACTTTTCTTTAAAGACTGAACACAAATTCTGGACCTTAGAGAAAAAAAACCCACACCTTCTCCCTGGATCCTTAGTTTTAACAGCTTCTGCTGATCAATCTTACTATAATGTAACCCAAGATGGGTGTACAGAACATAGGCTGACAGGTTTTATATGCTTCCTATTTTGGTGTTCATATAACCACTAACAGTAACTACAATAAACACATTAATGATAAAGACCAGATAATCATTGAACTGTAAAAATCCAACACTCTTTACCAAGGCGGGGTGGGGGATGAAGGGTGGGGGAATCTATTAAGAAATTTGCACCTCAACTAATAGTGCTATATATAGTATGTCAACTTGGCAAGCGATGTGCCCATAGGTGTTTCTATTTTCTTTATCAATGCAAGGATCTTATTAGGGGCAGCTCTAATTATAATAATAACTATTTATTAAAATGAGTAAAAAAAAATCACTGTTTTAATATAAGTAGGCTGAAACTTTTCTATCTAACAAACAGTGCTTTCTATAAAAGTGAAAAAAATATTTACAACCTGAATCAGAGAACATGTTTTTTCAGTTGGTTTTCCACCAATTAACAAGCTTCTGATTTGTTTATACAAGGATATCAAATTACAAACAAACTCTCCTAACAGCTGTACATTCATCAAACTTGCATTTCTCTTTGCTTTTAAAGCAAATTTCAGGGCTGAATACTGTATCTTAAATGATAATCAAAGTTCCAAATCAAATTGTATCATTACTATATTCAAACAAGAAATGAGAGATCTCGTGGTATTGGTGAGCTGTTTTATCAAAGTGATCACCATAATGTACCTCTGTACTTTAATGTGCTTATCCAAAACAGAAGGAATTAACATGAATGCATTTCATACACTTAGCAGATTAAGGTCCAGTTTCTTTCTTACAATAAAACCAAATGTCTAAATTCCCTCATCCAATGTAAATGACAGTATTTTTATATGTATTTTAACCCTGCTTCATAAAATAGAGAGTGATATTTCAACAATAATTCCATAACATCAGCACTAAGCCCTCTGGGTCTCATTCGTTATAGCTATTATTTTACCAGGTAAAAACAGGACTACAAGAACACTAATACAACCTCTGGAAGAAAATGATTATATATAACCTTCTAAACCAGAACGTTAAATACTATTATGTCTTGTCATAGCCAAATGCAAACAGAAGGATTATAGTAGTATCTCCACTAGAACAGAGCTGATGTTTTTTAAATCATGTGTACGTAAACACACACATAATTAACGGCTTTTCAATACTCACTGAAGACTGAAAGGATCCTAAATTGGCTTTAAGTGGTTAGAAGAAAATATATTTTTATCAAAATAGAATATATTAAATGCTTTTATAAGATAACTTATTTTGGTGAAAATTCTGATTTTTAGAAGAATTACAGGTGCATTACTATAAAATTAGGAAAAGAGGGCTTTTTTGGTCACTGCTTTTATATAGTCTTTCAGGGTTTTTGCATAAACATATGACAATTTTTTTATATAAATGTTACCCTGAAAAACATTTGAGTCATACAAACACTCCCTTGCATGATCTATTGTCTCAATAAAGTGTTATAAATCCCAAAGTAAAAATAATGTCATTATTAAAGCAAAACAGAAGGATGTTAAGATCACCAATGTTAACAGAAAAAATCCTGATAAAGACAATTATTTCCCTCTGGAATTCTTGGAATGCTGTGGAATTGCCATCATAACTGGTATAGACTTTTAAAGACACTTAGTAAAACTGATCAGCAATGAAGAATTTTCAAGTAAAATAATCTAAGATGTACTACCACTTTTGTTTCCTTGTTTCTGTAGCTTTATATTTCCACCAAATATAAAGTATTTCTTTTTCCCTGCTTGTGAATTTTTGACTGCTTAAACTGATTAAATATGCTATTTGATTGTTGTTTTTAATATGCTCAAAATGACATCTAAAACCGTGCGTAATTTTACAATACAAATACTGAAAATCATCATCACCATTTACATTGTAATTGCTCTTACTGAGCCTAATGATTATTAATGATGCAGCCAGAAAAATACATTCTATAAAATTATGTGATGATAATCAAGTGATAATATTTTGTAAATTATACCAGATATTTGGTGACTACTAATATATATTGTTCACTACATCAGGCTGGAAAAATCACTTTCTTAACGTGGTATAATGACACAGTAAAGCCAACATCAAGCTGACGTTCAAGATATCGAAATAAGCTTCTGAAAAGCAGATCCAGTACAAGGTTTTCTACCAAATACCAGATGAACACTGAGATTCTGTATCAGAGCTACTCCACAAAATATTGTCTGTACTGGCCAATTCAGAATGCTAATTTTTAATAGTTAATTAATGAATAGAGGTTCAAAAGACCAACTCAGCCCATACCAACATTATCAAAGACTCTAGCAGACAATGATCAAACAACAGATGAAGTATATGTGATCTCCTCCTTTTGTCCTCAAACCTCCTGCAATGCTGAAAAAAATGAAACAACAATAACAAAAAAGCACTTGCAAAATTAGCTACCCACATGCGCATGTCTTTTGAAGGCTTCAGTTAACTAAACTCTACATAATTCCCATCTGGTATCCTCAAAAGCCAAAATAATGGTATTCTCAGTTGTCACTCATGACAACTACTTTATCAGCAACTGTCTGCTACTTTTAAAGAATTTCAAAGTGCAATGGGAACTCCATAAAAAAAAAAGAAAAGTACAGAGGGAGCTTTTGATCAGCAGGTTGATTTCTTCTCATGCAAGCCTAGTAAAGATCATGAAACATTTTTCAGAGTCGAAATTTGACTAGAAAACTATCATGGATAATTCATTCACAATTCTCTAACTTACTCTAATACATAGGATATCTAAGCCCAATATTTAAATAACAGCTCAGGGTAGAAGGAGTCAGTAATGACAGTAAAAGTGACAGTCTTGTGACTGTGAGCCAAAAGCGCAGACTGAGATAGCCACCAGGACAGAATGAGGAGGACAGAAGGCTGAGGCTTCAATAGCCCAACATCTAGAAAAACCTCTCCCAGTCTAACTTGTTATTGCTCCAAGTTCATAAAGTATGTTCCATATTGCTGAACTGGCAGAGAAGACCGTTGAAATTAGAGTCAATGACAATATACAACAGTCAAAAGGAGTATTTTTTATACCTGCTTTAGTCTATACCGTATGTTTATATCCTGCACTGAAACATTAGCAATCACGAGGCTGTGGTGATGCCTTAGCTAACTGCTGTTGTATTTTCACAACTATACACTTGGAGAAAGAAATTATTTGTTTATTTGAAACTATGAAAAATATTTCCAACTCCGCATCTAGCAATACCAGATATGTTCAAGCCTAAAGAGATCAAGTAGACTTGAATGAAAGTTATTCAGAAAATGGTACTTTGGCTGATTGAGAAAATCTGTACCTGGTAATTAAGGACATTACAAGCTATTGATAACAACACCACAACATCATTAGCTGAGATGCAGGAGATTAGGGCATGTTTGTCCGTTAGAAGAGTTCTCACACATGCAGACAGACTTTGGTCTAGACAGGATGTAGGCAAACAAATGCATACACAGTCAACATTATAGAAATAACAGTGGAGTTTCAAAGCAATGCTTTAATGCAATACAGTAAAAGGAGAGAAAAGCAAGATAGTATGGTTTGTATTTGGATAGGAAAACTGTCAGTAAGAAAAGGACGTAACAGAATGGCCTGTAGAGAAATTATATAAACTGGGATCCTTAAATGCCGAAGATAGGATAGCAGAGATGGGAGAACAGGCCTTCTGGCTCAAGAGTAATCTAGACTGCCCCATAAAAACGTAAAAATATAGCTGAAATGTTTCCATATTCTTAAAAAGAAAAGTACCATAACACGCTTGTTAACAAGAAAGAAATTCTAGAAGTGCTATTACTTTCAGCTTTACCTGCTGTCATGGTTGCATCATAAACAGAGAACAAGAGTCATTCCAAGCCCACACACCAAAGGGTTACCTTTCAAATATTGCCCTGAAAAACTAAAAAGACAAACAAAAGGAAAGAAAATCAACTCACCAAATTCACCATCATAAAAAAAACTAAAGTTCCCTTTCTTGGGAGTTCTTTGGGTTAGGTGACGTTTTTCCAGAGTCCTTGCTTAGCCTATGAGTTCACATTTAGCCCTGCCAGGTAACTTAGTGAAGGGCAAAGCTTACAGCAGGGGAGACAAAAAAGACACACATTTTCTGGGGGAGAACAAAATTAGCACCCACTTCCGCAGCACACATTCCCAGCTGCGCAACTCGGAGTTGGATCAGGGCCACAGCTATCGTTATGCAAACGCAAGCCGTACAGAATCCTTTCAATTACATAGAGTATGTCATATCCCAACCATTCAGAAACTATGTTGAGAACCTGCAATCAAAAAATCTCAGATGCTTAAATATCTGAACAGTTATGTGGCATCATCAATTCTAGAAATCCCTCAGATAAGCAAAGAACATGCCAGAGGTCTCTTTGTTAGGTAATGCTGGAAGGCTGCTACTTTAGTCAATTGATAGTAGAGCAAGAAAACAGATTTAAACAATCCTCTCTGAAATTCTAGAGAAACCCCCTGCTACTGCAAACATGCAACATAACCACTGTAACAGAAAACTTATAATGAGACAGGCTTTTGTTCAAAGAAGCAAAAAAAAGGTCACAAAGACGTTCAAGGATCTGTTAGTATAACTTTAAGCGTGACATGCACTACAGCTCTACAGCAGCATGGGACCAAAAAGATTGCCTTTCTAGTACTATAGAACTCACGTGGCGTAACTTCATAAAGAACTTTGTGTAACTGGAAACACTCCAGCTATTTCTGAGATCTCCCAGAAATACAGGGTTGCTTCTCAATGTTGTAGGCAAGCACATCAGCAAAAACTTATCTCCACTGGTCTCAGCATGACTGGCTGGTCTGTTCTGTCTGGAAGGGACAATGTTCTTCCTTAAACAGCTTCTTTGAGGGCTATTCATCAGAACTGAAGGCATTAATTTCCTCCTTTGCTAAAATGCATTGCCCAAGCAAGAAAGTCTCCCCCCGTCAGTAAAAGGTGTATATAATCTGTATCTAATATAATTCAGCATATGGTGCCTTGCTGCAATCGGGCTTACTTCAAGACCGAGACATACATTCTATGTAAATGTTCTAGAGGACAAACACGTCGGTAAGAAAATAACTTACAGCAGCTTTGTGACTAAAATTACCCTTTACGTACTGAAAACAGACAAACTGTAGAAAACTAAATTAGTTGTAATTTGAAATATTATTAGAATAACACATTTAAGGTCTTTTATTTCAAGAAGAAACATTTCAGAAAATTTTAGTATCCACAGTTTCAACAAACCTCAATATGGTGTATTAAAAAGGCACAGTGAAAACTAAAAAACCAGTACATTCAGAACAGCACACTACTTGAATTTGGGAGTGTATGTCCCCAGCAAGGCACAGCAAAGGTATGCTTACAGCAAACTGTCTCTGTTTTTTAAAGTTACTGATGCAAATATTCACTATTTCTTTTCATTTATGCATTAACATTTTGCAGCAAAAGCAACAGCTGCTTCTGATTACTCATATGAGAAGTAGTTTCCTAAAATTAATGATACTTAATCCCAAAGGACATAACTGCTTCATTAATATAACTTGTGTTTAAAGTCATTAAAATTTAAAGTGTGAGCACAGAATTCCAAGAAAAGAACATAAAATTGAACAAGAAATTGAAGCATCATGCACTTCAAAAATATTAATAATGTTAGATTTGTAAGAGCAACGAAAATCAAGAGGAAGCATTAGCAAAAACTGGATAATTACCTACTCTTCTGTTTACAGTTACTGTGAATCATCACGTCCCCAAACAGGCAGTAAAAAGTTGTGTTCATTGTACCCCACTGATCTCTCCCTCTGTAGAGCCGTAACTGATATAATGTGATACTGGCATGACTGCATCTTGCTACTTGTAGACTGAAGAAAAGGACAAAGACTTCAAGATTTAGATTAGCAGATTTCTCTCAGACATATTTTCTAGCTGTAGACACATTTGTGTGGAAAAATAAAGTCTTGAAAGGTACTTGGATGTAAAAAGAACATTAAAAGATATGAAAAGAAGTTGTACCTAGCAAAGAGCTTGGGTGGAACACATCATGTGAAAGAGACTAGCATTGCTCCTACCATGGAGGGGGGGACACTTTTGAAATATTATTGTGAAATTTTAGAGCATTTAATACAAATAAATCACTTCACATTTAACTTCAGGTGAGAAATATTTAAAGTTCTATAATAAGCCATTTCACCATTGAAAATGAATTAAAACCATTTCTGTTCGTGAAGTACATATTATGACAATTTTCAAGTCTTTGTTCAAATTTCATGGCTAAAAACAATTTGATAAGCTCGTTTATTTCCCTATCCAGGATAATTAATATATTGTCTTATATAAATAGTGAAGTGAAAGAAAAAGTTACATTTAATGATTTTTTAAATTCAAATTATTAACAAAATCATTGCATAACAGAGCAGTGCAATTCAGCATTGTATTATATACATAAGTCATAAGCCCTAAGACAATCATATGTAAAAAAAGAATCTGATTAACTGCTTCTTAAATTCTCTACAAACCTACGTTTTTTACATTAAATTATCCCTAACACTTAGCTAAGTTTAGATATGTTTTAACAAATTTTTCTCATTACAATAAAGCAGTAAAAAATATTGCTAGCTGGTAAGATTGAGCATTTCTCTAGGAAAGCAAGGAAACAGCATAGATTCCAAATCAAATTTAAAACAAGAAAATAACCGAATACTAATTTAGTTTGCTGATACAAGTATAAATATTATCAACCCTTATTGGTATGATAAGACAGTTAACATTTTTCTCTGTTTCAAACTACTGAAAGACTGATAGTCTAATTTTTTCTACTTCAGGTCTCATTAAGGACAATGTCCTCAATCTTTTAGTAGCTTAATAAAATATTTACATATCTTCTCATTAGCAAGGAGATGAGTCTAAAAAGGTACCTGTCAGAATACTAATCTAAAGACATCTTATTCCAATTACTTATTTTTCCTTGCAGAGAACTATAACATTTCTGACAAACAAAACTCTATCTCCAAAAGCAAGGCCAAAGACTATCCCAAAGGTCTCGTTTCCTACCAAAAGTTAGCCTTTTCCCTTGGCATAGCAAGACCCAAAAGAGTATATCTGCTCAGAGCAAAAATAGATTAAGGTAAATAGACAAAATGCACTCTTATTCCAGAATAAAAATATCACATATATGCTTAATCAACAAAATTGATTGGTCTTCATTTTTTTACCCTAAATTTAGAGTTTATGTGTGTTCTAAAAGCTCTTGAATTTTCTTTTAGGAACTATCCTGTTCTTTAAAATGAAATGCACAAACAGCATTCATTAGACAAAGACAGAAGCTGCAACAGTTTGCTTTTTGTTTTGCCATGAAACTGTTCAGAATGTAGTTCACACTTCTTAATCACTACAAAACTGTACCACTTTTATTGTTCTGTAGAAAACATATTGATCATTGAAAACCAGAGAGAAGAATTTTCTAGTTATTGTTTTTGCACTGTGAGTCACTCAAACTATTTCACTTGAATACATATATTGTAAGAACCATTCTAGAGACAAAAGTTTCAGGTGTTCTGTGTAAGACTTGATTAGGACATTTCCAGTGGCTTTTTGGTGGAAGATACCAGTTTCGCTATCAAAACACCTCACCAGAACTTATCAGCTTTCACTGGACTATGGCCAAGACTCTCTTCTCAGAGCCAGATAGGCATTTCTGACCAAAGCTGAAAGGACAACCCAGACCTGGGAGGAGGAGAGGGAGACACGTGCATCGCAACAATAAACAATGGATTGACCAGAAAACTTTTCTGGGATTCTAGAGAAAGAGACTCAAGCCCTTACTGTACCTGATTCAGACACTAGAGAACTTCACTCTTCTGTGTCAAAAATCAATATCATACTCTTAGGCTAGATTCCTCTAGTGACATATTTTTGTATTAATTTCTATTTAGAAAAATATCTTTTAAAAGAATTGCTTTAACCAATATGATAAATATACATAGATTTTAAGTGGATGAGAATATGTTTAATTCAGGATGCTTAATGTAAATATTAAAGAAACAATATTCTGAAGCAGAAAGGAAATTAATTTAATTGTAGTAACACTTCTCTTTTAATACAAGACTAGCCACAAACACAGTCAAAATCAGAGAAACAGGAATGCAACTGAACAACCTAGAGCCAAACACTGGGTTTTGCTCATTTGCAGAGCACTCCTGTTTATCTTTGTAATCCAAGAAAAAGAAATAAATTATTCAAAAATTGCCAAAAGCACTGGAAAGTAAAACATGGTGGTAACAGAGCCAAAATGAGGGACAAAGCCAAGTTTCATAAATAGCTAAAGCCCATCTAGACTGGACACATGATGATACAATAACCTGCAGGACAACAGCTGAAGAGGGAAACAAAAATATAACTAAAACTAAAGCACCTCTTTCATGCTACAGATGTCCTGAAACAATGAACAGGTCACTATCTGGTTAGCTGAGGAATGATCGCTTTAAAGCAACCCTAATCCTCATACTTTTACCAGCAGCCAAGCGCTTGCTAAAATGACAGAATGTGATTCATATATCGCCAACTTCATTAGCTCATTCTTATTTTAGTCCATCATGTCAGAGCAACAATCCTTTCACTAATCCCATCAAGGGGATTTTTTTTTTAAATTCCATCTTTCACCGACTCAGATAGGGGAAGCAAATACTGAATTATACATTCAATGAGTAACTTAATTAGCTGGGTGAAGGTGAAACTGAAACAGCTGAGTCAAATAATGAGATGTCAAGCACACCAGCTTAGACCAAGGAGGGATTTGAAAGCATTCTTCCTAATAGAAAGAAAAACATAGTGTTTTTCAAACACAGAATATTAATGGATTTAATCTTTCCATGTCAGTCCCTCCAAAAATATCAGTTGGGTGAAGAATGGCAAAAGTGAACTGACAAGAACAAGGAGCAGAAATAATTCACTGTAAAGCAAGCAACTTTAAATAAGTCATAGTCAACTACCAAGTTACCACTGGTTTAAACCAAAGAAAGCCAAGCACAAAAAAAACCCAAACAAAACATTTTCTAGAAAAGAAGAGAATGCAAAACCATTGTAGAGTGATGATTAACTAAGTAGAGATTTATCCTCATTTAAGGAGAGATTTTATCCTGCAGTTTATCAAATGGCTAACCAAAATTTTCACTGTCCTCTTAATTAAGGCGATTTAATTCCCAGCTTGCTATCCATAGTCACAGCATATCTGCTTTTCTACCCTTAGCATTAGTTGCAGACTCTTGTAATCAGGCACTATTTCTTACAGTCAGAACTATTTAATGAATCGTTGCTTTATTTCTCTATTTGGACAAATGGCTTGATTCATCCCTGCCCTGCAGGCTCTAAATGATGACTTTGCCAGTATAAAGGAGAGTAAGGTTACATTTTGGCCCATGGGAATTTTTCCAGGGACGCTGCTTAAGGGACTCTGTTAGAGACCCTGGGTAACGGCAGATATCCAAAACCCTTATGTCCAAAGGAGCCAAACAGTACAGACTGTACTTATTTAGAAAAATAATAATCGTTTAAAAGTGTCAAATGTTACAAAAACATGAGTTGCAACTCAGAACAAACACGTGGTTAGTCCTCAAACCCCAGATGGATACCTGTAAGACAGAGAAGGTTGTCTTCTGACTTTAACTCCTCCTCATAAAAAAACAAGCTATGAATTCATTATATTATTTTTAATTTTCTCATAGTAAGTAATAGGAAGCAATAATCCTCTGGGTTTTCAGGTCACTAAACTTAACAGATGTGAGAATATGATCATTCTCTGCAATGACAAATCAATAATTCAATCTTTCTGGCAATTCAGTCTGATTCTCCCACTCTGCGTCCACACGCAGCGCTCAGTTTCAAACATATACTAAATCTGTCATGTTTATTTTTTTAAGGACCTGCTCCCATTAAGCATATCAGAAGAAATAAAATATTAACTTACAAATAAAATGGCTATTTTTAATCATGTCAGAAATTTAGCAATTATTTTAAGGTCTTCATTTAATCTTTTGCACATATATGCAGACAGACATTAGGTTATTTTCCTGCCATGTTATGTATTCTTAAGATACAAATACTAGGCCATTCCATATTACAGTAGTTTTCTATATTAACTACAACAACAGTTAATCTTTGAGAAAATCTAGACTTATTGCTATGTGAACTGGCCAGTTCTGGCACAAAACAGAGTCTGTGGTGGCTTAGTATCTTGAAAGACCTCTTGACACCACAGTATTTCCCACGGCTACCCCCGGCTCTAACTAAGCAATTCATCATGCTTTAGCCTGTACATCAAATCACAACACATAGCTGCCATTGAAAAACTGAAATACAAAGACACATGCATAAAAAAATGAACATTAAGTAAATGACCAGCATTCATGTGTGCAAGTCAAAAAAGCCAGCTGACTCAGATGTCCCTCGTAATTCACCAATGTCTAATTTGAGATTTATTTTTATTATTATTAATACTTGGATTTAGTCTGGTGTTTGTCTTGAAAAAGCTTAGTGTATCTATTCCATTACAAGATAGTCCATCATCTCTCCATATCACAAGACTAACAGAAGTGGACTATGGGACCAGAAGTCATCCAGTGGTTTAAAGCAAAATGATCCTCTTCAATAGACCATGGGACTCTTTTTCTAGTGGCAAGTATTTTCAGAAAAAGGAACCACTTAAAAATGTACACAATATACATACATTATTTACCTTGCAGCCACGGCAGTTCATAAAATGATTCATCACATATAAATAGTAAATATAAATGTAAATCTCATTTTTTTAACTTCCAACACATAGGAATAGAAGAGTTCTCAAAGTTCAGTAAAATTTTAATTGCATTTTTATTTGGCTTTCTAATTTACAGGCTATTTCTGCTATCATTTTTTAATACTTTTTCCATTTACTTCCATTTACTATTTACTAATGACTATCTTAAAACTTCAGCCATTTTGCACTGAGCTACCAAGATGATCAAGGGACTGGAACATCACCACTCTTATGAGGAAAGGCTGAGAGCCTTGGGTTTCTTCAGCCTGGACAAGAGAAGACTGAGGAGGGATCTCATCAATACTTATAAATATCTGACGGGTGGGTGTCAAGAGGATGGGACCGGACTCTATTCAGTGGTGCCCAAGGACAGGGGCAATGGGCACAAGTTGGAACACAGGGCGTTCCACCTGAACATGAGAAAAAGCTTTCCTGCACCGGTGCCAGAGTAGTGGCACAGGCTGCCCAGAGAGGTTGTGGAGTCTCTTTCCCTGGAGACACTCAAACCCCACCTGGACACGTTCCTGTGCCCCTGCTCTGGGTGTGCCTGCTCAAGCAGGGGGGTTGGACAAGATGATCTCCAGAGGTCCCTTCCAACCCCTCCCATTCTGTGATTTCACAGCTGGATCTCTGGTTCTCTCACCTTAATACTGGATACCTATAAATGTCTAACAATCAAAAGTGTTGCCTTAACCGATCTGCCTTTCATGAGCTAAGCAATTGATGTATGTTTCAGTATATAGCTGCACATGTAATGTAGAATTGCTTTGGAGAGTCTCAGTAGTGATAACCTTAGGATTTTCAGATGCTAGAGCAAATGCCATACATCTTGAAATTTCAGACATTTTCCTTGAGGAAAAAACTGTAGAGTTACAAAAAACTATAAAAATAGTAGTTACTGCCAAAAGCAGTAACATTGTCAGGCACCGTATTAGAAGATGAGTACTAGAATGCAGGTTTTAGCATCTCCCTAAATGACCATATAACTTCATTAATAAAAGTAAAGAGCATTTTATATGAAAGACTACGTAATGGTGAATTTTGGGGTTTGCTTACTTTGCTCTTTTCCTTCTCTTTAAAAGCAAGAACATTCCTCAGCTATACTGTTTAACTGTCTAGAAGACAATGGTGCAATGGCATGCTCATTTGCCTCTTCAGTTACAATAAGAATATAGAGTTTTGTTTCTTAATTAAATTAATGATGTAAAGCTGTGTAAAAACATTACCACATACACAAACTCAAAAGATATGATAATGATGAAGTGAATATAGTAAAAGTATTCCATACTGTAGCCATTTGACTTCCAGTAAATGATTTCGGATTAGACTCATAAATTACCAAACATGTGCCTCCACTAGTTGTCAGGAGTTATCAGATAGCATAAACTTTACATGGAATTGGAACTAATTTCTGCATAGTACTACTGCAGTAAAGGCTTGCAACAACAGTGACAGACATATCATTAAATGGGCAAATGCAGAGACATAATTAAATTAACTGATAATCATCTCTCTTCTTCTATCCAGACTCTAAATTAATGCACTTGCAAATGTAATGAGGTTCAGAATTTAAAAATACTGTGGAAATAACAGAAACAAGATTAAATTAATTGCAAGACATACTGATAAGAAAGCTTGATTCAAATTATGTGAAGCACATTCCTAAAAGCCTTTAAAAGGCTAGTCACATATCATGCACCTTGATGACAAAGAATACATTTGAAATTATCTTTTCACCAACTGGAATATCCTCTGTGTTTCATACAACCATATGCTAATTGGTTAGTGTTCTCCCATCCTCGGGTAAATAAACATGTGAAAAATGCTTGGGCAGTAAAAAATGAAATCTGGCCAACATCCAAAATTATTTCCACTCCAATCATTTCCATGAAATTTCACATTATAAAATTTCAGATTAAGATGTACTAAATGCATTTATACCTTGCAGCCTCTCAGCTGAAAAATTATGTTTTTTCCCTAAGAAACCAGAATTTAATATCTGCAAACAGAAATAAAGCATTCATTTTTAAATATTAAATAACCAACTCTTAGTTTTGCCTGGAAGTCTTCTAGACAATCCAAAATCTCTGAAGCAAGATCAAACATTCATCAACCATCTTAAAAGGTTTTTACTGATTTTTTTTCTTAAAAAACCTGAAGTGACAGGAATTCCACCACCTCTCTAGGTACCCTGTCCAAATACTTAACTGTATTTGATGCTTTAAGAAACAAGGAAATCATTATACAGAAATACACTAAATATTTTAGATAATTTATTTGAAAGGAAGCATTGTCTAGTATGCGCCAGTAGACTAAAATTTCAAACGCTGGTGGGAGCTACAAGACATCCAATGTCAAGTATCTTAGCAGAATCACATAAAGTAATTCCAATTTTATATTTCCTTGTACCAAGATTAACAACAAAGGATTTGCATTAGCGTATAATGACAGGCCGCTTAAGCTTACATTCCCCTGACGCTTCTGACAGTATTGTATTCCAAAGGGCAAAGAGAGGGCTTTAATAAGGTTTTCTTGTTTTAACATTGAAAAGCAGACAATTATAACTTTAACTTGTGATTTCTGAGCAGCAAAATGCTGCAGTGCCAAGAGTTATACAAAACCATAGCTAGCTGAGACCGTCTCTGAGCTAGAGAGTAAAGAAGCAGTAGGAGAAATGTAAAGAAATAGAGTATTTAAATCACAGGGCATAATCCTTTATCATCCAGGGCATTGTGGTCCTAAACCAACAAAAGTTCAAGCAGACACTTTGAAGAAGGTGAGAACTCCACTAGTATCAGATTAGTTGATGAAATGGAAGCTAAACAATGAAAAGACTCAAAAGACAGAAAATTCTGATGATGCCAAACTTCTTTCATGACCTTGTTCTTTCAAAGGCCTTTTTGTAGAAAATTATCCAAATGACGGTAAGTCATTTTTGTTATGGGCCGGATGCATCTCACCTGGCTTTTAACTGTCTACAAGTTCTCTCTGCCATCTAAACTAGTCATCTTCTATTGTTAACAGAGACAGATCTCTACTGAGAAGTATCCTCCTTTGTTGACACCACAAAGAAAGGAGCTAGAATGCTTAGTGAAGACCACATGCTTAGTATGTTTGAACTTAAATCTCATCCTGTTTGTACTGAATTTACCCCTTCCTTTTTTGTGTCTTTTAGATATTCTATTAAGTATTTCTATAGAATTCTATCTCATTTTTCTAGTTTCTATATTCCTATAAACACCAAATTAGTTATGAACTTTAATAAATATCACTCTCGGGACTTACTATAGTAAAATTGGTCATTATTCATTAAATATTCCATTCCTAGGGAAGAGAAAGGTAATTGTGAAATGAAAGGTGTATGGATATAATTGGAGAGAATTACAGGAGAGTTTATGTAGTTATGAATAATGTTTCAAAAGGGAAACTCACTGTTTATGCTGTATATATGTCTTGATACTTATAAAAAGCAAGCATTATGCTGGTAAAAGATGGTTTCTCAAGGTGGTCATATACAACTTTATTTTCTATTTTCAACATGCCTTCAGTATAACTTTAGTTCCAAAAGTGTCTGGTCCTAAGATCCATTAAAGACTGGCAGTAGAGTAGGAATTGGTGTTAATTAGTCTGGGCTTTCTCCCAATTCTCTACCAATTAAACAACAAGTGTTTAGTGCTATTAAGCTTACATGTTATAAATCTTTATCTGCATAACACTATTAGAAAATGGAAGAGGAGGGAAACAGTAGGGTAGGGAAAAAGTAAAAAACAATGAATACAGCTGAAATTTTAAAAAAGAAAAAAAGACAAATCAGCTGCTTTCTTTTCTTCCCCTCTAAGCTTATCAGCACAGGTAGGCATTTCAAAACTCATAAATCTGAGATGAATATTATGGTTTTTAGGATTAAAAATAAATTTTAAATGTCACTTAAGAGGGCAGACAGAACTGAATTCTCAAAGGGTGATCTCCCCACACACTCTTATATATTAATTGTACCATTTATATCACAAGATAGTGAATCGGGGGGGGTGGGGTGGGGGGGGAGAAAGAAAAAAATTATATGTTTTCTAATATTATTCAATATGAAAATAAATTTTGGAAACATGTATGAGAGATAGAAAGCCTAATGGAGAGCACTGACATGAAATATTAAACACAGCACAGTTTTATGTTCAGCTAGTCAGTTGTATTAACAAAGCATATGCTTTAAAGTGTTGGCTCAGATTAGTGGTGCATCCAGTTCAGTATCCCACCTCTCTCTGTGGTCACACCAGATGCTTCAAAGAAAGACAGAAACAAACAGCCTCTGTTTCCCATACCTATTTTATGTCTCCAAATCAGTTATGAATAACCTACTACTGAGGTAAAATATTTATTTACATGTACTTAAATATCTATACAACTGTGTACAGGAAAAAGTCAATCATAATACATTTATAAGCAAAAGCAAAAAATGCAATTTTTTAAAATATTCCCAACTCTGTCGATATATCCAAGAACAGTGATACCACAGCCTCTCTCAGCCCTTGCTCCAGTGTTTGTGTAACCTCTGTGCCAACACTTTTTTCCCTAATATCTGAGAAGAATTTCATGTGTTGCAGGCTGGGTCTATTACCTCTCATCTTTTCACTGTACACTTCCATGGAGTCTGGCTCCATCTTTTGTATACTATTAGCTAGCTAATAAAATATCATCTTAGTCTTCTAACTAAACAAATTCAGTTCTACCTGCCTCTCCCCATCCATCATGTACTTTAACCTTCTAATTGGCTTCTTGTTCCTCTACTCACCTTTTTCAATACATCAATAATGCTCTTCTACAAAATTTAATTTATATAAGCTGATATTTTTGATAACATATGTCATCCCATACGTTTTTATTTAGAAATTCTCCCCAAAAAGTAAGGGTAATTTTTCTGAGATTAATGCAATGGTTTGCCCAACTCTTAAAAAATTCCTTTGAGAAACTCCAGTGT
Organism: Phalacrocorax aristotelis; assembly: GCF_949628215.1. Lineage (NCBI taxonomy): Eukaryota > Metazoa > Chordata > Aves > Suliformes > Phalacrocoracidae > Phalacrocorax > Phalacrocorax aristotelis. The sequence goes on from NC_134285.1 coordinate 15,637,118, forward strand.
TTCCACACTGATTGTTCTTAGTACACAGGAAGTTAATGAACACTTGTAGTAGCTCTGTCTAGTTCTAACCACATCATAGCGACTTATTTAAAAAAAAGGATTTCAGATTTAGCAATTCATTTATGTGTTAAATGGTGATTATTATTCTCTGAAACAATAAAAGATACTGATTTTTTTTTAATTTAGAGAGCACAAAAACAGTGTTGAGAAAGGTATGCTGGGTCTGGCTGGGATAGCAGCCCATATAGGCTGTGCTCAGCACTTGCAGCTAGAACGGTGTTGATAGCACACCAGTGTTCTGGATATTGATGAGCAGTGCTTGCACCGCAGCAAAGTCGTCTCTCCAACTGCCCCTCCAAAGGCCAGTAGGCCAGGAGTTGGCAAGAGACTGGGAGGTGACACTGCCAGACAGCTGACCTCAACTGACCTAAGGGATATCCCACACCATATGATGTCATGCTTAACAGTAAAAACTAAGAGAGAGGAGAGGGGAACATTTGTTCTTACCACACTTGTCTTCCGAAGCAACCACTACGTGTACTGAGGCCCTGCTTCCCAGAAAGTGCCTGGTCATCACCTGCTGGTGTGAAGTAGGGAATAAATCATCTCTTTTTTTTGGCCTTTCTTCCACACATGGACTTTGTTTTTTTTTCCCATTAAACCGCCATTTTCTCAGCCCATGGCTTTTTCACCTTATTTTCTCCCCCTGTCCCGCTGAGGAAGGAAGTGAGAGAGCAGCTTGGTGGGCACATGGCTACCAGCCAAGGTCAATCCACCATAAAAAGAAACAAATCTGTGCTCACCAAAATGTAGGTTGCTTAAGGTTCCACTCTTATGAATGGGTTATCTCCTGAGCTGGAACTACTGCCTTCCTGTATGCTAACAGCAGTTGCAACTGCTGCATTTTGCCAGAGCGAGCCTTCTTTCACAACATAATCTGCCATTCTTAAGGAATGGGTCTAGAGTTGGAATATAAAGATCAGTACAAGAAAGCAGGAATTTGAATGAAGTCAATGAATGTATACCTCTGTGGGACTCCAGGAAAAAAAGAGAAGGGGAGAAAATAACAGCAAGGGATTTTATGCCTCGAGTGACTTCTCGGTCGGGAGCAAGTGCAGAAAGAGATGTAGTATTAAGCCCCCAGCCAAATCTCTGGCAAGTTCAAGCACTGTACAAGGAGAATGTAAAACCAGGTGATGCCCCTCTTCCACTCTGGGACAGCCATGGGGTCTGATTCCGGAATCTGAGTATTTCTTCATTTTGCAGGATGTGTAAATCAGTTACACATAGGAAGCTTTAACAAAGATGACAGATGTATTTCAGAAAAAGGTAAGCAGTGGCAAAGGCAGCAGGCATAGAAGGCAATAAATTGCATTACAGCAACAGAGGCTCTCACAAGCTTTGATTAGTCTTCACTGGCTTCCCTGCCAGATATATCATGGCCAGAACTCGTCAGAGGACAATTTTTTATGAGAACAAGAAATAATTGCCTAACAATAAAAACATAATGGTCACCTCAGTTTTTAAAGATGATGAAACATCCCTATCCAGCTGGAGGGAAGACAATTTTTGGCTAACATTCAGGAAGCAAATTTTGGTTGTGCTGGACCAACGGAGAAAGAATGAACAGCCAATCTAATCACTGGCAGCTCTTTTACTCAGACATTCAATAAAGGGGCATTTTGCACATGACATGTTTTTGATAAACCAGAGCTGAAAATGTAAGACAGGGATTTACTAAAGTAGCAGAAAAAAAGTGAATTTTGCATTTTCACTTTTAGTAAGTGATAAAAATACGTCCTCTATCAAAGCTCTTGTTTCTATGCAGGAAGACAGGAGGATCTAAACATGAGATGGGAGCAAGCTGGCAGCTGATCCCCAAACAGGCCAAGAGAAATGGAGAAGAGGTGACAATAGAAGCATTGCAAGTTATACCAAGACAGTTTCAAATAATGTCAATTACTTAACCTGCAGCCCAATAAAATCATGCTCCTCACATTCTTTTTTTTTTTTTTAATTACGTCTTAGAGACACCAATATGCTTACTCCTGAAATATGCCTATAAATAAAACATGGACTGTGGGAATTTTGTGTCTTCCTGAAGAAAACATAACCTGTAGTCTGCTTGAAAAACTACTGCTATTCATCACCTCATATCTGCAATAAATATGTGTGCACATGTACGTGCACATATGTAAAGCATGTTTTTTAAACAAATAGTGAGATAGCTAACTACTGGAATTTCTGTATATGATGATAGCTTTAACCCCTAAACAGAGATCTTATAGAAAGATAATATTTGTGAAAATATAAATTATTGAACTTGACATATGGTTATTTGGGCAACATTTAATTATTTTCAAGCTCAGAAAGTAATATTGGAGGTCTAATTGTTCCTCTGAATTTTAAATTTTCAATCTACAGAATTTACATAGAGCTGCTGAATTTGTGAAGCTACAAAATAAAAATAGTGGCAATGATGAAAGTATTCTTTTGACACATCCGCCTTCCTTCACCAAATCAACTGACTTACAACCATGATTTAAAAAAATTGCAGAGATGAACACATAGTGAATGAACACTGCAGTACATATGCTCTCATATTGTAGCCCAAAAAATCACCTTCAGATACAGTTGTAGAGATGACTTTAAACAATATGTATCTGGAAATAGGAATGGGGGTTTCACTCCATCCATAATGACACAAAGAGTCTGATTAAATTAAAAAAGCAAACATTAAACTGAAAACACCGCTCTATAAAAAGAAGACAAGAAGGCAAGCAAAGATATAACTTTTGAAACAAACTTAAAAAATCAGATATATAAACCAGTGAGAATTTACTAGGTTTTTGTCTTTTCTATACTGATTTCCTTGCAGAACTTGCTGGTATCTTGGTATAATTAATTTTTAAAGTGCGTAAAGTGCTGGGTGTTTTGAAGGGGCAGGATAAAAAAAACTGGTTTTGCTGTCTTAACTTTATGAACTGTGCACATTGCCTTTTTTTTGTTTGAGTTCATATTTTTTTGTTGAGCTTTTAAATACAAAAGTACCACCTGTTTTTCAGAGAATCCCTGAACCATGAATCTCTAAATTTGCCAGAATATGGTAGCTGGGACAGAATTCTGAGGAAATTTCACTACATGCGACCTGTTCTACTCTTCTGCATCCACCCATACGGGTGAGCAAATGGGGAGAAGCATTTAAAATGACAAATACATTAATGCAACCAAAACGCTACATTCATTTGAATCCATGTGAAAAATGTTTTGGGAATTGAAAGGATAAACTCAAAAAAACCTTTAATAGGAAACTAAAAATCAGAAGTGCTCTCTTCTGAGATAATCTTCACATTTTGGGTTTGTTCAGATTGAGAGAATATATTCAGTATTGCTTTCAAGAATGGCCCAGAGTAGCAGCTGCTGTTACCTGCTTTGGGATCTCTGGTCTTTTGGAAGTCAGAGAACCATCTTACTTTCAAGTCAGGGAGTCTATCGTACAGCTTAACAGATAAGCAGAAAGACAAGGACAGCTGAAAAGGTCAGTTAAGTGCTCACTGCAGTAATTAAAACTCACACCTCATGAATTACAGATACACTTTCCTTGGCTATTTCTTGAAATTATGTGCACCTTTTGGTTTGAATAGTACCAAAACTATTCAAAGGAACTTCAGCTCAAAATCCCATGCAGATTCAGAGAAGTCAACATAGCTACACGTTGACAGTGGAGCTACACTGCTCTAGCATAGGTCCTTTCCAGGGGTGGCAGTCCTTCAAGAACTGCTCCAGTATGGGCTCTCTACAAGCCACAGCTCCTTGAGGGCACTGCCCCAGTGTGGAGTCCTGCAGGGGCTCCCAAGGGTGCATCTGCTCCACCATGGCCTCCCCAGGGGCTGCAGGAGAATTTGTGCTCCAGCTCCTGCAGCCCCTCCTGCCCTCACCCGGGCGCTCCCAGGGCTGGCTCGCGCACCTCTTCCTCACAGCCGGGCAGGGTTTTGCCCTTTCATAAACGTGCCTTCCCCGAGGCGCCGCCAGCCTGGCCGAGGGGCTGAGCCCTGCCCTGCGCTGGGGCGGCTGGAACCGGCTGGAACCGGCTGTGTCCGGATGGGGCAGCCCCGGCCTCGCCTCACACAGGCCCCTGCAGCCAGCACAGACACCAAGTGCAACTGGCCAGCCCCAAGAATTTGCCTTCATTTATACTCATAAAATGTGTTAGGAGGCAACAGACGCCTACATTGCCTTTAATATGCAGCCATACATGTCCAAAAAACAAAACCACCAAACCAATTTAAAACCCTTAAGAAAATGCCTGCAAGGATCTTTTAGAGTATTTATAGATATTTATAGATCTTATAGAGTATCCTTGTAAGTAGCCAGAGCTCCTAGAACACAAATTTTGAAGTTAAATTTCTTTTTTAAACTAGTAAAATTTTAAAGAATAAATAATGTCCTTATTTTAGTATGATCTGTCAAAAAGGAACATCATTAAAGTGTTTTGGTTGTTTTATTGCTTGGACTATCCAGTACAGTTTAACTACTATGTGCTAGTCCTCCAAGATTAAGTTTGTTCTCAACTTTCACAAAACACCACCTAATTACAAATTTTATTCAAAACTACATACATAATACACAGAAAAAAGACAAATCAGGAGAGATGTGAAGAACCTGATGTGGAAACTTGTTACTATATCCTACAATAAATCTATTGCTTACGTATCATAAACCAGGCACAATTAGGAGTTTTAATGAGGAATTGCAGCTGCAAGATTATTTGTGCTCAGTATTTATCAGAGGATGGTATCATGCTCATAAAATACTAGGGGTATGAGAGCAACACCGTAAATATTTTTTTGCCATCATTTCTTCAACATAGAATGACAAAAATTCAGCTTATGTAAATATCAAGATCTATTCTAAATAAAATAGCTCTATTTTTATAGAGAATTGTTTTTAAATGTCTCTTACCCCTCTGTTCTGCCAACTTAACATGCGATTTACTGGAATTTTAATTTATGGAGATGTTTTCACTCAGTGTGTTTGAAGGTATGCATGCAAATGCCTTTTTGTCATACTAAATCCTAATTGCTAAGCTCAAAAGTGAATTTAGGACAATATTAACATACTACCACTATATTTCTCAACTGATTTTCAAAATCAGATTACGTTTTTTAGTAAGGGTAGAGAATACTCCTTTAAGCTACTGAGGGCAACAAACTCTGCTGGGTTGTTTCAAAACTTCAGTCTTATGAAGCATGTATTCTTTTTTTTCATTTGTTTTATTCAACAACAAAAGGAAGAAATGGTATGTCACTTCATATAAGAAACATGTTTGGGGCCCTAATCTCAAACCTATAGGGAAAGTTCAGGAAAGAGGTTCTTTATACTAACTGCAGTTAAACTGGCTCAGCAATAGCGTTCCAGCCTCAGAATGAGCAAACTAGGAATGGTACCCTTTTTATTTCCCTTTTTATTTCTTCTTCTGTGCCTACTATAAATAATTCTAACTATTGGGAAGACTTAAGTTCATTTGCATTGATGTGTCTTAAGTTAAGGATGATAACACAGTAACCAAATTTCCACAAAGCATGTCCCGAGAAGGAATCGCCATTCATCAACCGGCACTGCTATACCTGAGGAACTAATCCAGATCCCCAGTACGTTTTAAAAAAACGCATCCTTTGGACAGATAATAACATGTGCCCCTGTAGAAGATGCAGATGGAGAACTGGTATCACAGCTACCAAAACAGAAAGAAAAATCTTTGTCAGCAGTGGTAACCATCATAGCTGTCTGTCGTGAAAGTATTGAAGAGCATACTGAAACCCAAAGATCCTCTGGGAGATATTCAACAAGTCTGAATGGTCAAGATACTATTACGTATTTGTAAAGTACTCATTGTTGCACCTGCCAACCAAAGGAATATGGTTTGTAATATTTTTTCTTCTAGGCATGTTATCAGTTAATCTCACAGTGCCGGTGAGGTTCTTTGTCTTCCCTTATCTTGAAAGAAAAACAAAGCCTACCTAAATTAAACTCTTCCAACTTTGTATAATACTCCTGTAGATTGTTATGGAAAAGAGGTAAGTTCTGAAAGAGAGATGAACAAACATAGTGTAATCACACTAGGACAATGGGTATACTGAGTTTAGATATCTGTGTTAGACTTGTGGTTACCAATACATTTAAGGTTGCACTTTAACTGCAAGTCTATGTAATGTGTGTAGTTATATATTTAAGTTCTCTCCTTGATTAAGTTGAAAAGGAGCCCTACTCTGTGACTGGTTTCTCTATGTGCAACTTCAATTTAAATAAAATCTGCTAGTTTATATCTTACTTTGTTCTCTTTCTTTTGCAATATAATGTATATCTTAAAAAAAAAAAAAAGATTTAGGGTTTCAAGTTCCACCTTAAAAAAAAAATTACATTTTGACAAGCAATAAAAATGCTAGCAATCAGAAGCTTACTAGGACACACGAAGCATGTAAATCATAGTCAATCATGGCTCATAAGTTTTTCCAGCATTTATTCAGTATTCATAAGCGGGCAATTATTGTCACAAACTTATCTGTATCCAAAATAGATCTTTTCTAAAATGCATTTTTCTTGTTACTTCATTGTGAGATCTTCTGTGTATGCAGCACCTCAGTTGTGTTCCTGAATTATTATTAATCAAACAAATCATGTCTCTCCATGAACAAAAAATACATTTCCTCTGATGGAGATTGTTGTTTCATTAGTTTGGCCTTCTTTTATACAATGAGTAATCATCCATGTTCTCTCAGTGTATGACCCACTGTCAAAATGGTGAATTTAAACCTTGTACTTGTATTGGATTTTAGAAGAAGGTCTGCTTAAGATATTCAGATTTGTCCTATTAGTCCCACTGGTACTGATTTTCCAAGACTAGACGACATTTGTAAGCAATATTAACTGTCCTTCACATTAAATTACACTGCGTAGTTGCTACTGATCTCTTAACATCTATCATACCTATCAACTATCAAAGGATAGAAATTAACTTATCTATCGAATTTAACGTGTATCTAAATTAAGACAATGAAGGGTTTTGAGAGAATGCTATCTAATTCTTTCAGAAAATATGAATGTATTGCACTGAGGGGCAAGTAAACTAAGCAGTTTATGAGAGACAAATGAAAAACTCTAACAGCTTCACAAAGCACTACAGAAAACATGAAGAATAAAAAATACCAGCTATTATTTTTGGGAAAAAGAAACTCCTTATCAGGTTTGGATTACTTTTAAAACTCGTTCGACTGATGCCTTCAACACACTTGCTGATACAGCCTTAGCAGCTGTGTGATACATCACAACAAGCAGCCTAGAGCTGAACAGAGATGGAGTGTTGGGATGTGGAGCCCTCACCCCCAGTACTTGCAGGAAGCTAAAGAAAATAATGAAAAGCCACATATCACCACTGCTACGGTCACCTGTGCGTTCTTTCCTGAAATCATTTACTGGATTCTGTTAGGTGTCTTGTTCTGTCAAGAAGCTCAAGGTTGGAAGTGCTGCTGACTGAGGCAGATCCTGTCATCACCCCTTAGAAAACCAATCATATTGTTGATGCTTTACATAAGTCAAAGGACAAATGAGCCCTCCTTTCTGCAGACACAGTTGCAGTCCTGTCAGTGACTTCCGAGAGCTCTCCAGATAAAAAAACATTGCAGGTTGTTCACAGTAGTGATGATGGGAAGGAGGCCGCACTGCATTTACAATTGGTTTTCTCTTACATGAGTTGTGTTTGATTTTCTAGTGCCTGGATGTGCATATAAAGGCCACATGTGTGAAAGTGTTAAAATGAAGTCATTGTATGTTTTTTAAACCTGATATTCACAACCTGAACTCAGCTATTTTAATTTTAAAGCTGAAATAAATGCAAATATGAATTTTTAAAAGATTTAAGGATCAACAAATTATCAAAAAGATTAAAACAAGAAATGTAGGGGTTTGCCTTGTTTCATTAAATTATCCTTAAATAAGCATGGGTGGATTCATGACATCTTGTAACATATCCCACATATTTAGGCTAGACTTTTACTATGGTAATATTCTCCTTTATAAATAGAATTCAACTGTATTTCACTTTCAGTGGGAACAGGCCAGGTTCTAGTCAGCACGTGCAGGGGATTCTTCTCTACAGAGATTGATGAGAGATATACATACAAAATATATTGTAAAAGATATTTGAGACATGGGAATCTTCTGAAGCACCTGTTAAGGTCAGGAATTCAAATCTGCTCTCTGTGGTTGAGGGAGCAATTTAGTCTTTCTGCAACTTTGGAACAATGCTTTCTAAGAAATTAATGTTTTCTCTGAAATGTCTGAAAATGAAAATAATATGCAGTAACAAAGCAGATACCGATTTTCTACTTCTAATCTCATCAGGAGCACCCTCAAAACCTAATTTAACCACAGCTAGGCTAGTAATGAGGTATACAGGCACTCATGGAGTATACTTCATTAGCAAAAATTTTGTCTTTTGCAAACCCCACCATGATTTCTAAATTATCTCCTTCCACCCCACAAATTTATGAATATCCTGGTAGATCATAATTTATTGCCTTAAATATTATTCATATTGCTTTAAACTGATTACCTGGAATAACACATACAATTGTCCTGGGATTAAACAGCCAAATGCGTAGTGCTTTTATTGCTGTTGGAATAAAAGCCTTTCTAAAGTGGAATAAACCAACTCAATAGAAAAAATTAGCTAGCCGCTACATGCCTTCTAGCCATTTATTATACGAGTAAAAGAATACTTCTACCTCTCATTTACAACTACTTCAACTTCAAGGACTCTTTAAAAAAACCAACCACACAAAAAAACCAAAACAAAATAAAATAAAAAAAAAAAAATTAAAAAAAAAAAAAAAAAAAAGCGCAACCCCAAACACAAAACCCCAAAACAACCTTTCATTTGCACAGGAACAAACCAAATGCAAAATACAGTGACAGATTTCTGTCTGTGAAACAAAAGAAAAAAGAAATTGCCCAAGTTATGACTGTTAGTGTTCCCTCAAAGATCTTTTCTCTGCTTCCTATCACAAAACATCGCAAAAATCTTTTTGTGGCATCCTCTCTTTTGCCTCATGCTAGAGATTCTCCTGCAATTCGTTGTTCTGTAGACTGAACACCATGCCCAGCAGCAATTAGCTGCCTGATGATACATGTAGGCAACAAGGGATGCCAGAAGAATGGTCAGGTTGAGGTTTTCAGTTTCTCTCACAAACATCAGGGGTCAAAATGCCACTGCCCCAGTAATCAACAATGGTTTGTCCTTTTACCTTTAATTAGTCACCATCACACTGGTGTGTTATTCAAGATTCTACATAAGCTTCTGTTGTACTATTGTGCGGTTGGACCATCACAAGGTGGTAGTCATCTGCATGTATTATTAGTGTACACTAAGGAAGCAAAAGTACACCTAATACAAGCGCTTCACAGGTGAAGTCTGTAAAACAATGACACATTAACAAAAATATTGAAAGGAGATAAAAATGAATGGGCTATTGATTAGCTCGTACAAATTTTGTAATTCAAAGATATTGAGAGTTATACCTGTCAAATCCTGTAATAGAAAAGAATGAAGAAAAAGTGCGTCAGAGAATCATTATGCAGTTTTTTATAATTCACAGTTGTACCACAGTCTGATGCTGTGAAAGCTGGCATGAAAAGTGAAAAGTAAAGTGTTGGTAACAAATCTGTGAGCTGAGACTATTTTGGAAAAGTTTGGGTTTTTTTTCTAATATTTTTGCTGAAACCCTTAAATACTTAGAACAGCTATTTAACACAAATGACAAAACCACGTTTAGTAATTAGGGTGTTTATATTGTGCTTGCAGGGAAGGAATAACATTTTACAATAATTTCCTTGTGCGAGGGTAATTTTTCATGCTGCAATTCCAGCTGCATCATAAATTTAATGGATATGCTTGTAATCGTTAAAAACAAAACTTTTACTAATAGTGAATTTACCACTGAAATATAGAAAGCTGAAACAGCAGATGTTTACATAGATGAAATGTGTAAGTTAGAAGGTGAAATCTGCTATAGGTATTCCCTACTCTGGACTGGTACTAGGGGCTGTAACAGCCTTCCTTACTCCCAGTGGTTTTTTTATCATATACATGGCTTGCAAAGGTGTTAGGACACAAAATCTTTTACAAAAACATGAATTCAATTGTCACAGTTCCAGGGCTTTTCTGATTCCTTAGTAGGGCCCGAGAGGCAGCCCACTCAAATTTCAAGCCTCCAGCCATAACCTTTCTTTAACTCTCTCCCACCAGACAGAGGATTTGGATTACAATTCACTTTTACTGCTACAGCAAAACTGACACTAGTTCAGCGTTTGTGATTCTTGACTGTGTAAGAGACAGCACTGTTGACTGGTAATAATAACTCAATTGACTTTCCCAGAATAGAGGACCATCTGTTTAGGACAAGCCCAGGACAGAGAAAACATATAAACCAATCTACATGTTCTCCAACACTTACACAGTATTACCCATTGGCTGTTTATAATTCTGTCAGGCCTAGAAAAAACAGCAAACACCACACTCTGTCCCCATCAGCACATTTTCATTACATGTCATTTCTTGGTTTAACAGACTATTTTATGCAATGCTTCGTTCTTAATTTCAAGGCTTTCTTTATCTGGTTCACACCAGGTAGCATCAGGGGTAGAGTCCCTCTAGGGTTTATCAGTTCGGGATTTCAATTAGTTACATCCATCATCTTCTCCACACAATGATTTTACTGTTGTTGCAAGTGTTCAGCCAGAGGAAACAGAATACACTCCCTGGTCCATCCAAACCAGACACAGTAGACTCGAAGTTATAATCATCCCTATTACATTGATACAAATGTTTTTTATGGAATCTTCACATACAGTTCACTTGTTTCTAGAATGCCTCTTCCATTATTCTCTGCTTGGATGCTAAGTGCTAAGCCACCCCGGAAATGGGTAGGTTTTGATCTTCTTTTAAAAAATAATAAGCTGCATGCCCAAGTCCAGATTTAAAATGTTAGTTTTACTGGGGAGAAGCCTACTCCTACTCCACAAACAAACAGAATAGATTTCTTTCAAGTAAATTTAAATAATTTTTTGGTTCACATACTCTTGCTCTTCAACACAGTTTGAAAACATCTAGGGTAGTATCAAGATGAGGTGGGGCAGAGGAGGGGAGAAGGGAGGGTGGGTAAGTTGGGGGAAGAAAGGAGGGCAAAAGAAAGAGGGAGGGAAAGAAACAGAGAACCCCCAATTCCTGTAAAATAAATAGACATCTGATATTTTATAGTAAACACACACAAGAAAAACTGTCCATAATAGTGGAAGAAAGAAGCCGGCTTTGGGGTTTATATTAATTGGCATGGCAATTAATAAGACATATAACACATGGTAAAATCAGTTCTGCCATCTGTGTCCGCTGTCCCCACGTGGAAAGAGTGCATGTTTGCCATGTTCATGAGCATTAAGATTGCTACTCCACGCCAAGTCTTATTTTACTAGCTCCCATTAGTTCCAATGCTAAAAATCTACCAGCATTTCTATTTAGAACTTCTTATAACAATACCAAAAACTCCAAATCAAAATAACGAAAACACAGAGTGCTGGAATTTTTGCCTAACTTTATTGTCTTCAGGACAATTAATATCCCATGTTGTGTTTGTAAATACGTTTTCATAATTATTTACAAATGATTACGTTTGTTAAAAATGCTGCATATACTGTATATATGAGTGACAGAAATACAGAGTGGCTGCTCTGAAGCGTATTTAAGATCTGAGACAGGAAAAAGTATAATACACTCCAATTTAAGATGAACATCAAGATCATGAGAGACAAAAAATCTTATTTCTCTTTTAAATTTCTAAATAATTGCAGGAGTTTTTTATATAGGCTTCTTTCCTCTGCATCTTCAAATATGGCCTCCAGCCATAGGGAGCAGTTATATCCAGTAGAATCGGTCACACTATTTTATAAACAGCAGTCTGAATTATTTCCAATCACCAAGATCAAACCGTTTGGCTTGAAATTCACATCTGCTCTCTCCTTGCTTGATGGTGAGCCACAGGAAAATGGCTGGTTTCCACCTTCAAGGAAGTCGAGAGTTCTCTCGACAGCTGCAGGACAGAACATCGTTTCGCAGGTCGCACAGCAATGTCCTGGCATCACTACAAACTGCTCCTCTTCCACATCCTCCGCTTATAGCATTAGTGTGCATATATACATAGGGATGGGTATATGTTCTTTTGTAAATCCACGTCTTTCTTTTCCATTATAGTTATCTCAGTAATACTAGTTATTTGGAGACAGATTATTAAGATTGTCATGGTAGCCTCTCTATCTCAGAAACGATGAGGCAACTAATTTTCCTATTGCATTTATTAGTGTGATAGGAAGAGCTTCACCACTCCCTCACGCTGTGAGCAAAACAAACCTCTGAGAAAGCACAAGAGAGATGATTTACTTTCATGAGTGAAAAGCTACTTTGTGGGAGTTCCTGCAGAACTTCCCACTTAATGAGTCACACAGCAGTCACAGGGACTTGTCATAAAATTTAGTTCTACAAATACCAAAGGACAACTCTCTCTAAATAAGACACATTAAATACACTACATCTTCTCTTCAATAGCAGTTATGTTCTGTAACACCTACACATCCAGAATAAATTAGCTTTCTTATTCAGTGGTGTCAACAATGGTAAGCCCCAGAGAGAAAAGTGAGAAAAATTAATGCTAGCCTCTGCCAAAATACACTTTCTTACAGATGCTTCCCTTGTTGAAAGGCTGTTTGGTGCCATACAAAATAAGGAGTAACATAGTCTCTAATAAGGTATTTATGCCACTGAGCAATAATTTGGAAATTGCCCTTAATTTTGACTTACTCATTGAAGTAATGTTCAACAATACTAAATAAAGGAGGAAAACATATTATCTGTTAAATTTTTCCCTGCACAAAGCCTACCGCTGAACACCTTAGAAGACTCTAATCTAAGGTCAAAAAGGTGACTCTGCTATTATGTATTTAACTGCTGACCACACCATTAAGACTGTCAATAAAAGTATACAATAGTGTCAGCTGTGACACTGGTTTTGTGTAACAGGCATCTGCCCATTACCAGCCAGATAGGAAACCTCAACTCATTTCATACATGCAGCTGAAGAGCTGTCATCTGGTAACAAATTTTTATTACTACCAGGAGTGTACTTGAATTCAAAGTAATGACCTGGAAGTACAAAATTCCATATTCTGTAATCCCACAAGCCGTGCAATTCTCCCTCTTAAATTACTATTGAATATCTATATAGCTTTCTCTGCTGTTCCTGTTTTAATATAATGCCATAAACAAACCTCTTTAGCAAACAGGGTCATGGGAAGATTTACAGTTCTTCTTCACAGGACTGCAGGTGAATTTATTTTACCCAATATATCCATTTAGATCTATTTTCCTCAGAACATTATTCTTAAAGGACAACTTAGCAAATCCTTCAGCATCAGATAGAAGTCACACTAAGTGGTGCAAAGATGACACGGTGTCCTGCATGACCTTAATCAGCAGTTTAAGCTCAGGATAAAAGTGAGAACTGAACCTAGAGCCACTATCACAACTGCCTTTTTTAAATGTCAAGGAGACAAATGTTGCTGGTAAGGCATGGTTCTTCACCAGACTGACACCAGACTCTTCTGGATTTCATTCAGTGAGAAAGAGGGTTGGAGCAATGTACTGAAACAAAGCAGTGTTACTCACCAAAACCTCAATGTACTATCTGAGAAGGCTCTAGCGACCCTATAAAGACAATGGACAATGCCATTAATGTGAACAGTATATGAATTTTTGTAGACAGGTATAGTGCATAGTGTGTTACTGAATACAGGGTACATTCATCCTAAATCAAGGCATCATGGTCAAGGGCACTAGCTTTTCACATACCCTTACCTTTCTGTCTGTATAAAAACAAAGCCCAAATCTGCTTTTTCTCTCATGCGTGGTATCTCATGTACACATGCACAGTTCTATCACAAATCTCACTAACTAGAATTTCCAAACTATATAACCCATCTCAAATCCCTTTATACTAGCCGTGAGTTAATAAAGTAAGCTGCTTTTATAAAGCATTTCTTCTGAATACTTGGCCTCTGGCTTTAGTTATAGACAAAACATCTAGTAAGGCAACTCTTCTTTCTACCTACATTCAAGCACAACTGAACTGATTAGCTTTCAACATAATATAATCAAATTGATGGAAATTCCAAATTCTTACTTTGCAAATAAAAGAAGCTGCAGAAGGAGAACATTAATTTTGGCACCTGTGCTGGTTATGGCTGGGGTAGCATTAATCTTCTTCACAGTAGCCAGTATCGGGCTGTCCTGCATTTGTGCTGGAAACAGCATTGATAATGCAGTGTGTGCTTACACAGAGCCTTTTCTGCTTCTCAGCCCACGAGTGGGCTGAGTGGGCACAAGAAGCTGGGAGGGGACATAGCCAGGACAGCTGACCCCAAACGACCCCAGGGATATCCCACACCATATGACATCATGCTCAGTGGATAGAGCTGGAGGAAGAAGGAGGAAGGGGGGGGCATTCAGAGCGATGGCATTTGTCTTCCCAAGTCACCACTACTCGTGATGGAGCCCTGCTTCCCTGGAGATGGCTGAACACCTGCCTGCCCATGGGAAGTGGTGAATGAGTTCCTTGTTTTGCTTTGCTTCCGTGCGCAGTTTCTGCTTTACCTGTTAAACTGTCTTTATGTCAACCCACAAGTTTTCTCACTATTACCCTTCCAGTTCTCTCCCCTATCCCACCAGCGGGGAGTGAGTGAGTGGCTGGGTGAGGCTTAGTTGCCAGCTGGGGTTAAACAATGACATACCATACGAACCTGATTAAACCTCCATTTCCTTAGAGCACAGAAAGCAGTCAAAAATCATCTAATTGAACTATATCAAAATTGGACTTATTTTTCTGTGGTGGTGAGAACGATATTAAAATGGTTTTAAAATATCTGGATAACTAAGCAATATTAAAAAGCGTAACTTTATAACCTAGGCAGAGATAATGAGGAAACACAGAAACACCGGACTTGAAGAGTACTCTTACTCTGTGGTTATGTGGAGGCACTAATTGAAAGAATGGAGGAAATCGTTGACCGGCAGTCAGTTTCAAGAATTGCAGAAGGTAAAGAAGAACTCTTCAGGCAGCCACAAACACCACATTAACGAAGAGAGATGCAGGACCCTTCAGTCTCTGTGACGATAAGCCAGTGGATAGAACTGTAAACTCTCACTGACTTCTAAACTTCTAGAGGACTTTAGACATGGATGGAGAATCGTCCCTCTGGAACGTAACAGCAAACCACAAATTGTGTAAGTATTCACAAAGTTAATCCAATTTTTGGAGCTGCTGGTAATTGAAACAAAAAGAAAAGAATCGTGAAAGCAAGGAATACACATGGGTGAAATAAAACTGACTTATCTGACGGTTTTACTGTTGTCCAGAAGCTAGGACTCAAAACCGTCCATGACCCTCAACAGATACACCAGTATGCTAATATTTGTCAAAGAGTAGTTTTCTTGGGGAATGCAAGAAGGCAGCAAATAGGTAAGAGAAGACAAAGGGAGGCTGCTGAAACTTCAGGGGACAAAATAAGACTGTTCCCGAATAAAATACTATTTGGGAGGTAAACAGGGGTTTTTCTTAAAAAAATAGTAGCTGAATGTTCTTAACTAAATCTACCAGCAGAAGCAATACAAACTGTGACACAATTCTGTTCTGAGTGAAAAATTAATGTTTTAGGTGAACGGTTGTCTATTCAATATTAATATAAAAGCCTTCATAATGGAATCCTTTTTTATTTGTAACAACAGATGATCACCTGGAAAAGAGGTTTAAACTTTTTCACTTCACTTTGGTAATATAAGGACCTGACATGTACTGCAACAACCTTCTTTTATATATATAAAAATATGTGTGTGTATATATATGTATATGTATGATTTATTCTATTATGTATATAAAAATACTTACATATATACATGCATATGTAGGAAATACGTATGTTAAGCAGTAAGTCTGATTCTGTAGTAACTGAAAAACTAACAGGGAAGTAGATAAACAAGAGAAAAGAGAAGTTAAACTGAACAATGCAAAGGCCAGATGAGATACCTGCTCTGACTGTTTTGAGCAATATCTTTTTGTTGGCTTATTTAATAAGAATAATTGAACATTTTGGGAACCAGTGCCTTGTTAAAGATTCATCACCCCCAGCCCTTTCACTAATGCGCAAGAGTAACAGTGTTAATCTCTCAAGAACACTCCCTAGCAATATGTCAGAATTGATATTCCTGATGTTCATGAATTTATATAAAACAAAGAGGGAAAAAGGAAACAGAAACACTTAGTAAAGCTACCCAAATAAAAGAGAAGCCTTTCTCTAGTTGACAAATGCATTCAGTAGCAGATTTCTTTATGTAATTCCTCTTCAGACAGTAAAGGAAAGCCACTGCAAAAGATTTTTTTCAACAGATGAAACATGAATCATTTTATCTTTAAATTACATAATGCAAATTAATCAGTATCCTTAGACAACTGTAAAGTTGACAAAGTGGCTCTTAAAGTCAGAAGATATCAAAACTGTTAAGCAGTTCTTTGTTACACTGGCTGTAACCCTTAATATTTCTCAAAACCAACATGAAAAAAGCTGTAGACATTTATATCCATTAAACAAAAAAGCCACAGCAGAGATTTGAGAGTACATTGGTTACACTGTAATCAATAGGTTACTTGTTCAATAGAGGGCATACATTACTTTTACTCTAAGACAAATACACTGGAAGTCATGTTTTGCCTCTGTCATTGAACAGCTCTTTCTGATCCATGCTTCTGTCAGTCTTCCCTTCTACGGAGTAATAAACTAGGACATTTTGATGACTAAGGAGAGCCTTTGTTTTTCAGCAAAATGACTGTCCCCCATCTGACATAAAACACTACTTAAGGATGAAGCAATCATAGAATCATAGAATGTCCTGAGCTGGAAGGGACCCACATGGTCCTGGTATGAAAGGTGCAATGGAAGCAAAATGCAAGGGGAAAAAAATACAGTGTAGTCCCTGTTTCTTTAAGGAGTAAACCATTTAACTTTGTTTCTTGACAGACTAGGAAAAATTGTGCAGGTAAACAGGGTTCAGCGAAAACGAGTGCAGGTAGCTAAAAAAGGCCCAGAAGCTAGGTGGCAGTGGCAGTACAGACAAAAAGAACAGTTTTAAGCTAGAGGAAAATGAGTAAGAGACTCTCTCTTACTTCTAACAGCACTCCCATTCCTTTCCCACTTCTCCCCCTCCTCCCAGAAGGAAAACATGCATCTAAGCTCTTCATAACAACATCAGAAAATTTGTGTGGTTTTCTGTCTAAGTACAGAATCTGGTTTTGGCGCACAGGATCTTTGATGAGGGCTGAAACAGTGACATGAGTATAAAAGGTTTACACAACACCATGTACTAACATAGCTGAAACTAGAAAGCAAAAGAGAGAAGGGGAAAGATAAAGCCCAAAAGAAAAGGGAAGGGAAGGCGGGGGCAGGAGGGAAAGGGAAGAAAAAAATCAGTCAATGGACTGAGGAAGGTTTACTTCAGTCAGTAATAAGCCTTGAAGCACAGTCAGAGCACCCAGCAGGACAAGAATTCAAATCAGCAACTACTACAACAAGCAGTAATAGCATCATCATAGGTAGACCACAGAGAGCATATCAATTAAGCAAGACTGAACTGTGCCCTACCCTTAAGCGCACAAGAAGGACAAGGTAGAGAAGCAGAATGCAACACAGTATTTTCGCTCCCATCTGAAAAGACAGAAGAATAATACTATGCAGATCTACTCACTAGAGAACTGCTGGCTCCCTACTAAGTATTTACTTTGAGCAGAGCTCCCTAAGTGTTTCTGAATGCACAGACATTGGAAAGCTGTAAACACATAGAATTACAAAAATATTGAGCGTATGAAACTTGTGTGCTTTCTTGAACAAATTAAAATAGAGCTCAGGTTTCCCCAAGCCTCAAGGAGTCTGTAACATTATCATGAACGTTTTAGGCTTACATTAAAAAAAAAAAAAAAAAAAAAAAGCAGCAGTAACTGATACCACAAAAGGAAAAGTGGTAAATCAACAGAGAAGTGCCTAGAGGTACAACTGGCTTGTGCCAGTTTTGGTTGAATCACAATATGCTAAAAAGAGTGTATTCACAACAAACGGTACCAATTCCTTAGAATCAATGCAAAGCTTCAAGTTACACACTACACTTTGTGATTATGTGTGAGCAAAAAGAGCTAACACCTACATTTATTATAGTTCTTCCAAATAAAAAGATCAGGTGGGCTAGAGAAGAGGGAAAAGCTGTGTACAGGAAAGGTGGAAGAAGAGCAATGGTTAGGAAAGAGATATACCTGAGCCCATCATTGAAAAACAGCCTATTATTTTCTCTTGGAATGTATGATCACAGTAATGGTTACCTGACATTAATGAACATCTCTACTGCACAGGAAAGTGATGCCTGGCAATCTACTCAAACATTACAGTCAGCCTTTTCTTCAGGCTCTTCTAATGCCTTATCCATTTTTGAACTTTTGACTCTGCATGCTTCAGGATAGCCCCTGTGAGAGTTAAAGTCATTTCTATAGGCCAGGAACACCATGGTTCAAAAGTGCAGTGGCGACCCTCTCCTGTTCAGCAGCACTAGAACATCCCTGTTCAATGACTGGTGTAATCAGAAGGACTTCCAAGTCCTTTATTACAGTCATCCATGACCAGCAGCAAGGATATTTCATGAAAAAAAGCATAGGTTACCTTTCCTTTACCAGCATCCCAACCACTGCATCCTATCAGTTTACCACCATACCAACTCCTACCATTGCAGATATGACAGTTCAAAGCTGGAACCACAAATCAGTTTTACAATATTAAAAAAAAAATAAAAATCAGTTGATGGAAAATTCCATCATTATCATCACTTTACATTAGTATTTGGAATTATGACCAGCATCTGTAGCGCAGTACACAGTCTCTTTAAACACCTGCAATTTAAAAGTAGAAATTGAATGTACAGATTTATTAAAAAATAAGAGCAACTGTGAACCATTGGGAAGCAACATTCACAAACTGACATCCACCACTTGCCAAGAGACACAGTTTGTACCCATTCCTCAGATTACTACCGCCCGCACAACATACTAACTCATTCTCAGGTGGATGAAAATTACTACTGTATCAATCCTGTCACATTAATTATAGTTCTATCTATTAGTATTCACTGATATCCCATACTATCAAATATATCTTTTTATCTTTTATAAGTGCAGAATGTTATGGTCATGAAAAATAACCCCAAAATTACAGAGAATATTGGGAAGACCAAAAACCCTAAAATAAAGAGATTTAAACAAATGTGGAACATGCTGCCCTAATTATATACTGCAACGTATTTTGAAAACAAAAATTTTAAGCTGAAAAGCCAGATGGCAAGTACATAGGAACCAAGTCATTGCCTGAGCGGAAATAAAAACTTATCTCTTAGCCTGAAGTAAATACATTTGATAAATGTGTTTTACTGCCACAAAATGTGTGTCTCCAAGACAGGATGCAGTACTTCAAAAGCAAGCTGACTAGAGAGTACCTTACCAAATTAAGACATAGGAGGAAAAAACCAAACATACTTCTGATATATTTTATTGTACTCTATAATCAGGAAGACTTTGAAAGACATGTATTACAAAATATCCTGCTGAGAGCCAGCGGATGTCTCTGCATGTTCACTGTGAATGAAGAGGTAGGTCTGCACACAAGAGTTACCACCAGTATAACCTACCATTGGGATAAAACACAAAATATTTCTGAGAATTAATACACTTACTTCAATACATTACCTTCTGCAGTACTAATATAAGCATGTGCTGTTCTAGTTCATAAACACCTCTTGCAAAGAGCTGCTGTACAGGGACTGCTACCTGCTGCTTCTTGGGGGTACGGAGGGCTTGTCTCATTTAGGTCTAACCACAATGCAACATATCACCAGAAGGGCTTGTAAAATACTGCATAGAATTGCCCCAGCATTTAGGAAACCCATGCAAACTCTGTCTCCAGGTGCGACTCAGGAGCCTGGAACCTTGGACATCTTGAACAGTCTTACTCTCCCATGAAACAAAAAAGAGACTATTCAGTCCAAAAGTAAAAGCTCATTATAGTATTACTTTTGCTTCTTAAAGTAACAAATATAAACATACAAATATCTACGTCTAGACCTGGGCATCAGAATATTGCGCTTACCCATGAATCAGAGATGTTCCCAGAGCTTTTTTCCATTTGTCTTAGTTATAATTATATAGGAATAAATTCTAGAGGTAAAGTATCTTTCAAAAGTCCTTTTGACCAGGAGAACAATACTGAAAATGTTATTTTTCTCTCACTTAGATGATGTTTTAGTATCATTTTAGTACTTTTAAACAGTAGATTCTGTTGACTGCGCGGTTCATTACAAGTGATATTTAATTTCATGCTGGATGACCCAGTGCTATACGAGCAAGCTGGTTTGCACTTCATGTCTCTCTGACATTTCAAATATTTTTCTCCCTTTGCTGCTACATAAGACTTATGACCAGACTATTAGTTCAGTATCAGCAGTTAAAGGGTTAGTTCATTTTGTGCAGAATGTGAATATTAAACTACAACTGCTGCCTTCTTATGGGCATTAACAAGAGCTGCAAGCAAACATAGTGATGTATTACTTTTGTTGGAAGCAACCTAACGCAAAAGCCAAGCATTGGCTCTCAAAAAAACCTGGTTTTGAAATACATAGGATGATGCCCCATAGTGAACAGTGAATGCAGTAAAAATCCTCTCGGTACCTGAATGTCCTTTTAACATTATTTTACTTATATTTATTCTTGCTTTCTGTTTTACTGACTTCTTTGATTTCCTTCCTTCTGTCATTTCTGACTGGAACTCTATAATTCTCTATTGTATCTTGAACCAATGCTTTGTTGTTGATCGCTCATTGTTTACTGCATTACTGACCTGCATGTCTTCCTATTGCAAAATCAATACAGTATTCGGATTTAAAATAAAAAGTGAGTGCTAACAGTGCTTTATTCTGTACCTAATAACAGTACCATATTATTACTTTTTATGCCCAATAAAAAATAAGAAACTGAAAACTATGACAGCCAAGGCAAAACTGCAGTATGATTCTCAGACATAAACCTTAAAAGCCAAAAGTGCTATGCATGTTAAGCACCCCATGACTGACTTCCTATCCATGATACTGAGTTTTATCTACACATCATGCTTGCTAATGTTACAAATTAGGTTTGAATACACTGTACATCACCTCATGTGTTACCAGTATGTCTACAGAAGGGCAGAGCAGAAAAAGCAGCTTGAACCCAAAAATATTCTCATGAGGCATACCAGAGAAATTGTATGGAACAAAAATTTAAAGAGCTAGGAAGTAGGGAGAATAACATAATACTCCACTGTACATGTAGAACCCTGTTGCCAAAACACAAGAAAAATGGGATTGGTCTTGCATAACACAATTGGGCAAAAATAGAACAAGCCAGCTAGAAAGGCTGAGAAGGTGGATCACTACTTGGGCACAAGAGCTGGGGAGGAGGAAAGAGCAGCTGGTTTAGACAACAGAAGTGGAAGAGGCACACTCGAGAGTGAGAGATGATAGTTCAATTTAGGAGAAAAAGAAAGAAAAGCTGAGATGCTGAAGCAATCAAGGAAGATCTTCACTGATAAACAGAAGCTTTAACACCTTTTGGTGTTTGTTTGGGGCTTTGTGAATGTTAAAATACCTAAAATATAGCCTTATGTAAAATGTGTAAGAGTAATACACTTGAGAGAACTGATGTCTATGAGCAGCAGCTCAAGAGCATTTATAGGTCCAGCAAAGTAATTACTGAAACATTTGGCCATACACATATATCTGTGTATGTATGAATATATACATACAAACACATACACGTGTATGTAAATTTGTGTATGTACTATACATACTTGTATAGAGATCTTATGAAGCTTAATTAACCACTAATGTGTCATAATTATAACATTATAAAACAGTGAAATTATCCAACTCTAATTATCCAGTGGAGATCTTGTTTCACTAGTGTCTTCCACCACTGGTGTGAAGGTAAGGCTGCCTATATTCCCATTTTTGGGGTTTATTCAAGCAAATGCATGCTTAACCGACTTTGCTTATATTTGTCATCTGTACCTCAAGTTGCTAATTCAATACACGGAGTCAGTTTAGCAACTCTCAGTGCTGTATTTTCATCTTACTTCAAAAAAAAAACACTTGAAGAGAGAGATACAAATTAAGTAACAAGCCCTATTTTCTTTATCCAGACGTATAGTCAGCACTGAATAAAGTATTTTTTACTCTGACTGTATATTTTCAATGTGGTGATTTATAACTCTTAGACTGTTAAAGCAAAATATTTGACCTGCAAAAAAATAAACGTTGAGCTGCTGTGTTCTCAGTACAAGATTTGGCAGAAATAGTTTAGAGTAGTTAATTCAATGCAGACTGAGTCCTTAGAGTAAAATGGTGTTAATAATTACAGGAAAAATTAGATATAGTTGCATTTAAACAAATGCCACATGAAACACATTCGACCATCTGCTATAACTGTCTTAGGGTAGGATGTTGGCAGATATTGCATAATCATCTGCATATGACAGATAATTTTAGCCAAATCTAAATAAAAAACATGATCAAATACTTCTGAAGGAAAAAAAAATTAAACTGGTTTTCAAGCTTCCCAAATATCTGAAGTGCTATTTAGTATTAATACTGGCTGAATTCCAAAACAGCTATTGTGTTATAAACAGAAAAAAAAGAAAGGAAAACACAGTAGTCATTTTTACTGTTCTCTATGTATTTTGAAACATAAATTCCTTTGCCTAGAATTTCTCATGTATTTTATTCCCTTAAACCTTTCAAAAGCAGTGGCTTAGAAAGCCAATTAACTCATAAAACACTGTTCTACTCTTCCAACCCCTCTACAGTACAAGGACTATTTGCTTGTAGAGCTTAATGCTCTGGGAAGTAAGAAATTCAGAATACCTCTGGAAAGGCTTTTTGAAACAGAAAAATACCCACAATTGGTAAAAGTTGTCCTTGTAGAACACGTGGCAAGTTTCCCAATTTATACAGATATTTGTGCAGTAATATCCCATTTAACTAGTTGATTTACAGCTCATTATTTGAAAGTAAAGTGCACTACAAGGAAACACTATCAGTACTGAAGATAAGACTCTAAATAATACAGCGAAAGAAATGTTTCCTAAAGCTGCCTCTCCTTTCAAAGGAAACTGGGTTGGCATTTGTCTTCCGAGATGTACAGTCTCCAAAATTGGCCTGAATATTCACTTCCTCAAAGAAACCGCATAATGATTAAAATATTTGCCTATTCTCTAGTTTTTTAGCATCCAGGAAGACGGCCATAGGCTAGTTGTGATGAACCACAGATGTACTTTGCAGGTACCCATTAAGAATCAGATATATCATGAGTTTATTCCCGACTTTCCCAGATCGCATTGTGATTGTTATTGTCTGCCTAAAAGGTAACATGAAAATGAAGGCTCTAACTGATTCCAAAGAATGTCTACAATGAATGTGTTGGCAAAGAGCATTACAAATCTTTCTGATAAAATGATAATTTTGTTGTGAAGAATTTTAAATTGAAATATACATTAAATAAATTGAAAAGGAAACACACAGACGAAACATGAAAAAGGGAGGACAGATTCAGGGAGGAAAAGAAAGCAGAGAGAAGATTACAATTGATGTAATGGTTGGCAGCTTAAGTGGACCAAATGCCAGCGCTGTCTAGTGTTCCACAGGCTTTAAACAGCGTGCAGAGTGCTAAAAACAAGACTCAGATGAGACTGCTATAGTAAGGTGTAGTATTTTGCTATGATATACACAAGATGGCTTAGAAAAAGAAAAAAAAAGTTTGGGGAAAAATGTGATAAAGAAACTTGCGAAAGAGTTGAGGATCATGTCTCCAGACATGTAAACCCCAGCAGCAAAGATTGCTATTAGTGAAAATGAGTGACTAAAGAAATTTTAAGTGCAGCATCACTGGAAGAGTGTAATGAAACTGAATCTGTAGAAAGGCAAATAACTCCAAGCCACAGCTTTGGTATTGCAATTTTCCTTTGGATAACTTCACTGCAAAGAACAACTTAATTCCTACTCATAATGGCTACTCATTAGACCAATAGCTATTACTACTGTCACCTGTGAAAACTTTGCTGTGCCAGACAAAACTCCAAAAGTACTCCTTACAAACAACAGTATCACTTCTTTCTAAATATGATAAAAGGAGGAGTATCCATCCATTTGTGAACTAAAAAAAGTTAAGACAACTTTCAGCCACATTCAGTCAACTGCCTTCCACACTTATATATGGAGAATCAAGACAATCCAATCGGACACATATCAGCAGTCAATTATGAGCCATAAGATCTAACACCAGTATTTCAGTCACCCTCACTATAACTGGCATGTATGTAATCTCTTCAAGGTCATTATTAATATTAATTATTGCTAGGCAGTACAGTACCATCAGCTGCACCACTAGACAGGATCATCCACAGGTACCAGGTACCGTTCATTTCTCACACCTGCACCTATCAGTGCTTCAAAGGTTCAGATGCCTCTTCAGTGTGACAGCTCATTCCTTATGAAAGAGCTATTTGGCCGGGAAGAAGACAATGAGACGACTGCGATGCATTTCTTCCTCCATTGGCCTAATAAACTCTCTGAAGAAAGTGCATCTTTAAGGTACAAACAATAAGGCACCACAAGGCGATAATACCACAAAGAAAAGAGATAAAAGGAAGACTGAGCAGTGAGTTACTTATTAAACCAAAAGCAGTATTTTCTCCTCTTCTCTGATTTCCTCTTTCCTCCATCATACTTTCAATCAACTCAAAAATAGCATCTGAGGTATGTGAAAAGTTAAAAACAAAAAAATTTCCACATTTGTAGTAGTTTTAGAAGCAGATGACTGACACCAGATGAAAGCTCCACTTTGTGTTAATCGAGCATGCTCCCTTCACATCCATGAAACTGCATCTGCTTATATCCTGTAGCTTAGTTTAGGTACAATATTGCTCTGAATAAACAGATACGTATAAAATCATGTCTTAACTGACAATTTAGAATATTCTTTAGATAATGAGAATCAATAAAAGGGAAAATGTTGCTGTAATGAATGCATCACTTAGCAGTGAATGCATCTAAAAAGGTCTTCCCCAAGACCTATGGAAAAAAATAATAAAACTGAAACCAGAAGTCCCAGAACAACACATTTTGACCCCATATCATCTTTCTACTCAAGTATACTCCAGGCATTTTGCAAAGAGTGTTCAAATTTGTTGAAGTGGTTGCTTTTCATTCAATCAGCTTAACAGTGCACAGGGTATTGTTTTTCACATGCAGATTGCTGAAGACATTCCACTTTTGAAATATATCATGATTAAATGATGTATAAGCTTGTTCTAATAGTGATTCATAGCTTTTTAATTTTCTACTCTACTAATGTCACAAACTCGAGATTAAAAGTCCTACAAGCTCTCTTATTTTCAGCACTTTCAAGGTTAGCTCCTGCAATGTTGGATCTTAAAGCAGTTTTTCTGTGTCTGTTCCTCTGATTTAGCAAAGTAGGTCACTGTCACCTCAATGCCTTCCTTTGATTCCACCATCTTGTCTTTTATTTAATGACTATATAGTGGAATGATTCTCAGTGTTTTCAGTGCAGATTAACTCATACTAGACTGTCTGCAGTAAAATGAATCTGAATTAGCACTTTCAGTGGGAACAGAAATCCCTATTTTACACTTGGTATCCCCCTCCTCAGCAAACATACTGAGGCTTGTGTGGTACATCTTCATATCATGTTTGCATGTCGGTTATATTTGGGATTAAATATCATCTTTAAATGAAGCATTTTTCCTAATAACAAGATAATCAGCTACAAGACCATATAAATTTTATTTGCTAGAGCAAATACATAATTATAAAGATCAGCATAAAGGTGTTGAAAAAGCCATTTTTTTGTTCACTGCACTCAAACTATTTTTGTACTATAGTTACAGTATTCCAAACATATTAGTTCTTTCCAAAACACTGCATTGATTGGTGCGAATCTTCTATAAACAAAGCTTTTTTTTAAAGGATTATTTGACTGTTGCTCAAAATGCACAAATGTTTAAATGTAGTTGCTATTCGTTTCATTATGACATCAGACCACCGACTACAATATAACGCTTCTATTACTGTCACTAGTACATCTAATACATTGAAATATATCTCTGCTAGAAAGCTTGAGACTATGCTTACTGAACACCTAGTTAGAGCACTCTGGAAAATAGGAAGATGTATGTCACCTGAATACTGGTCCTGCATTGTAAAGCGACTCTAATCCACGACTGGGTGCCAAGAGAGTATTTTCATTCTACTTGTTTGGGGAACCACACGGCACCCAAAGGTACTGGCTCAACTCTTCTAAAGTCACCTCCGCTCTCGGCAGCTTTCAAGAGTAACTTTCAGATCTCTTTCCTTTGCTGCTTGTTCAGAACCCAAACAAGACTGTATAGTCTCATATGACTCCTCTGCTTTTTTTCACCTCTCCCTTTCACCACCTTCTTTCTTCCTTTTGTCCGCATCCCCAGTTACTTAGAATATTACTGCTTTAAGTTTATCTAAATATGATGTAGTACGTTACAAACTGGTTCAACAGTACAGTTGACCCATATGACCTTAACCTTAAATATCTTTCTGGGAAATTTCTATCAACCTGCCTCATTAAAATAAAAATATTAGTTAGGGTTATCCTAACAAAACGCATTACACTTGAGATACAGAAAATGACTAAAATTGATGTTGTGCTTTCCACAGCAGGGATGCCTTTATCTGGGAATACCTTATTTGTATAAGCTTATGACAGTCCTGCCAACTGGTATTGTAGAATAGGTACACACTGCACTGACTATGTTTCCCATACCTGAGTTAGATGAATTATAGTGAATGGTGAGAAGGTAGCTTGGCTCCTTGGCCCATTTTTATCTCAGTCTTCATTTGAGAATAACAGTGGTGATAATTGTGTAAAACACAAGTTACTTTTGCATGTAGGTGTTTTTGAAGTGGTGACCCAGAAAGCAACATTTGCAATTGCCCAATCCTACCTAATAAGCTATATTACACTGCCATGAACATTAAAATATTTCAGATTACTGAAAATTATTCAGAAAAGCTATATCCTCCCTAAGCAAAGTAACATTTCTACCTGTTTTTTGCCTATAGCTATTGGAAACAAAAGTTAATTCTAAAAAGAAAGAAATACATGAAATACAGAAGATCAAAATAATTTAATAGGGTATCATCTCAGGGGAAACTAAAAATCAGCTATGAAACAGATTCACCATTAATTTATATGATTTGACTGTATAACATAATGTTTGAATCTGGGACATAACTTAAACTGGGACAAGGAATCATTCTTTAACCTAGATTCTGTAAATTCACCTTAGACATTTAATTTTTTTCGTTACAGCAAATATTCAATGACTTGCCACAAGATACAGAAGAAAAATATTTTGAAAAGTATAGTGTCTTCTGCTTTCCATATCAAGTAGTGCCACAAAGGCTGTCACAGAAGAAAACTGAATGGGACAGCAATATCTAGAAAGGGCTTACCTAGTTAAGAGACACAGAAAGACTTAGATATTAAAAATTAAGAAGCACAAAAAGAAAGGCTTTGCTCTCAATACCTTACTGGAAATAGAAAGCAATATTTAAAATAAACTTGCAATCAACTAAAGAGTTTACAGAAAAAAATCCCCTGCCAGTGTTAAGAGCACAGGCTGCAGCACCACAGCTAAAAAAGGATTATGGTGATGACGATAATAATAATTGAACCCAATTCTTACAGAGGACCACAGATGAAATCCTAGTTCACATGCACTTAAGGAGAACATGACCAGGATTTGGCCATATTGTCTCAGGTGGTTTCATGTGCAGGATCAGAATCTCAGAATATGTGACAGGGATACCTAAACAGAAATGTGCAGTTACATATACATAAACTACCACTCTTACATAAAAACTGGCAACTGCTTCAGCAAGAATGGTTCAACAAAAATGTTTAACATTATATATAGTTCTAATTTTTATAAACTGCCTTGGAAAGTTTAGTGTCAGCAACAGTCACCAATCAACGGTGTAGGGTTTGGAGTTTTTTTGAAACAAATTCTTTTCTGTGTTTTCCCAGTGTGGTTTACTAGCAAAAAACCCCAAACTTTTATAGTCCCTGAACACTGCATGAAGCAGCTGGATATTTTGCATAATTTTTTGTGAGACAGCCAAACACGAAGCTCTTAAATTTTCTTACAAGATAAAAACGCCAGTTAGAACAGAGCTTTTGTGTGCTGTTGACCGCCTCTGCAGTGCAGATGGCCTTCTCTGTCACCCGTGGTGGGTTCTTATTTCACTCCGACTGTAGTTCCCTTTCCCCTTTAACAGACAGCACTTATGACCTTGCAGTCATTGTGGATTCTGAGATCTCTCCTGAAGTACCCATCAATCATGTAATTAAAGTCTTTTACTTCCACTTTAGGACTCTAGCCAGGTTGAGACATATGTTACTCAGGCATTTTATTGAAACATTACTTCAGTGCAGACTTTTGTTTATCTCATCATAATTATTTAATTTTTTTGTCTTCCAGCTATTGCATTTTAACACTTACTGAGCGTATAGAATTTAATAGATAGAGCCCTTGACACCAAAGTCTTCCTGTTATAGTTCCCTCACATTAATTAAAGGTACAGTTTTGTCAGTTGGTTTAAAAAATCTAGATGCTGTATCACTGTTCCAATTCACATCTTTTTCCATTATGCCCTTGCCAATCAGTTCATAATTAATGTCTGTAGTGACTACCATCAGCTGTCCTGTACAACAGAGGGCAAAAGGGGTAGGAAAGCTTATAGGAAGAAGAGGTCAGCTGCTCTATGGCCACATCTTGCACTGGCCACATATGTTCTGTGACCAGATTACACGGCACACGTAACTAATTGAGGAAAGATCATGGGCATCACCTAGCAAAAGATCAGAAGACCGTGATATATGCATGCATAGCTTTCAAAGTGCCTGTTGTCTTTACAAAAGCAGAATTAAGTGATGACAAATCAATGCTTGGAACTACAGTGATAGTCAGACTAGAAATTATGGCCAGAGGTTATATTACCGGATTTACATAGAGCCAAATGTCATAGATGTCATACCTGACAATGTACGGCAATAGAGATTACAGGGTGCTGCCTCCAGAACCCACAGACAAGACTACTGTGTACTACATATATGTAAAAATACAGAAAAAGAAAAAACAAAACAAAAACTAAAACAAAAAAGCCCCTCTACTAGATCATGACCCCCTGAAATTTGCTCTTAATTACACTAAACTGACCAATAATGAGCTGCAAACATGAGAAAGTTTCCACAATCATTTAACAAGCAAGAGGAAAGTGCTGCTTAAAACACGTCCTCACACAACACAGGTATTTCAAGTCATGAGAGGGAGAATTATCATCTAAGCCTTCTGCATTTTTTTAAATGTAATAAAACAATGTTTATTTAAAACAAACCTGTAATCAAATGATTATAATAAATATATAGTTTTTAAAATTGTGTTTCCTTGACCACTTCTAAACATAAACTGCTACTAATCCAGCATATAGGGAAATAACTTCTAATTCTGCAGCAGGTGAGCACTACATTCCATTTTCCTATCTGTGTCTTGAAATAAGTTAATAAACCAACACCATGGAACAAAGCACCAGAGGAAACTCATCTTTAAAATACTCTGGTATATCATGTTTACAATTCCTTTTTTCCTAAAATGACCACTTTTTAAAGTTAGAGTGAAAAAAAAGAAGGGAAAGCTACTACATTTACAATGAGGAAGTTGACATATAAAATGGCATTTCATGGCTTTTAAAACAAAACAATTCAGAGTGACCTTACCAAAGGGTGCCTATGACAAGGACAAAAAGGCTTGCTGGGAATCCAGTTCACACTGACAGAAATCAATAACAGAGGCATTGACGGTACACAAACGCAATACTCTGCAATGGAAAACATTCTGACAAAGACAGGGATCTATAAAGAATTTATGTTTTATACCTAAAAGTTAGCATGCCTTAAGGTTTTCTCTACAGCAATGCCCTTCCTGGCTCTTTACGGTCTGCACATTTCTCTCACTTTCTGACCTTAAACTTTAAAAGCAGCATCTAATGCAGGAATAAATGGCAAGATCCATTAAAATTACAGTTTTGAGATGAGGATGAAATTCACATTTGCTGTATAACTGTGGATTAGTTAGGTGTCAGGGCTGTGCACTCCCTCTGTCTCCCCCCAGCCACCTGGATTATAGGAACTCAGCAAAACAATCCAGGAGGGGGTCTCACCCAATCCATCTGAAGATGCTGTCACCAGGCCACTTGCAGAGGAGACTCACCTACTGGACACAGACTTGCCATCCTGGTCGGATTCCCCAGATGAGCGTTAACATGTGCAAGGGTCCCAATAAATTAGTGGGGTGCACTTGGGGTTTTATCTCATGAAAATGTTAACATGATAGTTTTTTCCCATCTTACTTTTCACAGGTAATGCAAGTAACTCTGTACCTCTTTCAGTAGTTTGCTGCTGAAAAGATGAATTCCAGTCTAAAATGGCCCTACAAGAGTTCTTGCATGAATTTATCAAGCGCTAACAACTCAACTGCAATGCTATGTTAAAATAATCTCCCATTTATAATAAAATATGCACTCAACCTCATACTATACTTGATGGAAAATACTGCTGAAAACAGCCTAAAACTCTAGATTTTATGACAGATTAATATTAAAACTGAATGAAGCCCAAGAACAATTTCACATAAACACATTAAATCACAATCCTCCCCAGCTAACCTGGGTGCAGTCATTTTCCTGTTGGTTTATTCATTCTATTTTTCTAAGGACATGCCTTCCATGAACAAATTCCAATGGGTTGCGATGGGAATACCACATGCTGAGTTACTGCGGAATCACTTCATCAGAAGACAGAAATTTGTGTAGTGTCCTTGGAACCAAGCAATATATGAGAAACAAAAACTAACTGAATTCTTTAGTTCTATATAAAAAAAAAAGCCTCTACTATTTTTCTGTTTCAATAAAATACACAACTGCAGTAATCACTTAATAAATCCTACAACATAGTATAAGTATTTAAATGCACATTAACCAGCTCTCTCTATAGATCAATCTAGAAGACAATCTGTTAAATGATGAAGCAGTCTGAAAATGTAACTTGCAGTGAATGACAGGCACATTTCCTTTTCATAGCACAAGTTCCTTTAACATTTTCTTGAATTTCTTTTGACAAATTAGTGCTCTGGTGTGATGTGTTTTCATTTTCTCACATTTATTTAAATTGATTGAGAACTCCGTGATTTTTATTCAGCACTTTTCACCTCTCACCATCATCATCAGAGAATGAGGCAGATCACACAGTTCAAACAACATCTGCTCATTCTGAAAAGATACCGTCACTTGAACAACAAATAGATTTTACTTAATATATTTTTACTTTCAGTGACAAAGATATTTTTTAATTTTTTTGTATGCATACAGGAACTGTGATACCCACCTGAAGAAATGATGATAAAAAATAGTGCAGTACTACAAAGGAAATAATTACCTTAAATTATTAAAGAAGAGTAGCATTTATTGCTAGTCCTGTGTTAAATATAATAATGTAAGCACTCTGAATTCAGTAAAATTAGAGATTTAAGTGATAACTTCTATAACGAGATGTTTCAATTCTCAGAAATATGTCACTTAATTACGAACTATGAGACTTTGTAGAAAATACATTTGATTTCACTCTATTGTGGGTTTGGGCTTTTTTTATATGTGTGTGGCTCAGTTGTTTAAATAAATTAATGTAAGATACACCAAAGATGTCTCAAAAAGCTCAAAAAAACCATTATTGATATATAGCTATATAGCCCCTGCAGTGCCTGGGCTGAGTTCTACCCTACTTCATCATATCTCCTATTATTCCTGATTTACTTTTATTCGAAAATACTGAAGCTAGGTCTTCAGCCTGTACTGCCTTATAACGATTTTTTCTGTTTCTGCATGTTATTGTTTAGGGTTTTTTTTTTGTTTTGGTTTGATTTTGGGGTTCTTTTTTGCTTCTTTTTTTTCTTTTGTTTTGTTTTGTTTTGCTTTTCACAACTGTAGCAAACAATTTCCAGGTCTTCCAGAATCAGAGCTCATGCTCGTCATATTCTGTTTCTTTTTAAAACAATATTTGGTGCCATCTCCAAATTCTTCATACATAGCTAGAGCTAACTTTCTAGGATATGGAGATCCAATTCCATCAAAAAGATGTAGCATTATGAAAAAGGCTTTCTCCATCATAAAATTAATCATGCCTAATCATATATACTTAGAGCTTAATATATATTCCACGATCTGGGCACAGTAAACAAACTGGTACCTTTCAATGTAGTCTAGAAAACAACCATATTGATCACCTTATCAGTTTGCAAGCATTCTTCTAACAAGTAGCATAGCAACAGCTGCTGTTTTGGAAGAAACAAGTAAAAATTATAAATTAAACTTATTAATTGGTAGAAAATATTTCATGTTAAAATTAGCTAAGACAACATTTAATCACTAAGAGTCAACTTTAAAACACAGCAAAACACAACATAAAGGAAGAATTGGGAAAATAAATGTTCCTTGCTTGTATTACCTAATCAACTTGAAACATGTATGATTTTTTTTTTGTTCCTGATATATAATAAATTCTTCAAACTACCCAAGATAAACTGCAGAGGGGAAATATCAAGCTAGAGAGGTATTGTAATCTCTCCATAGAAGAAGCACAAGATGCAAAGGAATAAATCATATATGGCAGTCAGTTGCCTTTTATATGTTAATATATATGAATTTTGTATGCCTGTAAAGTCAGTGTGATAGCTGGTTGTACACACAGATCTAAATCATAGAACATTAGTGAAAATAATTGTCATGACTTGGGTATGTGATGATTTTAACTCCTTAACAACCTTCTGGTAAGAACAAATACTGAGCAGTTATATGAGGGCTTCTCTTGGAAGTTGTTCTCCTTTCTTACTTTTGCTTACCCATGTTTAATTTCTTTTTTTTTTTTAGTTAATAGCCATCATCATTGTATTTAAAGAACATGCACATAAAACACAAAGGGCACTGAAGTCTCTACTGGATTCCCAGAAGCCCCTGCATTTTACCCCAGCCCTGCCCTCAACTGCAGTTTCTCTTAAATCATGTAACATGTGCCACAGTGAGATACTTGACCTTTTTTGCTTTCAAGTGCACAGTTCTACAGCAAAAGAATAAACTGCTCTTAGTACAAAGCATGTTTCAAAAGCAGGTGCAAGCAGACCTGAACCTCTTTGTGGATTCAAACTTCCCAGATCGTTACACAAACGCAGTACTTGGCCCAATGTAATCCATTTTGCTGAGACTGGAAATTATTTTAGCAAATTTACTGTGAAGTAGCTTTCTGTCTGTGAAAGTAAAAATTGATATGGATATAAAAATTTCAGTTCTTAAGCATCAACAACTACACACATCTCTCTGCAGAGATTATGCATCTCTTTGGTGATGCATCATAAACTGGAAAAAAAACCATTTGGAGATTTTTCATGAGCATGTACAGTGAAGTCTTTTTCACCCAAAGATGGGCACAATTTTGAGGTGGATACATGTATATGTGTCTCTGTGTGTGCGTGTTTCTTCTTTCATGTTATTCTAGGAAAGGGTATCAGAGAGGACCAGTAAGGACCCCTGCTTTCTTGAAAAACTGTGAATGGATTAATTTCTTTTCCTTATGGGCAGCTATCTCTGAAATATTATAAACATATCAAATCTTGAATATTTCTGAAAATATCATGGTAAAAAAGATTTCTTATTTCCCACCATCATTTACTCTGCTTTTACAAAGCTGCTGCTCTGTTTGGGTTCTGGCGAGCCTGCTTGATCATCCAAGAAAGGGCCCTTGACACTATCTACAATTAACGTGGGTTTATCTAATTACTAGAGAATATGGCATCATTGCACAATAGTCCCTGACAAACTGATCATTATCAATAGTTAACGACTACTTTGTTAACTAATTGTCCTGGGGTAAAAGGGTGCCTGGGGAGAGAAACACTTTGTAAGGGAAAGTAATAGCTATTAACAGCCATAAGGTTTGGTTTGGGAGGTGCTATTGCCATTATAAATCCCCCAGACTACTATTACTAACGATTCTTGAAGAAGAAAGGCACTGTGGTTGGGCAGACTCCACTTTCTGATTTAGGAATGCATTGTGTTGAAAACAATTATCTGTCGTTAAGAATGCACATGCTTCACCAATTAGAATGAAGAATGCAGACCATTACATTTATAGTATTAAGTATATGTGATAGCTTTCCTAAGGCTCCAGGAAAAACAATCACAATATATGCGCTATGGAGTCTTGAGAAAAAGCAAGACTTAAGCCAAATCTGCAGTGCATAACTGATGAATATATTCACTTAAAACGTTTTGTGAGCTTCCAATAAAGCCCATTTTAATGCCAGTACTCCACGCATGGATTTCAGCTTACCATCTACTGAAAACTCTTTCAGGGATGCCATCAGGCTACTCGCACTCTTTTAACATCACTTGCTTCTAGTGGAGAAATAAACACGCTCATCACAAGCATCGAACAGGAAGCAGTAAGTGGACTGTAGGACAAAAGCTTGAATTCCAAACTTCAGCTGGCATATTCAGGCTGGGTGAAACTCACCCAGCCAAGACTGGTGTCTACTGGAACTTCCCCTCTCTGGGTTCCTGAGAATCCTCCGGATGCATAAAAATTGTAGCCCGATTACAAAACATAAGACTATACTTAAAGTCCATTTTTTTCCTTTAAGTGGACATATCTGCCTTCACCACATCTAATCATTACCAATGCACTTCTTGCCTCTGTTCACAGCCTCATTATTCCTAAATAGACACTACAACCTTCAGTTTGCCCACCCATGGTTTCTCTGTTCCTTTCAAATGAAAGGGTAATTTTGAAGAATGCCAGAACTACTGATCTGCCTTTCTTTTGTGGGTTTTCAAATGTTCAAACACCCCTGCTTCAAAAAGTACAAAGTTTGGTGGTTTGATTGTTCTGTACTACGCTGCAAAAAGATAGCAACTTGAAGAAAGAACTAGCATGTAAGAGAGGAAGACAAAGAGATGGAATTTGCTTGTGTGGAACGAGTATAAAAACAGACTACCAGGAAAAAGGATGAAAAGTGTAAAAACATCAAGATGGGCAAGAAGAGACAGCAAGAGTTATATTAGAGACGAACAATACAATTGTGAGAGAGCTTTCACAGGGTAATAAATATACAATAAAAGATCATATATAAAATGTAGGATAATATATGTATTTAGAGAGGATATTTTTTTTTTTAAATCCATGGAAGTTGGTGTTGCAACAAAAAGGAGGTTGGAGGTATCTACATTACATTTTGTGCCTAGGTCATTATTACTGTTGGGATCCTCATTATTCCATCTAAGGGGAAGTGATAACAGCATAACTGTATTGCTCTCAAGGTAGACAGGCACCTGAATGACAGTGTATATGTAAATACCTGCAGGAAAATGAAATGAAAGCTACTTAAAATAATTTCATAGGTTTGAAATGAGATTGCAAGTCACCCTATCCACTATCAGCTGTAAGTGGGTTTATATGGTTAAAAGTCTTACTGTTTACCCTTCTACTCAATATCACATGGAAAGGGTCACAATAACTGATTACTAGGTATAGCCTGCTCCAGAAGTGGATCTTTTGTTTTCCTCAGCAATTCACTCTTGTCCCTAGAGGGGGAAGCCTGAAGAGAGAGACGGGTGCTGTCAAAATAATTTGTTCTTCAACTGCAGGGAGGACGTTGAGATCTAATCCCTGGTGGAAGGGGAAAAGGGAGGAGGAGAAGTCACCAGCTGCAGAATTCCCATGGCCAAAGGGAAGACCAACTCATGTTTCAACTATCAGATCAAGCGCTCTCTATAGATTTTAACATAGAGCTGCAGAACTGCACCATATGGTATCCAGGACAGCTCTGGTTCCAAACCAACATGGGTCAAGGAGGACAACAGCAAAAGGGCTGATGTTTGGCTCCTTTGGGTCACTATTGGTCTTCTGATCAAATACTCAGTTTCTGTTGAGATCTACATGGGAAGATTCTCTGCCACTATGTCTAGCATGTATCTGAACCATCCAAAACACAAAGAACTAGTAATTACTCACTGAAATGCCACGTTTGATTCAGAGCTATGCAGAGATGGTAACGAACTATCAGAGAGGGACTTTTTGCCCTCTGAAAATGTGGCAGATGGACAACGGGAAAAAAAAAAAAACACCCTAGCCAAGTGAATTGATAATGTCTCACTGTGTGGATGTGGCAGCTCACTAGTCCAGGCACTGTGTCTGTAAGGAACCCTGATAAACCTGAAGTGAATGTCATAGAACTACGTGCCTAAAGCAGATGGAGAACAGAACAGGGCATTTACAGTCTGGGTGGGAAGTCAACCTCATTTCCTCAGTCTCTTAGCCATCATCTAGGGGGAAAGTGGTGAGACCCTATTCGGAAAGGAGTTGAGAACCAGGGCAATGGGTTAAATCCAACTAAAACATTTGAATAATAGTATCTTTTGAATAATATCTTCCACACCCAAAACACAACTGCACAATGCAAACTCCTACTTTCGGTGCCATTTCTTGATTTTGCAGATGATTCTGAGATATCTAATCATATCAAATTATCAACATAAAAATTTATCAGTCATCTTGGAAATCCTGAATGAATGGCAAGTTTTGACATTATCAACTGTCTTTCTCAGTTATTAAATATAATTAAATTTATAACACTTAAAGCAAAAATAAATTTAAAAAATTATCTCCCGAGCCCCACACTGTCCTTTGATGTCAATGTCAACATAACATACAATATATCATCAAAGCAACATTACACTGATGATACAGAATTTATGAGGGATGTCCTGTATCTTATTAAATAGGAAGCTGAAAGCAACAGGGTAGAACAGAGGAGCACAATAACAATGTCTTCACATTTCTAAAGACTGAGAAAATAGGTCTTTATTTTTTTAAGGAGGGGAAAAAAAAAGAGATAATATGAATGTAGATGAAATAACGTTTCCTCCTAAAGACCTGCTAAATCAAAAGTAGATAAAGTTAATTACAGATGACTTTGCTACATAATGCACCTTCATGAAATGTGAAACTCCTATTTATGTAGAAAAAAACAACACCAAAGACACTTTACTCTTTTTCTTCATGCAAAAAGAGTTTTTCTAGCTTTCCTTTTAGTTGCCTCCAAAATAAATGAAAGGTGTTATAGATTGCAAAGGACTCTTCTAGACTTATTTGGGAAGGACTTGTAATATGTGGAAGCAGTATCTTATATTGTCAGTGCGTGTTCACTCCTGAAAGGTCGGAGCAGCTAGATTAGAAATTACCTGAAAAATAAAAAGGCATGATATCTTCCAACATGAGGCAATTTATAAGAGATTATAAACTGATAAAAGTCATAACAGTGGAAAGTACATGGGCAAAGTCATCCACATTGGGAAATAATTCAGAATTTTCTAATTGCAGAAACGTTACCGCTTGGATAATGCAGTCTTACCCACTAACTTGTATATCTATCCCCAAGCTTCCATCAGAAGTACAAGATACAACTTTTGAAAGATAATCAGTACTTATAATCAAGCCTTAAAGTGGCAACATAATCTAAGACATCTCAATTCCATTTCTAGTGGCTGTTGAAATACTGTAGGTTTGTGTTGCTAACTATTTACTCCTGGTTTTAATCTGCTCAATTTACCTGTCATACAGAAACCGAGATGGGAAGTTTTGCAGGCCTTGGAAAGGAAGATACAACTGTTTAAATAGGACCTGGTTGGTTAGATTTGTGTCTTTCACACATTTAATATCACAGCTGTTAATGTGTGCATCCCCTGAAATAAACTGCTTTTTCAGCAGTGATTTTTATACGTGAATTCTATCACTACAAGTAGTATCATGAAAACATATTAGCTTTTGCCTTCATGTTTTCTGTTAGGTGAATTCTGGCCAAAATGACATATTTTCAGTTGTATCTATTTAGTCCATTCCTGTAGCTAGCCATATGTTTCTACGTATCAAACAAGTGAATCAGAGGTGACGCTCAACGGCAGTAATGTTTTTTATCCAAGGTTCCTGCTTACCATAGTATTTTAAAGGCATCCCATGTTCATTAGAACAGTGCCAAAAGAACAACAAGTACCTGCTGAGGCAGAGTGGGAAGTGCCATGTCAAATATTTAAGCATCTGCTCAATTTCTTTTGAAATATAATTGCCTGGAAATTTTGAGACAAAAGACACCTCACATACCTGGTGCTAGAGAGGAAAAGAAATAAACTACAGAGCCATTGCTCTAGTTCTTGTTTGCCCCAGATTGCACACCTGAATCCTCTCAAATTAGACCACTGTTTCCAACTAACACTTCAGTATTACTAGGATGCTTTCTGCAAGTGATTCAAACAAGTAACCCACATGTTTGTTCAAAGTGTTACAAATGCCTTTGGTGCGTAACCATGTAATTTATTACAGTGGTGCCTGTTTTCCAGGTCAGGCTTTCTTTTAAAATTATTGTTGCCCAGTTTCTTGCATCTTGAGATGCATAATTGACACTGTAAGGACTAAGGAAAAAAGACCATGTGGGCATCCCTGAGTGAAAACCTTCAACAAGAACAGCATTTCACTCCTGGAGATGTAAAATACCTCTTAAAGTGCAATAGAGTTCAAACCCTGTGAATTCTGTTGAAAATATACCACATCCAAACCTCACCAAAAAATAACTATTCCTTCATGCAGAGCAGGTGATGTTTCAAGGCTCCAAAATTACAAATTGGATGTCAATATTAAAATTTAATTATATTAACTCCAGGAGGTGATGGGAACATTGGGTGGAAGAGAAAGAAGGAGGTGTTTCTTCTGACATTAAGTGCATGAGAGAGAATTAAGTTGTGCAGGAGCAGGAAAAGTTAATTCAGAGTTCAGTCAACAGGAAGGCTTACAGTGTGACTGAAAGAATTTTAAGATTAACTAATGACAGGCAACCAGGATTTGGGATGCAACAAGAAGAAATTAAAATAACTTTTTCTCATCTCAGAGACAGCTCTGCATTTGCTGTAGATATCTGGCCAGCAAAGAAGATAGATCAGGATGGAGCATATTATGGCAACACAACTGTAATATTAAAAAGGTGAACCTCAAGTTTAGATTAGTACTTATATTGAGTACATGGGATTGTCTAGATGAGAAGCCCTGTTCATGGTCATTCTGGTTCTGCAGCACTACTCTATAGTTCTCTGCCTGTCAAAAGACATGCACCTCCAGGCTACCTGCCTTTTCTTTTCTGCCAATTTGCTGAAATGCTCAAAATGAGCATTAACCCCCACCACAGAATTCTGGCATTCTCTTTTCTCGGAAAATCTGGATGCCAGTATGAACCTGGTTTCAAGGAAACCTGTCAGAAAGGAAAATTTCAGTTCCCACCCTGAAATATACACCCCTCTGCTAAACTTTGTAATGTTTGCAGATTCCACTTTTATTGAACACAGTTAGTGTATACAAACCACTATTTCATTATTTATTATAATATCACAACTCAGAGAAAGAGGAGAATAACAAAACACACATAAAAGTCACTTCATTAATGTACTTCAACTGCTTATTTACTAGAAGAGTTTAAGAGTTCAGGAGTGGGCAGAAAAAAACATCCAAACAAGCAGTACCCATGGATCAATCTTCTCAACAGGAGATACACCTATAAGTACCTTTCTGAGTATGCCACAGCAGTACCTGTGTGGGGCCTGTAGGATTATCTGTGCATCTCCATCTGTTTCACTTGATTTGACTTAAAAATCTCCAAAATGAACCAACAGAAAGAAAGTAGCTCAGAATAGCACCAGGTCATATACTAATAGGCAAAGGAACCGAACTTGGCTGGAAGTCAGTGTATGGTTTCTCACAAGTGTCAGCTCACATCATGACCTTGAGTCATGAGCTCAGTTCCTTGGCGAGAAGGGTTCCTAACCTCCTCTGCTGCATAGTGGCTTGGTGGGCTACAGGCTACTGTAGTAACAAACAGTACTTGTTCAGTATGAAATTAAAATCAACATGGAATCAGACTTGAAACTATTCAACAAGTCTATGCTGACTAACAGACAGAGCATAATCAGACATCTTTCTAATATCTGCTTAACTGCAGGAGCTCAAAATTGCATGTATTTCTTTACTGGCACATGCCTCATTAATTTACCAAGATTTTTATACAATAAAAAGTAGCAATTTTACTGTGTGTATCCCTTGATCAACATTACTTTGTGCTGAAAATCGCTCAATTATATTTACTATTTAATATCATCTAAGAACACAATATTAAAGTTTAAAGCCTTCAATATTTTCTTCAGGTTTTGGTATCCAATGGTGAAATTATCTCAATCCATTTTTTTTTCAGATGCAAACGTTTCCTCAGTAATAGGCAAAGGAGATATCATTTATGATTTCAAATTGTATCAATTGTACCAGTAAAGAATCAATATATGTCAAACATAATTGGTACGTACATAGACTATCTTGGTGTAAAGGTTGGTGATTCTTAGTTAAGAAATATCATACATGTGAACTTTGTCAAAAATTCCAAGTGTTGGTTGCCCCAAGAAAAAACCAAACACCTTCCATCATCAAGTCAGTGCTGTGACTGCTTATGACCTTCCCATTCATTTCACAACAATTTATAAAAAAAAAAAAGCTGTATAGATAAGAGCTGTAATAACAAAGGTGAGATGCCACAAAGCCATGCAAAAGCAAGACAACATAAGGAAAGTGTTTTCAGTTAGTGGTACACAAAATGTGACTCAGTATACTGACACCCAGTTCTATAACCTTGCTTACACAACTCTTCTGCTACGTGGATTTTACTGTTTTCCATTCCAGTATCTTCACACTCTTAATGTTATTTCTTAATATACTTTCACTGCTAAAAATACTTAATTTGGCTTTTTTTCCCCTACCGTGACTGACGTTATGTATGACCTTGAATTGAATGCCATTGTAGCAAGCTGCCTCTCACCACAGGAGTCCTCTTTTTTTGCAGTGCTTGAGCACAGTAGCTTTGATTTGGAAAAGCAGCGCTTGAACAGCTTATGCAGCACTCAGTCATTTTCTGCAGCCACAGAGGTTTATGGTTTGTCCAAGCTTCAGCAGGAACAGCAGTATTTTACACACACATGATATCCTTTTAAGAGAGCACTTTTGAAAGTGCTTTGAAAACACTGAGCTTTACAACACTCCAAAAGGCGTCTAAGAAACATACAAGTATTGCTGCAGCTACCTGTAGTGGCATGACCAGCAGGTGTTTAATAGTGCACAGTGAAAACAATACATCCAGCTGGAATTGTAGTGAGTCTCCGAGGTAAAAAAAAAAAAAAAACCACCACAAAAAAAAAACCCACCACACTTTTTTTGTTCCCCCTTATTGAGCCCCTTAACACTATACTTGGACAGCTCACTAGAAACAATACCAACACTCATTGGTCCAATATATGAGTGTCCATTTTCCTCGTCAAATTACAGCAAAGAATGACAAAATCCTAGCAGAAGGTGCTCTTACTAGCTGCCTTCCATAACTCAGTAGAAATACATGCAACTCAAAATATCATCCCAGTGACATTTGCATCTCAGTGGAATTTTCAAATAAAAGGAAATATATTAATTTAATGAAACTGTCCAGAATTTTGCTGAACCGTGCCACACCTTTTATTTGAATACCCTAATCAAATTAAGATGAAGTCCGCTTTGCGACGGAATATGAAATAATCACACACCTTGTATCAAAACCAGCTAACAGGATACAAAGTAATAATGGCAGTGTACATATAACTGAAATGACTGATTAAAAAGAATTTATTTTTTCTGTTTTCTGTTATGCAGTGGTTACAATTCAGAAATGCAGTGGCTGCTTAGGTCTGTGTTCAGCCTTACATTACCACCACACTTGGCAATCTGTCAGCTGTCTGTGCTCTCAGATGCCAAGCATCAGGCACAACACGGGTAGAACAACTCTGTCAGACAATTGTCTTTCTGCAGCAATTGCTATTTCTATTACTTATCTGTGGGTTTTGCTTCCTACCTAGCACATTGCAGGCAAGTATGGTGCCTGATTAAGGGTTAAGCTTTAGATAGTTCAATTAGGTCTTATTAATTTTGTAAACTCCATTATTAGTTGAAAAGCACTGTTCCTCAACCAGTCTTGTGATAGCCGTCAGTGCCTACCAAAGCCAAAAGCTTATCCTCACGTGACTTAAGCCAGTCCACAAGGTTACGCTGTACAGAGTTTATGCAATACTTCTTATACTTGGTGCCTACTCCTCAGTATGTGACTGTCAGGTGGGAAAAAGCAGAGGGGGATCTCTGTAGCAATGCAACATTTGCCTCTATTTTCCAAAAGTATTCAGAAGGAGCTAAACTAACCAACTCTGATATTTTGTACACTCCAGAAACCTCTGGATGAGTGTGCTTTGCGTATTCAGTGAAGGGAAAAAAAATAAAAGGCCAGACTCCAAAGGATTTTTCTTTAAATATTAAAAATTATACTGAGGATGAGGAAATTTTTCAAAAAATAACAGCAAGGAAGAGAACTTTCTTGCAATTTTTCCATGTATTTATGACATCTTATTTTTAAATAAGCATTTCAAGGGATATATGAGCAGCTTAGATGAGATACTTTAAAACAGTCCTGGCCTCCAGAATGTGGGACACTTACAATGTAAAATGAATTATACATCACAGGATGTACAGTAGAGAAATTAATTTTCACAGGTTATCTACCTTCCAGCAGCTCCACAGATTTTCATGGCCTGTGCAACACTTGAAAGGTTTGCTACAGCCCACCTTCTCCCTTGTCTCCCTTCTGTGCATTATGCCAGATTATTCTGTTATATAGGTCAAATTCTCATGCAGAAAAGACCCATATCTTTTTGCGATATGTAAGGCCATAGATGTTAACTTTTTAAAGCTGTACCAATCCCATGACAATTATTTTAATTTCATGGAAAAGTCTTTAAATAGATCAGCTTCGTAAATGATTATGAGACACTTTCATATTTAAAAAATCTATTTCCACAGTGTACTAGGACTACTAATACTGATTTTTAGCAAGCATCTGAAATGTGTGCAGAATTTTGTACTGTAGTCAAGCATGCCTATTTTTTAGTATTTGGGAAGCACACACATGAATTTGTACATGCACCAGGTTCCCAGATGTCATCAACCTTTCCTTAGAGAGACTGAATAATAATAACCTACTGACTAATAAGAATAGTGCCTACAAATTACTGATTTTGCAAGTGAGATTTTTAAAAAGTGTTAACATTTTTGTAGTGTGCCCCCAGATTACATGGTCATAGCTTAAGAAAAAATGAGTTTCAGAGACTATAGTTAAAATTGAAGGCTTTGGGGAGAAAACAGAAGACACAATAAAAAGAAGATTCTTCAGAATTATTAACTTTCTAATCCCCCCAATAAAATAATAAGCATTTGTTAATCTAACTGCAAAATTGCTATTACACAACTATGAAAATTACTTAGAAAATTTCTGACCTTGAATCTGAGACATCAGTTTTTCCCATTTGGTTTCCAATTCTGAATTTCCTCATATTTGTATTAGATTTGGTGGTCAACATGGGTCTTATTGTTTCATACAACTTTTAAAAACTGTCTAATTTCAGATTTATTTATTTTAAGGCTCACATGCATTTATATGCTGCCTGATATTTTCTCATTAGGTAAGCTGTGAGCCCTCAACTGTTAAGGTGAAAGTTCTACTGAAAGAAGTATTTCAGAAGGAGGAAAATTTTAAATCCATTATGTATACCGGAAAAATGCTGCCCAGTCATCACTTTTTCAAGAAACATAAAATATACAGATGGTCTGCTTCCTCCTACTTTGTGCATTTCCAGATGCTGGCTATTTTGTGCTCAATTGACAACGTGCTAACAAGCTTTAGCATTCAGACTGAATCTGAAAAGTGATGTCCAGATGCATAAATGCATGTGTTTCTGCTGCAGGCCTTCAGGGATTACAATTTTGCAGAGATTAAGTGTTCGTGAGAGTCATTAAATAATACCCCCCAAAACACAAGAATTAACACTCTGGGGTGGACCAGATACCCATTTATCCTTTCTCTAGGTGGAGCCAAAGGTGTCTGGCTCGGGAAGGGTGTAAGCG
This sequence comes from Phalacrocorax aristotelis, assembly GCF_949628215.1. Taxonomy (NCBI): domain Eukaryota; kingdom Metazoa; phylum Chordata; class Aves; order Suliformes; family Phalacrocoracidae; genus Phalacrocorax; species Phalacrocorax aristotelis. The sequence continues at coordinate 15,681,601 of NC_134285.1, forward strand.
CAAAGCAACCAGACAGTGAATGACTCCTACAGCAATGAGTAGCTCAAGCATCTAAGATAGAACTGACATCCTTGAAGGAGTCATAAATGTGGTGATCTTGAGTTCATTTCAAGTTATACGATAATACTAAATTTATCTCAGAAACCCTGCATTTCTCTTATTCAGCAGTGCATTCATTGTATAGGCTTTTTCATTGCTTCAAGTTAAATGTAGGAAACTATTGCCAAATGTACTTGTCATGCAGTTTTATAATGGCCAAGGAACTACTAATACAGACTGGAAAGAAAAAAGTTGAAGTAGTATATTTTCCAGAACACTACATTCTTACTCTGTAATAATTACTGTTTATACCATGTGTAGTGGGGGTTTTGGTTTGGTTTGGTTCATTTGGGTTTTTTTTTATTAAATAGGTAAGAATACAATAATAGTCCCCCAAAACATATCAATACCTCTTGGAGATAAAACTCTGTTTAATAAAAATGAAGAAATAAACTTAAATTGGTATCACTTTGTGAAATTTTAGATATTTGGCTTCAAGATTGTTGCATTAAGCTCTGACTAGCAGCTGAGGGTGTGAGGTGTACATGTCAATGCGCTGAAAGTCCTGAGAAGTTTTGGTTGTGCTAAGCAACCTCAGTTTTATTTGAGACGTTTTAAATATATCGATAAGTACCATATTGCTCAGGATGAACTGATACAGACTACATTGTTATCACTCACAGCACTTGGATCATGTAAAGAAACATCAAAATTAGGAGGGGTGGAAGAGGAGAACTGCGAAATTAACAATGCTGCTTTACCTGTTATGCATTAAAGCCACAATAAGTTTATTAAAACAATTAGTTTCCTGTTCATGATACTAAATTTGGAAAGATAGAGAGAAGATAACAGAATCATAAACAGACACAGATAACCTGAAGACAGAACGGTACAGTAAGTAATTACAACTACAAAATTTAAGATCCAAAACTTCTAGGCATATAGGGGAATATAAATTACGACAGTGCTAAGCAATAAACCCATTTGTCTAGTTGATAGGGAATGAAATTTTAAATAAAAGTGTTACCAGGTCTGCTTAGCCATAACAATGGTCTTTTGTTTGTATTCTTTGTAATTTAGCTCCTTGACAACTTCATTCAACCTTCGGTAGCAAACACAGGTATTGATTATCTCTGAACATCCTAATGACTGGAGGCTGGGACACAAACCATAAAAGTAGAGTTTCTGGTTGCAAGTGAAATTATAGTTTGCCCTACAAGACTGCACAATAAATCAGAGAACAAATCAGCCAACACAGGGCTCTGGGGTCACTGAAGTGATGTTGACACATTACAATAATGAGAACTTGAAACACCTCATGCCCTATTGATTTTTAAGCTGAATCATTGCCACTGCAGGAGATTACAAGACTGTATACTGGAATCATGACCCACATGGGAGAAGCTGATGAAAAATACAAACAACTGCACAAAAATAGTTCTTTACCTGTATTTATTATAACCCAATACCCCTCCCTTGTCCCTCCTCCCCACCCCGCAAGGTCTCAGACTACAATTCAATGAACATTTAACTGCTTAACTATCTCACTTAAAACAACTTTCCCTTTCTATTTTCTTCATCTACATTAATTATGTTGATACATAATGTAGACTTGAAGCAACACTTTAAAACATCTCATCAAAACTGGATAATAGATAAATCAGCCTGCAAGAAATGCTTTTTAATGTTCCACGTAGCTTTCATGTTTCACTCAATAACAAATTATTCTATGATATAAAAATAATTCCAATAGTCACCAACTTATTTTCTACATTCAATAGAGAATACAATATGTAAACGTCAAAAGCCTTTGCAACAGCTAAAGAAAAAAACCTGCTCCTCTTTTTCTTCTTTTACTTCCACTTGACAGCACTGAGAACCAATAAGCTGTTAGAGAGGTGACCAGTGACACAAGATGATTACACTCCTGTTGTGACAAAAAGAGCAGTTATAATTTGCACTGCAGCGAATTACTTTAGGAACACATCATTTTGCTTAAGGGGAGAAAATGATACCTCTATTATCACTACCAGCCAAGAGATCTCACGCTATGCCGTAGAGGTGCAAGTAAAGTGAGAAACTATTTCACTGGTGCACCAACAGTAAATAAACTTTGAAATTTTATGTCATCCTTAGCAATAAGTACTTTATAAGTACTACAGTCGCGTTCTTAATAAAGCATAATTGTTGGTCAACTTTCAAGACAGAAGAAAGAAAGGGCTAACTTGGAGTAAGTAAAACGGTAACTGTGAAGAACTAGGTAACCTATGGCAAATAGAAGAAACTTTTACCTTTCAACACACTTACCAGTGAAAGGGATTAGAATTTAGTTACATATATACATCCTAAGGATTAGCTCCTGTTAGGCTCCTCAGAGATATGTTTTTAATCAGTAGCTGTGCACTTGGCATTTATTCCTTTAGGGAGGGGGGAAGTTTTTCAAATTATTTCTCTTCTTCCATCCCAAATTCAGGGCCATCAGCAAGACTCCAACAGAATGACGACAGGAGGACAATGCATCACAATTTATGTTAGAGGCCCAGTCTTACGAGTTCCTCACAATTTTTAAGGTGCTGATCCTGAACCCACCTCTCTGAGATACAGGCGTGATTCATAACCTTACTTACAATGTAAAATTGAGACAAAAGGGAAGGAGCATCAGCAGTCATGTTTTTAAAGGAATACAGGTTTTTGTGCTGTGATCTGGGCATAAGACAGATGTGTTAGGTAGGATACAGTTTGGAATACACATATCCCTCCCAATCTCTATGCCACCACCAAAGCACCTACGGTTATTTGTTTATTCCTTCCCTCTTCCCTTTTCCCACCAGAGTAGCTTAACGTACCTCAATTTTTCTTTCTGTCTATACCCAAACTGCTGCTACTTTATCTCATACCTAAGCCTGGTAAGTACACTTAAACTAGTTGATCCTCTCCCTGATCTTCCCTGAGAGGCACACTCAAACAAATTAGTACATATCAACTGTGCTAAGTGCCCCAAAACAACCACTCTAATCATTATTAATGGGGGAAAAGCACTTCACAGTAGTATCTCCTGTCGAATAGTTGGGGGCCTACTAGCAATTTTAATTACCAACAGGCAACACAATAACTGCAGTATATGACAAGCTGCCATAAAACCAGCCTTTTCTACGAAGAAAATTTAATCTCTCTCCCCTAAAGATTTAATAAATTTTTGACAGTTGGGAAATATTATTAATAGAAAATCAAATAAAGATGATGCTCAGTGTTAGACCGAAAGAACAAACAGCAATAAGTAAAACAACAAACATTACTGTCTGGAAGATAAGTGGCAGGTCTTCGTAACATTTTGAAAGAGACAGTGCACATTACACATGGACAGGAGAAACCCCACATTAATTACCACTTTGCCTCTTGGTCCTGCTCACAACCTGTTAACAGCAGATGTGATAGCAACGTGCCCCAGGATGCGGATCTGCTTTGGGCCAACCCTTGCTCTAAGGGCACTATGAACTTCCACATGAAAGAGAAGCAAACCCGATCCAGATTATTGCTACAGTCTGTTAGGACTGTGCATGTTTCTCATTTCTTACTGATTGTTTTACTTTCTGAGAACCACTTTACTTAGATGAAACATTATATTCAGCATTCTCCTTGTGGTTCTGTAACTTCTACAGAAACCAGTATCAGTAAATGTAACAGATCCTTAACTTTGTTTTGCTAATACCAATCTTAATTAATGGCATGGTAGTATTAATTAGACAATAATTTTCACAATCATTTGATGCTGGGCCACACTGGAATATAATCCTATCACCATTTACCATTTTTCATCAAAATAAAAGTCAATTAATTTGAGGGGATAGTCTATTGAGCAAGAAAAGCCAACTAATTAATAAAAAAATAAAAAAGCTTTAAAATTTTATCATGTAGATAGCACATAAATATTTGGACATTTAAAATTCCTTTAGATGCATTATTTACATTCATATTTTGGAAGCAACAAAATGGGAAAGGGACTGTATTTCAATGAAGAAACTATGTTAGCACAAAAAATACTGCCATTTTTTCTGTTGTTAACAGTAAGGGAAAGTCTCAGCAGCATCACAAATACTTTGTAAATCTTATTTACAACAGGTCAGAGCCTCTTGGCAGAGTAAAACAATTAATGGTATGTGATTTCCTACTAGGAAATTTTCCTATAATTTGCAAAAAGACACATCAGTTTCAGTTACACAGAGGCTAGTCAGTCTGTAAAAGTAAGAGGGTCCAAGAGAATATCAGTGGTAATGACAGAAGATTAAACTGGTTAAAAGACCCCAAAATCTCATATGAAAATATAGGAACAACAAAAAGGCTGCTTATTTTTTAAAGGAATTAAAAAGGAGAGTCAAAAAAAATTTCAAAAGAAGGGACAGAGAACTAGAAAGTTCAGTTCTCAGAAAAAAAGGACAGAGAAATGTGCAATGAAAATTAACAGAAAAGCAGGAGGACATCTCCCCTCCCACCAAACCAACCTGTTAGGATTTTTCTAAACAAAACAGGTACACATAACGGTGAGATTCATTGTCAGAGTGTGTTGCCAAAGCTGAACGCTCAAGGAAATTTAAGGAGCGTTCAAAGGAGAACTAAATCTTTATACCCTGATGTCTAAAACCCGTTGCCTTAAGGATCAAACTCATCCCTTCAACATTAAACATCAAGATAAACCTTTATAAGGACTAATAGCAGATTTGCTTCTGGGGCAGTTCCATACACTTTCATCTGAGGCATCTGATACACAGTATCCTGCTCTGCCAAAGCTAAAACAGACGTTGAATTAGCTCAAGTCTGAACAAGGAGTTGTACTTCTCTCTACCTGGTTCTTTGTCTTCATTTAGAGAGTAACACTGAAGGTCTTGGAAATGGTTACTTTCATAATGTGATTTGACTGTCTTGATAAAATGGCGGGTTTTTTAACTATTCACTTCTCAGCATTGAAGCAGAGATGGGATTAGCCACAAGATGTCACTGCTGTTAAGTACAAATCTGAAAACTTGCATATTTCTCGGAAGTCAAATAAAAGTGCAGACATTGTTACTCGCGCATTTTGCTTGCTCCTTTAAGGATATCATGAGACAACTTAATATAGCTGAAAGATGCCACAGTGAAATACATTCAGAACTTCCAGACTATCTGACTAAAAATGAAACGTTATGAACATTACCACTAAGGCAGATTGACAACACTGTCAATACTAGAATATCTCAGGGTGATGTTGCAGTATAAATGTGTATTCCCACCTCTTCATTCCACTGGCTTAAGTTTTTGAGGGCTGATGAAAATTAATCCCCACTATGTTTATAAATCTCATTAAGAGATTTTTAGAGTAAAACCTAAAACTCTCATCAAAAAATAATCAGGTATGCCCTTTGCCACATCAGTGTGGAATGCTGCCAATTCAAATTGGGTAACTGGCCCACCAAGCTGTGTCCTGCTTAGAGACCAGGATTTTCACCTGAACGGGGGAGGGAATTATACCTTAACCTGTTCCACAACCCTTCAGCACACATCTTTTTTGGACCTATCATTTTAAAACATAAAATACACTTCCTAGAAAATTCAGTGTTGCTAAGGCACAATCTAATTCAATCGTTTCTCCCAGTCACCCAAACCTGTAGAGAGAATGGAGACCTGAAGATAACAGAATAACTGTAAAATATACCCTTTATACCTTATAACTAAAAATCCAACTGTATAGATTCTTTAGAACTAGATTTTTCTTGTTGCGATACCATTGACAAAAGATTCAAAGTAACTTTTCTTGAACACTTGCTTCCTTTTTGATGTCTCAGTACCATATTTTTCCCCTATAATCTCTTTGTATGTCTTACTAGCCCACACTGTGTCCCATATTTGGGGTATGGCAGGTTAAAAGTCACACTATATCAACCTGTAACTTCAAACACTATAATGTGATTCATTCTTTTCTGCAGTCATGAACAAAATCTGTCCCAAATGGGGGATGGGAAGAAGGTACTAGTAAAGTTCAGCTCCTGTGATTTTCTGAAGCTGTTTAATTTGCACTGAAAAGTCCATATGTATGAAACACTGCATAAGGTATAACATATACTAACATCTCCAGACATAAGCTTAAAACTGTAAGAAAAGAGATCAGAAACATGACAAACTCAAAAGGTGGATGTAAACAGTATTTTACTCATATTCCTGTCTCCCTCATCACCTGTATTGACAGACTTTTATTATTTAACACTTCTACACAAGAAGAAAGTAGAAAAGAAATCATGACTGTAAATAGTGAAGATGATTGCCATGTTTTTTCGAATCCCTTGCCCATTTGTCACAAGACACTGCTGTGTATCTTGTGTCTTTCTTGTTAACATTTCATGGAGCACTTCCATAAACATACGTTTGTTCTTGTTCTCAACACTTTGTTCTGTCACTGCAACAGATGGCTTTACACTGAAGCATATGAAAATATTAAATTCTTCATAAACCCATTGAAGTTTGAAATGCCTGCAAGTACTAAGTATCTTGGCAGCTATTTCTTGAATACAAATATTACAGAATGATATTTAGTGTTTCCGTATCAGTTTCCTATTTGCTACAGTCTATTCTAAAACTACAGTTTTCTTTGAACTTAATTAATAGTAGCATTGTTTCATTCAAAGTGATGTCATTTCTAAGCTGAATGGTATGTTTTGTTATTTGTCTGTCCAGAGCAAGGTAAAAGCTAATTAGAAAAATTAAGGGTAGACACAACAGTGGCTTGTGTCATACCACAAAGGAGTCTGGATCCTTCTCACAACGCTTACGCTGAATCAAGCGACTTCAATTTCAATTTGTAAAGTAAAATTCCTGTGACAAGAACCAATCATGTGCATTGACTGGGCAGAAACATGTCCTTTTCATTTCTCTTGTTTCCTCATCCAAAGCTTTCTTTGACAGAGGCTGTTGATTCCTGTAGAAAACATGTAGAATACTACATAGAAAATAACACAACAGAGCATCTCTGGCCCCAAGGCACTCTTACACTTAAGTAGTAAAAATAAGTCTCAAGTGCTCTAATATGTTCTTTGTAATCAGCTTTTTATTCATAAACCTTAATGTTATATCATTAATAGAAGATGGGAAAGTCTCTGCAGTTGTCACAATAAAAAATTACTTTCTATAAATAAAGCAAAAATATATTCAAAATAGCTTAGTTCAGAATATATGTTTATACTTTAAATTCTAAAGTCAATACTAAAGGAATAAGGGAAGACCTCGTATGTAATATAAAGGTTATACGAGTTTCTATAGAACCAATTCTTTAAATGCATCTGATTCTAAGTGTATTTTACCTGCCTTGACCCTTACTGAGAAGGTTATTCAGTGCTTCCATAAATATAGACCAAGAATCAAGAATTCTTCCAGAACTAAGTGGTAAACTACATAAAAGATTCCCTAGCAATTGCACTGTTCTAAGATGAAACACTGGAGAGGGGAGCTGAAAGCAGGGATTGGAGAGTTGCACACCTCTTAGTGCACTGTACCTAAAAAAAAAAAGGTCCAAAGGAAGATCCAAGATTTTATCAGAAACTTTGCAGAAATCCAGTATTTTCCAAACTCTCTTTCTTGAGAAAATGTTTACAATATTGATTTAGTGCCTTACCTCACAGAAGTGTAAAAATATCAAGAGGTCAGACTCGGATCAAATTCAGAACTTTGTGAACAAAAAAATCTTGGTAGAGACATAAGAGTGGTGCACCTGTTGAATGGGAAATAAACTGGGATTTGAGAAAGATTTTCTATTTTAGTGAAAGGAATACACAGAAATGAGAACAAGTTTTGCTGGTTATAAATGAATTCTATAGTACGTCTTCACATACAAAGGCGTACAGCTGCATTTCTCTGACATTTCCTTTCCAAACCTTTCCTAAAATCTTCCAGTTGATAGAAATACCATAATCTTCCTAACTCATCTAATTAAATATTAAATACTCTTACTACCAGGAAACCTTTTTAATGCCTGATCTAAGTCTTCCTTTGTATAATTTAAGCCCACAGCTTCACATCCTACTGACTACAGACATGGAGAAGAACACCTCAGTGCTGTTACCTCCAATTGCAGGTTAGAATTTGTTCCTTGAAGCAAAAACGCAATCTACTGTCTGCAATGTTGAAAGATCAGATTAAGCATTTGTTAATAACTCAAGTTATACCCAAGTATTCTGGCAGTTCTACATCATGCAGGAAAACAAAAATGAAATCTCTCAGGAAAAAAAAAGGATAGTTCCTTTTAAAATGACAAAATGAAACATGTCAAAGTTGTAATGATCTCTCTGTCTTCTTTTCTTCCATGTTTCCAGTTTTCTTAAAATATTGATAACATTTCTTAATTTGTTAAAATAACTAAAAAGGCTTTTTAGTTACCTAACCCTTCTCTCCACCCCCAGTGAAGTAACTGCCTGAAAGAAATTGCTTGGGTTCAGTTGGAATTTCACAATCTTTATGCTTCACAGATATAAAGATTTGGGGAATAAACATATGCATCCTGCATGCCATTTTTAAAGATAATTCCCCATAAGAATCTCAGCTTCTTCATCCATCTTTGTCTTCTGTTATCTTAATGGGCACAATACCCTTGGCTCCTCTGTAGTGCCAAAACTTGAAGAAAATAAGAACAGCCTTATCCACCTCCCTTCTATGAATGTACGAGATAGTGTACCCGAGTCATGGCTTCACAGTGTGCGAGTAGTTGAAATTTGCATCCTCTGCTTTTCTTGTTCTACTGCATAGCCAAAGTCAAGCTATACACTAGCCAATGACTCAGACACAATTATTTTATAATATTAGTCATTTAGCTGTTCATTACCTAACTCATTTCCTAGAGTTAACTACAAATTTCTGGAATAAGTTTGCATCATTTTCCGTAAGTACATATCTTCCAAAATTGTAGAAGCATTTTCCATTTTATCACTGTTGTGCTTGTTCTGAGTCGCTGAAATAACCCATTGCTTGCCAGGTCCACCCAGCTGATAACATAGGGTCATGGGATAATACAGGCTGGAGGGAGGTTATCCAAGAACAGTCCTTCAGATCTTCTTGGATAAACCACCTCTTACTGCAGAGGTGTAAAACTGTTCAAGTAGAATATGACACCAGCATCATCTCACAGCCTTTCTTCCAAAAGACTCGTCTTCTAAATCCTTGTCTTGCATTTCTTCTCTCCCCACATTTGCCCTGAGAGGTTATATTGACAGGATAAATGTACCTAGTAATAAGTATTCTGAGAAATTATGTGAACCGAGACCAGGCACAGCTAATCAGCTCTTGAATGTATCAGCAAAAGTGTTTAATTTTTATCTTTTTATGAGACGGATGCTGACACACACACATATATCTACATATACACATTTCTATAAATTTAGCATAATAGGTTCTGAATAAAACTTTCTAGTGGCTTCAGCAAAATAATAAACCTCATAACCTCTACCTCATAAAGAAGTCCAATAGGCAGCTTACAGACCTCAAGTCAGCTGTGAGAAGCAGAGTCTCAAATGTCTAACAATGCCCTACAATAATCATTATATAATACTAATTATATTGTAAACCATGGCCAATATTTGGCTCCCAATCATCAGTTCAACTATTTGAATTCAATGTTTTCCTATAAATGCAAAATGTTCAGAAAAGCATACCTTAGATTAAAATCAAAACCTCCCAAACTAGATAATAATAACTAGAAAGGGTGGAACCGAAATACAGAAATTAGAATGTATTTTAATACAGCTCATAAGCCTGAGGTCAGAATCAGAAACTCTGTCATAAAAGACTGCTACAGGGAGAAGGGGAACCTTCTTTTCTTCAGGGTCCACTGAAAATATGAAACTTTAAGGTGATCTGCAGCATGTGAGATTTTCATTTGTCTAGCAAAAAACACTTTTCAAGACTGTAAAGATAGTTAAGTGCTGGAACAGGTAGTCTAAGGAGTTAACAGAATTTCCCTTATTGACAATTTTTAAAGATTAACTGGGTGTCTATCACAAATGACACTTGCAAAGATGATCCTTTCAGGGAGTAGGGCAGGACCCGATGACATGGAAGACTGGCCCTCTCCATCACTATTTTTCCACCACCACCAAATACCTCATTTTAACATCAGGATGGAATTCTGTTCAGTATTTGCTCATCTATGCATAGGTGAAAATGAAGCAAAGCAGAATTACCGCACTGCCTGCCCTTTTCAGAACGCCTTGCCCCAGGTCTGAATCATAATAATAAATTAGAAGAAACACTAACACACAAACATACTACTACTATTAATTAGGAGAAATATGAACATACAAGCAGGCTTAAGCTCCAGTCTATTTTTCATTGTTCAGCAGTTAACAGCTGCTACAGGAAGAGTGTGTGAGAATGTAACAGCCATATAACGTGGTTGGTGTTTATTATTTGCAGTTACTCATTTAAGAAGATTGCCTCTTCTTAGTTATGCCATGACTTATGTCCTCCTATAGAACAGGTAAGGATTGCATAGGAGCTCAGTCCACTGTACCTACTGCCTCTCCAAAAGATGATCAGCACACTCTTGGTAAAGTTTCATTTCACTGACAATTCATAGACTGTAAGATGTCTCAAGACTGAGCTCTTCTCTGACCCCAGTTTTCTAGCTCTAAAGACCATCCTCAAGTCACAGTATTGAGAAGGGGTGCAATCAGTGAACCACAGCTTCCACAGAGTTGCTAAAATGCTCTGTTATTAAGAGCCTAAAATCTGGGCAAACAGAAGGTCTGCTAAGCTTTTACATGGCTGTCCTGAATTTACCTATTCTCATAATTATAGATACTTGTTGGAGAGATGGAGACATCTTGGAAATACAATTTAAAGTAAAGAAAACGCATTAAAATACCTTATGCCATTCTTAACATCTTCCTTTTGTAAATATTGCTTCCTGTTGTGGCTCAAAGAACAAACTAGCATGAAGGAAAAAGCTCATACTTTTAAATATGATAGTCGACATGGAATTACGTTGATTCCCATGACTTCTCTTGGTAGAAAGTTCAGTCTGCCATGGCTGGATTTTCGCCTCTGCTGACACTGGGAAAGCCTCTCAACTGGAATGAAGTGCCACTTTAAATGAGATCTGGTTCTTAGATGATTTTGCTCCCTGGCAAAGACAGCGGTATCCTGCTTTTCCTGGTAACTGTCAAGATTAGTGCAGGACTACAGCCTCATAAGGTGCTGGTTTAACTGGTGAAGTGGAAAAATGGGACAACATGCCACTGCTCATGATACAGACCTGATTAACAAATACATGTTTTAAAAATATCAAAATTCTTCCAATGAAAACATTAGATTATATTCCTTTAAAATCTAGTTCTGCAAAATATTCTAACAAAAAATATGCTCTGAGGTTCCTCTATATCACAACCAAATATCAAACTTCCCCTGCATACACAGCTGACAGCAGATATATTCTTCTGGAAAATGAATCTCTTCCTGTTACACACACCACTTGTTGATATCATACGTTAAAAGGCTGGATCACGAAAAATCAAAGGCCAGAGCTGAACTGCAGTCCCCAGGATTACAGTATCACTGGGCACATTGTGTTAGAAGGGTAGAGTAATTTTAAAGCGGTGAACACGTGATGCTACGTGAAAACATACAAGTCACGCAAAACAGTGCGAAAGGACAGCGCCATTAGGGCTTGATCTAAATGTCATGTTATTGAAAGACTTGCTCCAGTGTGACAGTAGTTGTTCAATAATACCGAGCCTCATCCTAAATGACATTATTCACTTTAATGATGCTATTTTTGTTAAAGCCTCATGTAATCATGCAAGTTCTCAGCAGCAGACAAATAACCCTCCAAATAAGCAGCAGTGATGTGCCACATATGCCTATCACTTCACTTTGCTGTAATACATTTGTACAGTTGAAGTAGAGAGCCATTAGTTTCAGGCTAATTAGTAGTTAGAAACAAGTCTGCCTATAAGCTACAATTTGCTTACCTGAAAAAAGCATCAAGCCTCATTCCTGGATTACTATCCTTCATGTAATCAGAAAGTTCAACTTCAACAAGGAAAACCCTGAAGTTAAAAAACCATAAGCAACTGTCCAGAAAGCACCACAGCACACGCAGACAGAACAATTTCCATTTGCAAAGGGTGGGAGGTTGTTGTTCGCATTTTACATCACACTCCAAGATACAAGCGGTGAACTGATAATCTTTGCTAAAGCCCTATTCAAGTTCAGGTTGGTCCATTAGTCATCAGTACCGAGACTTACATCTGGTTGCATCCCTCCCCTTTTCTAGCCAGTTAAATGTGCAAAAATTACTTGATAGGAAACCTGCTTAAAATTACTGAAAATCAAATACATAAAAAGAAAAGTACAAAAAAATGGGTCCTCTGGTCTTCCACATGAACATTTTCGTTGCGTTTCTAATCACCTTTAGGAAAACCTTATTTTTAATATGTATTAGTATAATAATTAAAACAGAATCTTTTGTAATTCCTAAATAGTCAGTCTGATTTTAATTATTTCTACCAAAATGAATGTAAATAAACGAGTATCTGCTGGACTCCACGTGTACTAAACTGAAGACATTATTAGTGTTTGGTTCTCCTGAGAATAAAAATATTTAAATAAAAATTGAAGGTGTAAACACAAAGCAAGAGGATTTTCAAGAGTTTCTGTGCTTTAGAGGTGTACTTTTTTTGTGAACACCTGACAGAAAATAACATACTGAAGTTTTTATGTATTCAAAAAAAATACTAGAAGCATATTAAGTCAAGGCAGTAAAACTGGTCTTTTTGTCATGTTTAATTGCTTGAATTCATAACCTAGTTTTGCTGAATGTGGATGTTACTGCTGACTCAAGCAGTTTCTCCATTTTAGTACTTAAAAAAAGTTTGTGTGTGTCTCTGCGTGTGTGAAAGGCAACTAAAAACCTCTGTGATTCTCCAGTGTTTTTTTAAATATTCCTGACCATCAGCAAAATATCACTCTCCAGAAGCCTTATTGCTGTGCATGAAATCTGTAATTAACTGTAGAACAAAAATAGTCTCTGATTGCAACCTGGTGGAAGAAGCCATACTGTGCTTTATTTTCAGTGACAATGAAGGGAAATCACAGCCCAGGCAATTTAACATGGTTAACTGAAATCAAATGCAGAACAGGCACGATGAAGACAAATACAAAGCAGAAATGCTTACATTCTATTCCAATCCCCCAAAGCAAACACATTCTCACACTGTCCACACCGAAGTTCAAATAAAATAAAAGTAGTGAGTGTACAATAACACTGAAGACAGGAATTTTGCTACATTCCTTACCATCTCCATTTGATACCTTCAAAATAAAAAAGAAAAAAAAAAAAAGGAAAATACTTCTTCCTACAGGTACAGAATTCCACTGCTGACAAGAGATCTCAGACTATAAAATTAAACTTTATTCACAGACAAATTTAGAAAGAAAGGATACCAGAAATAAGTCTATCCCTTACACATTTATTTCTTTTAGCTAACCTAAGTGTCCGGTATCTCGCCCAAATGCAATCCCACAGCATTTGAATTTTAGAGAAAACATATTTACGATGCACCTTTTTAAAAGAGAAGCCTGCACTTTTCTTCCATCCGGTGACTATGTACTTATGGTTTGTCTGGTGTCCAAAAAGGCGTACCTGTGAAAATCGATCACCTACGTGTCAGTGTATTCTACTGAACTTGTTATTTCCTGACAACTCTGTTTCTGAGAACTATTCCTTTGTAACATATTCCAAACCAAAATTAAAGACAGATAACTTTCTAAACTGATTTTTACATGGATTGAAAATATTACATTTATGGCAGAATAATAGTTGTGAAAAGTAAACTTTATTCCTACATAAAGTTAATATATTTCAAAAGTTATGCTTAGTTCCTAGTTGTTGTAAATTATATCCCAGTCTTAAAATACATATGGAAAAGCCCAAAACACTGAAAAATCATCTCAAGTAATCAAGGCCTTCTGTAGTCTCTGTTGCCATCTCTAAATTCTAAAAATATGCTATCTTGTGACATAATCATTGTAAGAAAAACTCCAAAATCCATATCACTGAAGGCGACTAAAAGCTTTACTTTAGTAGGCTTGAGCTATCTTTAAAAACTCCTTCTTAGCATGCTATTTACTTAAATTAAAACACGAAGTAAAATTTAGACAAGATATTTTCTATGGTTAAAATTGCCTACACGTTTTTTCCCGCTTTACTTTTCATAGTATTCTTTTCACAATTACTGCCACAATAACATAAAAGCAAGAACTAATCATATTTATTTCCCTTTTCCTTTGCAGTTTGATGTTTCTTTTGCCATTTCTAACACATTTGGCTTTACAAAATTTATTAACATTTAATAGTAATATTTTTCATGACAAAGGAAAAAGTACAAACTTCCAATATTATACTTAATGACATTTTTCTAGACTTTTTACAGCATCTAGAATACCACAAGGCTTATCACTGAATAAATCAATTTGTTACTTGTTCCTGGAAAAGTTGTGTGTTTTACGACCAAAACTAAGACCCACTGTGAAAATAAAAAGAAAAAATTTGAACAATTCCGTGAAAAAGATAATACTGAAGTAACCGGTTTGAAGTTAGAAGGACTGAACATAACACCTTGCTAGATAATAATATTAATAATAAAGTTGTTTCATCCATCTATTGTGATGTTGTTCTGATTTCAAATATGTATTTATGTCACAATAGGTAAAAGCATTAAGGTCAATCTTTCTAAGACGATGCTTGGAAAGGGGTATAATTAATTCTACTTACACTTGCTGAGGTACCAGTGTATTGGATTCTGAGATGGTACTAACTAAATATAACTTCTTGCCCACGTATTAAAGGAAAGGCAATGGGAATGTGAGATATTGTATGTTTACAACATCTAAAATAGAAAGAAATTTGGTACTGCTTTACGAAGAAAAACTCTGAAACAGACAATCAAACCCCTAATAGATACATGGGTTTAAAGGAAGTAAACCTGCTGACTGACAGAGACACCGCATGTGCGCTCACAGAGAAGCACCTATAAATGATCAAAACCAGAAGTCCCACTCGTTTCCATGAAATGATTCAAATATGAAACAGTGATAACATATTCTACTACTGCTCTTCCTGCAGACAAGGGAACGCTGTTTACTTAATAGCAGTTTTGCTCACTTTTCAGAAGTCAGCCTCATTTGCACGTTCAAAACCCAGATCAACGTGCATACAAAACGCGTAAGAAAACAGCTATAATTTATGAAGACAATATCAGACATTCAAACATTACACATGTCTATTGCTTCATTTTAGAAATACATACGAAACCAACATACTGTACCTAAGCCAAATTTTTAAAGTATTTCATACACAAAAATAATTGCAAACTTTCTGTTAAATACGTATAGAAAACCTAATCACATCTGTATCAAGACCAAATTCCTTATCACTACAGAACTAACAAATACAAAGACTGTTTTGGATCTTACTAAATTCCTGAATGTCTACGTAAATAAAATACCTGAGGTGGAATTTAATGTACACTCCTGAAAGCAATGTGAATTTATGGAGCCTGAGCTGCAAACCAAACCCAGGCTGTCTGAAACGCACAGAGCCCAGCATCCCACTGCTACCCTGTGCCACAGTCTCCTACGTGTGACAGCAAGTCTTGTAAAAAACACAGTACTCCTATGAGAGGACGGAAGAGGCTCCTTTCTCAAAAGCCAGAAAAACCCACTTTCCCTGCTCCTCTCAACATTTTTTCCACGCTTCAAAGTGAGCGCTTTTTTTTAAAGAAAGAAAATTGCTAAAGTAATTCAAGATATTTCAATTACTCTGCATGTATATCTGGCTGGCAACTGATATGCATTTTTAAATCCCAGTCTTTTACGCTCTATTTCTGCTTCTTAAAATCTATATACATATTAATGGACTGTTAGCCAAATTTATGTTTAAACTGTATTTATTAAAAACACGTTGTTGTGGTTTTGTCCCGCATATTTTAACAGTAATAAAACTTTAAAATCCTCATACAAATTGTGTTTCCTAACAGCGGGATATGATGCTGTTAACATACAGGACCCCTAAAGTTAATAAGCGGCCAGTTTGGTCAGGAATCCAGTAAACTGCCTACTAAAAGGCAGTAATTCATCTGACAAAACCACTTCTGATGAGATTCCTGCCATATTTCATATAAATGCTAATATATATCCCTTCAAAAGTTAAACAGCTCTCTAAAGACGAAGTTCACATAAACTTCAGCCAGTCACAGAGGAAGGACAAATAACCCCACCACATCTGATTTGCCGCAGGCACCACGTACGTTCGGCTGTCGGCTCACGCCGGCACACCCATGCCACGCACACGCACACGCACGGATGAAGACAAGGCGAGCTCGGAGCGCAGCCCCGCAGCCAGCCCTGCGCGTTCACCTGCGACACGCCGCTGTTCGTGACGAGCCGGCAGCACGCCCCGCCGCCGCGCCGGGGGCGCGTGCCACCGCCGGCTCCCCGCGCGCGGATCCCGCCGCGAGCACTCGGCCGGGAGCCCCGCGCGCACACTAACCTCGCCGCATCCCCGCTGGGAGCCGCTGGCGGCTGTGCTACAGCACCAACCGCGTCAACTTACCCCCGGCCCCCTCCCCGCCCTCGCGTCCCAGCCAGGGGCTCGGGGTCCCTCTCCCGCGGTGCCACACGCTGGCTCCCCCCGCACCGTCGCTTAAATTCCTCCAAGCCTGCTTCCGCCTTACCTGAAGGGCATCTCCCACGCCTGCAATTAGCTGCCAGGATTTCATCGTCGGCTGCGGAGCGCGCCCCGCTCCCGCGGCGGGCGGAGCCGGGCGGAGCCGGGCGGAGCGGCGGGGAGCAGCACCACGCGGCCCGCGGCGCCCGCCGAGCCGCCCGCCCGCTCCTCGGCCGGGGCGCGCACACCTGCGGCTGCCGCCCGCGGGCAGCACCCGCCGCCCGCACACACACACCCCCCCCCCGCACCCCGCGCACCCCCGCGCCGGCGGCACAAAGGCTGCGCACGGGGCGGCGGCGCCGGGCGAACCGGCCGGGCTTCAAGGTCGGCTCTGCCGGCGGTGCTTCGCGCCCCCCGCGCCCCCTCCCCTCCAGCGCCGGCCCCGCACGGCCCGCGCCCGGGCCGCCCCGCCGGTTCCCGCCGCTCCACGTGTCCCCTCCTCGTTCCTTCAGGCATTAAATATGGACCACATGACAGAGTAGGGCACCTTGCACAGTCCTCCGAGTCCACACTTGACAAGCAATTTTAACTCTGTCTGAAGGCAGAATGTAAGCGCTGCCAATTACTTACGCTGCACCTACATTATTCACAACGTCTGCGGGACAGTATTTACGACTTTCAATATGCTGCGCTCTATATACTGCTACGAGACGTTAAAGCCCTTCTGTATCTTTTTTTCCCCCCTCGCTGTATCCCTGGTAGGCTTTGCAGCGTATGCATTCAGTGAAGTCATTTTGTTTTATTTGTAGATAAGAGCAGTTCCACGGTAGCTTAGCTGAAAACCACAGCCTTGCGGGAAAGGAAGGTGGGCAAGGGGAGAACAGATCACATTCAGTCGTCCGTTTATGGAATGTCTTAATGCATGTATTAAATATTAGATACTTACTAAAATATTAGATGTCGTGCTGAAGTTTGTAGCGCTTCACTATTTTGATTGATCCCATGTAAACAAAATGGTTAATGTTTTGTTATATAAAATATTTAACAAAAACATTTAACCGAAATACATAACCAAAATGGTTAACATCTTGATTAAATAATGATTACTTTCTTGTGGAATTCTGAATTTGTTTAAAAATAACAATATTGCAGACTAAGTAATTTTTCAGACAAAGACTGGCTGGAGCTGAAGCAAGTGGAAGCCTCTTCCACCAGAGATGGTAGCAACTAACCGATCTGTGGAGCAGAGAAAAAAAAAATCTGTTTCAGATAGACACTAAAAACTGATGCCGTTCGCTATGCAAAAGCATTGCTTATCCCTGACCAACTAAGCTGTCATTTCAAAGTACATCTATTTATGCACCAGGAATTGTAAATGGTAAACAAATAAACACACTAAAGTGAAAAATTGTCAGGATACTGCTCAGAGGACTTCTCTAGTTCTATAAAATGTATTTTCATACCACACATACACTATTTCTCAAAAATAATGAAAAGTTCAGAAAAATATCTTTCAATATTTATCATTACTCTGCAATCAAAAAGGAAACCGACAAACTGAGCTCTAAGAAAACGATTTCTATTAATCGTCCCCTTTTTGCATATACAAGTCAAAGAACTTGCCCCCACTTTTGGCACAACAGGAGAGACAAAGTTTAATTATGTTCTATGAAAACTGAAAATATACAAAATAATATTAGACTCAGATTCTAGTTGCAAAAGGTTTTCCGTGTTTTGAAGGCTTTTTTCTTGTGGTCTTGCTCACCTTATCACCCAAAGGGAAAAGACAGCTATCAGCCCAGACAGGCTATGGGATGACTAAGGCATCATGATAATAATAAGGCATAAGTATAATTTAAAAAGTAGAATGTTGCAGGGACTGGCCTGACCACTGGGCCAATAGCGAAAACAAATCTCTGAGCTCATGTTGGCTTTCTGTGTGGCCTTGAGCAAATTATTCATCTCCTCAGTTTTCCCACTTGTAAAATTACAATAATAATACTTGCAAGTGCCTATCTCCTATCTCTTACTTCTCAGGAGGGCTCTGAGGATTAATGACCCTACAGTGCTCTGAAAACAAATAACCACTAACTGCTAAGCCAGCGTTAATATGTTTCAGAACATTAAAGCATTGAAACACTAGAAATTCCAATTAAACCACCTTGTGTGTCTAAACATGGATGAGCTAAAACACAGGGATTGCTAAAGCACCATTTCCTATCATTTACAATCAACAAAATACTATGGGTTGGCTTACGGTTCTGTTTCTTAAATCTGAGTTTGATCTCTGCCCATTCTTAGTGTTAAATTTAGTATTACATTAAAATGGCACCAGCAACAATTGCCACTGCTATTTTACAAAAATATCCTGTTCAGGGCAAGGTCACTCAGACTTAAAGCGGTCAATAAACACCACCATTACCTCTGGCCTGTTGTTTGTAGCCTTTGCAGCACATATGGTCATTCAATCAGAGGACCAGCAATTCTGGCAGGTGCTACCTGTGGTACTTAGTGCTCTTCTTCAGAGACTGCAATTCTTTATGCAAGCAATGAAATATAGTTTAAAGTTAGTACTTATCTCATTAGCCATACCTATGGGGCAGGGGAAGCACTGGCAAAGAACATACTGCTGCAGAACAAGCTGCATCATTCACGAAGTTGTGACAATGATCAGACAATCAACCAAAATAATAGTCCGAATTACTAAATCCAACTTAAAAAAAGGGAATAGTAAAGTCCCACTTCAGTCTTTAGAGTCAATTAACTTGATAAAAAACTGTGTACATTTATACATTCATTTTCACCACTCTCTAAATGGTGGATAATTTTGGTCTTCTGATTGTTTCTTCCATCTTACATATGAACAAGAGAAAAAATTATTTAAATGCATTATGGTCAAATGATGCCACCGCTTGTCCTTGAATCACTGTACAGGGGTTTGCAGAACCTCATCTGGGATGCCATCCCCTTGTTTGACAGCGTGGATACTTCAGCAGCATTGCGTGGAACAATACCCATTGCAGCAACAAGGTTTACAGAGCAACACCAAGACCAAGAGTTCAATTCCCCTGTGAAGTGATCTGCTGAATAAGCAAAAGCTTGAGTTAGAGATTGCCACAGGGAAGAACAGGTTCTTGCTACGGTTCAGCTACTACAGATCCTTGTCATGACTTTCTTACACACATATGTACGATCACAAGGAAGGCATCTCTCTAATCTTTGTTCTTTCCACTACATTTGCAGGGACAAACAGTAATTAACTGGAATATTATTGTGATGGCAGTGCTATTGAAGTTTCTGTAATTCCTGATTTCTATATTCTTTACTTGAGAATTTCAGAGAAATATTTTTGAAGAATTTATTGAGTAGTACGGAAGAGTGTCATCACATTATGTCTCATGTTACATCAGAAGTTCTAACAAATTTAGTTATTATCTGAGCCCTTACATCCTTTTCTCCTTAAAAGGGGGAGCATTTATCTCCTGAATTTTCCACTTTACAAAAAAAATTACTTCACAGAGACACAGACCAAAGTAACTAATTGTAAAGTAGGCGCCTTTTAGCGAATGGTGTGGCTTGTTCCCGTTTTTTAAAACTGACCCAAAGGTATGCGTGTCATACTAGAAAGCTTCCTGCTGAAAAGCTTCAGCATGTAATTGGTTTAATCTTAATTTCTTGAACTAAATTCCTATGCTGTGGGAACTATTAAAAAGCAACATGATCTTTGAAGGAAAATAAAGATTGGTAAAATCCAAAAGTAACATCATGAGCAGAAGGTAATTCTGAGCCTGTATAATTTTGCAAACACTTTTTATACAGAATAGTGAAATGTGGTTTAATCCTTAATGCATTTATATGTCAAACACATGGGGGCTCTCCATGCCTGATAGATTACTGCTGAACTGATTTCTTTCTACATGCCATCTAATGATCCAGCAGTATTACAGAAGGTAAGCCTAATGAAGCATATACAGATGGAAAAGTATCGTGCGATTTATGATAAACATGGTGCAGTTTTATTCCAAAATGATTTATGGTGAGAGTGTGTGAGTCTAAGGGAGATGACCAATATGTTAAGAAACACAACATCAATCATATGTCACAATCCTAAAAAGACAATTGAAGCTTGAGGAACCCTAAACCTGAGAATTCATACTGTTACACTGACGCTAAATATAATCTTTTGGAGAGAATCTAAATCATAAGGAATTTTAAAGCTGAACTATCAAAAGAAATGCAACCAGAGAATACAAATTTTTCTTCTACCAAGCAGAATTTAAAACGTTCTCCAGGGGCTGGATCCTGCAAGCATCCACAATATCGCTAACTTTACAATGAGAATAATTGCAAGGGTATACAAAAACAAGTGGGTTTAGCATTAGACCTATATAAGGGATGGTTCCAAAGAATCAGTAATTTTAAGTACTAGGTGTCTTCTCAAATTATTTTTCTATATATTCAAAATGTCAGTATTTTTTCTTTAGCCCCTTGCTCACAAATAGTATCTATAAAGAATTTATTAATGTGATTATATCCATCTGAAATGCTTCATTTTGCATTATTAGTTGGTGTTGTCTTTTTCAAGGAAGTATATTGAAATTGATGTCACTAATCTCTCTTGAATGTTCTAGTATTGTTTTGGCTATACATACAAATACATCCATTCACAAATGTGGTAACTTACATGTTGTAAGTGTCCAGAGACATGCACTTTCGCACTTTTGCTATAATGCTAATTGCAAAACTTTGCAGAGTATTAAATGCAAAATTTTATTTGCTATCTTCATAAACAAAACCATGCCTAAATTCATTTGGAAACAAGTGTAACAGATCAAGAACCATCAGTAAAATAGTAAGAGGAATATTATTTCTATGCAGTTTTGATGCCAGTAAACTAGTACTGTTCTAGTAAACATTACTTCAAACCTTGCTGCAGAAAAAAGTCTTTTGCATAAACACTGTGAAAGCTGTCATAAAAATAACAAGTCTTCCCTGTATTCACCCCTCTAAAAAGAGCCCAAAATGCACATTCCACAGGATAGGGACTTTTTGAAGAGCCACTAATACTCAGCAGGTCATGTTCAAAAAATAATTACTTATCTAAAACACCCAAAATAAAGGGAAGCTTCTGAAGATGCATACGATCAAGGGAAAAAAAAGTCTCTCATTTTTGTCAAGTGTCAGGAAAGCACAAAAAAATAGCTATCAGAAGCTTTCCCTTTAAGGCTACCAACTATTTTTTTTCAGATTGTTGCAATGTTTAATGTGAAACATACGGCAATCATAATGCACCTACAAACACGAAGAAGAAACGGATCTCTGAAAAGTCTTGAAGCAAAATAATTTCTTACGTGCTTATCCATATTCACAACCCTGTTGAAAGGGTAAACGATTCACAAAAATTACATCACTAAGGCAAATAATATTTCCGCATGAACAAGGATAACTAGTTACGGCTGCAACATGGACTTCCAATGCTTCATTATATTCTCTTCAAAAGTAATCTGGATCTGCTTTTAGATGTTATTCACAAACAAATTACAATTCTTTGTTTAGTAACATTCAGAAAACACAACTTTTCCTGTATTGTGAATTCATAACATCTTCCAATTCTGCAATCTTTTTTTACTTCACAAAGTATAACTGCAAATCATTTCCTCAGTAAAACTGCAAAAGGTTAATTTGTCTAAAAAGCCATGTGACCAGGACATACAAATACGACAGTGCTCACCATATCAGTGCAAGAGGAAATGTAAGAACGCAAAGGAAAATATCTAAGAAACCTGGAGGTGCAATTGCTTGCCAGTGTAGATAATTTTGTGCAAGGTGCACCTTCAAAATTATAAACTACAGCCTGTTCCATAGAACAAGACCTCTGAATGTTACTTGTAACATCAAACAGAGTTAACAGAAAACATTTTCCAGTCCAAAGATCACAACTGGAAGTCCCCGTGAGCCGCCATCGAGGCCTCTGCCTGTCATGCCTCCTTTGAGGCACATACACTCACGGGAGTCTGAATTTGGACCTTTCACTCCACTTTTACTTCCTGAGTAACACATGGTGAGCACAGCCCCATATGAGACAGGTGTGAGCCTGACATGTTGCCTGTAAGGACAGGCATTGATCTGAGGAAAGAAAAAAGAATGATGGGCAGGTCACTCAGAGATTTCTAGAAAATTTTTGGCCCAGAAAGTGGGCAAGGAAACACCCCTCCTATGAAAATCTGTGGGGTGTATGGAGGTACAATTCTGTTGAGAAATCAGGTAAATGTGTATCTTTTCTTCTGAGTTAATGACAAATAAGCAGCTGTATTTATTTTCCCTCAACCTATTTACATTTACAGTTGCTCTACAGATCACAGAAAATCCCAATGATACTTCTGTCACTAACATTAGATGCATGATACGTACTTCCTACCAAAATGCATGCGAAGATTTAAATATCCTTACAAATATAGCATAAAGCACTGTATGGACTGTTACTTGGCATACTTTAAACATACTTTTATCATTTAATATAACACAATCACAGAAATGCCACAGCCTTGTAAACTATCAGGTAGGAGGAAGAGGATGGGACCACCTCCAGCTCGGTTACTGTGGGCCTTCTCTCCTTTAAAGTCCTGTTGGCACAGAGAATGTCACAGCTTGTGGATGCAAGCCACCACTTGCTACTGCTCATCTGTGGCACAACACAGTTGCCTAATTAATTTTTTTAAGTATTCGAGATGTGACACTGTATATATGGGACTGAATACAGATTAGCATTACAATAATCACAAAGCTTTTGTAGCCTCAAATTTGTCTTCTTCCAGCAAAGTTTCCTTTAATGTGCAAATGAACAATGCCACTACGTATCTTGAAATAAACAGGCTCATTATGGTCATGACTTGTCATATATGCAGGCATTCAGAATTACATTAACAGCATACAGTAAGTTGGCAGATAAAGACAGGCTAAATAAAAGATACGTAACCAACTGCCTGCTATCACATCCAGATGTCTTCATATCAGTGGCATCCCAGAGTGGTGTTATGAAAAACTCCCTCCCTGCAACGTTTATACATTGACAATATCTTCACAAGTTGTAAGGGCTTTCTTGGCCAATTCTAAAGACAGAATGGGTTTGCCAGACTGAGGAAAAAGAGAGCAAAGGGAACATAAAATTGTCTCAGAAATTCAAAGCCAGCAAAAGCTGGGAGATAGGTTCAGAGGAGAGATCGCCCACACAATGAAAAACGAAGATAACAGGGAGGCAGGCAAGTGAGCTGGCTGAAGTGTTCAAAACCTTGAAAATAACTGTGTTAAATAAAGGGAAACATAACAATTAATTGATTTTTAAAAAATATAATTATTAAAATTATTCTTTTACTTTGCATTCTTTGCAATTTTTGGAGATTAACGAAATCAATGTGTCTGGAGTTACTTCATACATCACAGGCCACACCTCACACAAAGCAGAAGGACCAGCATGTGCTGCAGCAAAAAGGGCTGCTCTTCATAGCTCTTGGTAAACAAGTAGATTCCTAATAGGAGCCTCAGTGCCAGGGCAGCTACATTGTGCGGTTTCCTCTGTAGTGAGATACAAAAAATACCTCAGAAATAGATGGTCCTTTGGAAGGATTTATTGGGACCAATGTTAAGCGTGTCATCCATCAGGGAATGTATACAGGATATTTTATACCAACATCTATATAAAATGTTTCCAAGAATAATTAGGGCACAGTATTTAAAAAACAAAATTTACACATTTTTCTGACAAACTGTTGTGGACTTCTGGTGTTAATTTTAGCAGTTTCAATTGGATTTGGTACGGTTGGAAACGTAAGGGGAAATCTGCAGTAACCAGGATGTGACATTCATTAACACTTCCACAAAATACCCACTGGATTTGCATAAAGTCTGCAAAGATTCATTGGTGAATCTTTAATATGAAATTTCCCTTGGTTTTACTCCACATTCAGCTCCATTTGCCCTCTCTCTCTCCTCTCCCCCCCCCAGTGAGAACTACTGTAAACAGTTCATAACAAAGCATCATTAAATGTACTGAATAACTAAAATATACATATAATTACCCAAAAGTTTATATAATTACATATATAATTTTATAAATACTAACTGGATACAATGGCACTGCAAATCACCTCATAAACCTGGAGATTTCCAGACCAGTGTTTTATGGCCTGTATACACAAAACATCCATGGCACAGTTTACATACCACACAGTCTTTGCATGTAAACTATCATGGAAAGCCTCTAGAAAATGGATAAACCACTAAGGTGGCAAAATATTTCTGATTCTGACAAACACAAAACTTTAAAGTACATTATGCAACTAGTACGGGAGACATTTCTTGCTACTGCCAATGTCATACAATGTAATGAGAAATTTAAAAAGAATTGGGTCATTTAAGTCTTATTTGAGAAGAAGTACAAGCTTCTCAGGAGTCCATATTTACCACATATTTTTAGCTGAACTATGTAGTACCCATTTGACTACACTGACTACATCAACATATGTCATTACAGCAGGCAATGTAATGTAAAATGGAAAGTTCATAATGAAAAAATAGTGATGTTTTTCTCTTTTCAACTATGAAAAAAAAATCACATTTTTAAATACTCATTGAATCTCAATATTCTGCCAATAAAAATGCTTTTTTATTAGCTTTGGTTTTAAAATAGAGGAGTTCTTGTTATGCTGAGCTCAGCATTAATAGGATACATTTAATTTTAAGTAGATTTAGTATGAGGTACAGAATAAAATTTTAAAGTAAAATTAAATTATTTTCCCTGCTATAAAGTCCTGTAAATACACATAACTGGCATTTAATTTCTGGTATGCTATGCTTAAACCCAAACATTTGTCTATAGGATAAGCTTTGAAATTATTTGGACAATGTAAATGTAACTGAACAGCTGTACCAGACAATATATTATTTCACTTGCTTGCATTTTGAGCAAATTTATTGACTGAGAATCTTACTTCACAGCCCCTACTCAACAGATCATTATCATCCTCTGATATCCCACTGGCACATGAAAGATCTTTCTAAAGGAAAATACAGCCTGAATAAGTATGAGGGCCAGGGTGCATTGCCGTATTTTTACTTCTGGTTAAACTTTCAGGCTCAGATCATCATTATGTCTTGTTCATTACTGAGTAGTGGAAGTATGCCATGAAGAAAAATGCATACACAGGATCTATCTGTTTTGTGGATTCTTTTTAAAGATAAAGTAGAACATCAGAATTTTGGGAATTTGTTTTATCCTGCTGGAAAACAGCAAGTTGTACTGAGGTCACTTGACGTGTAGATAGTCATAATTACAACCAAACTTGATGTATTCTTTTCTCTGTAAGTGGAACAAAATTTTTGTTTTGTTTTGTAAGCAAAATTCTCATTACAGTGCTTCAATACTTCCAAAGCACAACTGAACACAGAGCAACAGTGGATCTTGGTAAGTAAAAACTCAAAATAATTTCTCTAACTCAGACTTACCCATTTGTAAGTCTTACCTATCACAATACTCTTTGTATCCATATAAAAAACCCACAACTCACTTGAGACAATTTCAATATTCACAATAGAAACAACATACTCTATGCCATTCTCCATGTAATTCTCCTTGAAGAATTCAAAAGTGGACTGTTAATGACAGCAAAGCACTCTGGCATTTACTGGTTGCAAGACTGCAAATGTTCCACCCAAAACTGTAGGAAATGAAAAATATTAATCAGGAAAGCATTACAGGCTTTCACAGTGTGCTAAGCATCTTGATGTACTTACACATGAACTTACTGACCTTGTGACTGCAGTGATGACTATTATTGGACAACTACTGTGAAAACAGTCTATTAGAAAATACAAAGTCTTTAATTTTATTGCACTAATTCAGATGGCACAATAATGACTCTTCTGAACACATGATTTCTCAAAGCTGTCATATATTGTTCATTAGAGACAATGACAACAAGTTCATCACAGGTTTCACTAAGCCTCATTTTTCTGTCTCAATAGCATGAAGTTTAGATCAAAACATATGGAGGCTACAGTGAAAGAAAGTGATATAAAGCTTACACAAACAGCTCTTTTCTGCCTTGCACCAGGTCAGAGATGGCAGGCTGCCAACTGGATGAAAAATAAATTTCAAAATGGAAAACCAGGAAAAGGAAGAGGACGCTGTGTATTCTGGTGCTTCATCACTCCCTGTGACCGGGTATAGTGGACATTTTTGGCGGGTCAAGGGGACAGAGTGTGCACTGCCTCTCACATTCCTGTGCAGTAACTTAGTAGTAACTGCAGTATGGATAAATACATTTCTATGACAATATGGTGATGTTTTGGCCCTCACCCCTTGTGTCTGTGGCAATTGTGTCTGCAGCATTGAAGAAAGTGTCCCTAAACACAACTTTGAAATTGGGTCCAGAACTTTGGCCCTGATGAATCTGAATCACTATGAGTTTCTTAAAATGCAGACAATATAGGAAAACAGACCAAATGTTTTGAGGATGACAGTATGTCCTGGATACAAAGCTGGAACACAAGGAATGAGACTGGGCAAGTTCATGTTGGCAGGTAGGCTGAACACAGTGCTCAGTGCAGCCAGCTGCCAGGACCCTCTTAGGACTAACACGCAGTGCAGGCAGACGGCCATCTGCATGAGGGAAAGCTTAACCCTGATTTCTTGGGTATAGTTTTGGACATCAAGGCTATGAGTCCTTCCTCCCACTCTCAGTGGCATAAAATGAAGGAACTCATTACTTGTACAGTGAGAGCTCTTAAACCTGGCAATGGAATACAGATACCAGTCCACACGTGAGGAGGCTTATATAGATTCTATACATTATTTACAGAGCTAATAAAGAGGTGGCCTGTGTCAAATAGAGCCATGTGCTCCACTAGCATAATCAGTTCTGGTCACTAGAGAACAGTAAAGTTTGTGGAAATAGAGAAGAAGAGCATATATTCTGAACTACTCAGCATACAAAGAATTGTTTCCAAGAGCCAGAGTCTGGGCGTTTCTGCTCAATCTAGCACGCAGAGCTAAAGGTCATATAAAGGAAAGGCATTCTTATAAATGAAGAAACTCTGAATTACACTTCCATCACAATATTATGCTCATGCTCCTTCTCCAGACACTAACTTCTACCAAAAATGCTTTTTCCAGAGAGATCAGACTTCTTTTTAAAACCATGTGAAATGCCAGCACTATTATTTCATTATAGTATCACTGTTTTTCCCCTCCTGATTTTACAGCTCTTGTTTCTAACAAATGCTACCAACTTCTATGTTCTCAGGTTCAGATAATTTAATGGCCTTTGCTCCCCTCACTTGTCTTCAAAAAAACCCTCGATCTCACCATTCAGAAGATAATAATGTTTTTACAAAATTTTAGTTTTAAGTGCTAATTTTACCTGGAAAACAAAATGGCATTCACACTTTGACCAATAGAGCAGGAAAATAGTGAAAATTCAGGAGACGAGTCAGGGCAACATATTGCACATTGACTTCAACTGAATAAAGGTAATTTTTGGGTATAAAATTTTGAATGAAAATTACAGTAATAATGAAACTGCAAGTCAACTTTATAACATGCTGTAATAAAATGTTACTCAAAGGTTAAATATGTCGTATCTCACTCTAGAGGAAAGTTAGAAAGAAAGAACAAAGAGATTTAGAAGATTATACTTTTTATACGTGTGTGTGTGTGTGTGTGTTTATATTTTTATATATAAAATCACAGAAAGGTTTCCAAACTAATAAATTTCCTGAACTTTTTAAAGAAATACACTGCACCCTGATTCCATCAATTCCATATCACTTCCTGGTCCTGCTGCTGCTGGTGTCCAGCTGCAGGATGTTCTGCTTGTCTCCTTACCTCCCCAACAGGCATGGAGGGCAGTATCCCTGAAAACAAGTGGATACAGGACTGCTTGTTTACCACAGTGTTGAAGACCCAGGATTCTGTCGCTGCTAACAATTCATGCCAGATCATGAGTATAAAAGTAACAAATTTCTTGCTATGAATTCAAACATTATGATGTGGCACTACTGTCCATGTATTATTTGCAAAGTCTAACTGATCTAGAACCTACAGAAACCAGATGTTTCTACTGAATTCTAAAACGTCATTCCCTGCAATCCTTTTCTCTGCCTTTCCATATAAGAACTAAGACTTTTATTTACCTGAGCCAGCATCAATTAGTCAAGGAGATAGAAAAGATGGTAAAGATAGTATGTTAGGGCTTAGGTAAATAAGATTCATTTGGAAGTAACTTGATTTGAGTAGTGAAAATGGAGGCAAGTGGGGCGATTTCCTAATATTTTGAGGTATGAACTTGTTAATGGACAAGCAATGAGACTCCAGATAGCCTTCACTAACACAGCAAGCACAACAGGTAAAAGATACAACACTAAGGAAATGGCGTGAGAACAGATGTTGAGAGAACCAAGTATTAAAGACAGCAAGTTTCCCAGAAGTCTATTGTTAGGCTTGAATTAATGTTGCAGCAATAACAAATTGAGGAAAGAGAGATGGAGAGGAAAGGAAAACTGTTACCATTCTGTGTACTGCATTGCACAGTTCAAATTACTGCTGTCTCCCCTGAACATCTGCTGCACTGAATAAACATTACATATATGTTTATATACACACACATATTTAATATCCTCAATAGACAAGCAAGTACAGCACATCTTGATAGTGATTATTTGGAAAATAAAAAAGCGACAGATTTATTTGAATTACAATGCCAAAAACAATGGCGAGTAATATTTTGTACAGGAATTGTTTGGATCAGTTGTTTGAAAACAGGTTGGAAGGCTCTGACTGCCAATGCTTTGATAATAAGGTGGCATCATCTTATAATAAGATGGGAAGAGTTAAGACTTAATTTACACAAGATAAGACAATTTCCTGTATTCTTGTGAGTCATCACACATCATTAAGTCTTTTTTGTATTATGCTAAGAACTCTGGGTTTTGGATGATTTCACTAATTAAACTTGAAGTCAGAGTAGAATGATTTTTGGAACACTACACCACTTAAAGATTCATCTATTTTTATTAACGTACACATCTAGAGAAGAGAGGTGACCATCACATCAACTCTGCTCTGGTAGTTTTATTACTGCAGTTCTAACACTCACACAGTTAGTGACTTTAGCTGCTCTTCGTGACGCAAATATCTTCCTCATGCAAGGGTCACACCTGCTATGCAGATTTCTCTACATAACCCTTTCAAGATTTTTTAGATGGCTGATCCATCTGCATCTTTAGATGACTTACCAATATTACAAGATAATAGAATCTTCCATATTCGTGTTTGTGTACATTTTTATAACTACACATAACCCCAAGGAAATAAACTGTACGAGCATCGTTTTCTAACCTGTAAAGCTATGCAGTATTTACTGAAATCATAGAATTAATACTGTTATTTAAAAAAGCATGAAACAACAAGGGTAAAATTACCTCAAAATCTGGCATGAAACCTGAAAATAAATTAAATCTTATCTAAATGCCAAAATCAAGGAAAAGAAAAACAACACCAAAGGCAAAACTAGATTCTGTTTCCTATTTCCTTTTTTTTTTTTTTCTTTTTGCATATTTACAGAACAGAAACACAGAATAAAGGTAGCTGAACAGTCATAACTGAATCATCTGGAACAGTATGTGGCTGGTATATGTATGAAGGGAAACTTCTTTCAATGAAAGACTTGAAAAGATAGAACTTTCTATATCTACTCCAAATCTAGAATATGAGAGCTGTGAGAATACAGCAAGATTTAATTCTCTTGGTGAATCATAACCATATATTGATCAAGATCAATATTATTACACAAAATGGAATAATATTTACCATATCCAAGGAGATACAAAATCATTCGCATGGGCACAACCCAGTAACAACTGAACTACTATCCATCCACCTGTGAGTAAAGACAGACAGAAATGTAGATGGCTACCTTTCTGCAGGATCAAGTGAAAGCAAAATGTTTTCTGTGATGACATTCCATGAAAACATTCATTGAAACAAGAAAAAGTTTTCACAGTTTTTCAGTTCAGAACTTGACAATGGAAGGTGGGACACCAGCTACAATAGAGAGTTAAGCCAATTGGTTTGTCTTGCAAAATGGGACAGGATGCTCTTTGTTGAAATCTGATGCTCTAATTATCTGGTCATTAGAAAAATGATCCCTCATTCTAGGCATCTTCATACACAGTTCTTCTGGACCCACAGCAAAGCAGCTCATCTACTAGGTAGAAATACCAGAACACTGGAGATTAAGTTTTCCCAGGAAAGATGTGTTCACTTGTGCCAATTCTAGTATATAAATCTTCAAGTAATAAGAAGCTCAATAAATTTAATACAGCTGGAATTGGCTCAAATAAGCAAAAATGACACGCCTTCAATCCGGAATGACTGTCAGGCCAAGAAAAGGAGAGAATAATTAAAATTACAGTGTAAGTCACAGTGTAAATTGCCACTGAACTACCTGGGAACTCTGCATGATACCACCAGCAACAGTCGTTGAGCTGGCAAGAAAAGAGTTAGAAAATAATTGCTTAAAGACTGAAGAACACAGACCAGAGTACAAAGATTTGAACAGACTAAATGAAATAAGAAGAGAGACACAAGGGCCAAATACAGCTTCACTTCCTAATCCTAAAGAGAATAATAGTACAAAAAGTACAATCACAATGGTCAGACTACCTGGCAAACACTGCTCACTGTGATTCAACAGAGTGAAGAAATAATAACTGTCGTGGATGAGTTTTTACTGAGAGTAAGGATAGAAATGCCAGTGAAGCGATTATGGTGCCAATCTCTACCGCTCATCAGAAGTGTTCACACCACAGGCTAGCAGAAAGCAGAGAACAGTGGCAAGATTATTGATTCCAATAAAAGAAGCCCACTCAGTGACTGGCAGAAGAATTATCACAACAAACTGATTTTGGAAAAGAAACTGATTAAATCATGAATATTTAAAGATGCAAGGTACATAATTTTATATTTCCCCTCACCTCTTGAGAACCTTACATTGCACCTAGTGTGACTTTCTTTGGAATACAGAAGCAAACACAGTAATTCCACAGCATCTTACACAGGTTTTCACTGAAAAGAAAACTAACAAACGCAAAATTCTGGGTTATGTTGGCCGAGATGAGGTAAGTGTATTTTAAAATCTGCTTTTTAACAGCTTAGAGAAAAAGAGACTGGTTTAGAAGCAGGGAAGGAGGAAGCATCTAATAGCAGACATCTCTCATGATCTGAGGTAGACCGAGGACAAAATTCTCTCACTGCCCGTACCATTGAAAATTAGTGTCTTTAAAAAAGCTGCTGCAGAATGTGGACTTTCCCTAAATACAGCAAAAATGAAACATGTGTACCAAAATCTGTGAGCTGTTCCATCTTCAGCAGAGCCCTTCTACTGGTGAAGGTCTTACTTTTCTTACTGTAGGTCTTTCAGTTAAGTGAGATATTAATTTATAACTGTTGTTGATACTAATTTCTTAGGCACTTATAACTAAATTATCCACTAGAGAGCACAGCAACTTTTTCAAACACATTCTGCTTAAGTCTGCAAGTGCTAAACGAGGTCTTTGTGGTACTCAATGCCACTCTTCAATACAAGAAATATGGTAAACTGTCATGCAAACCAGAGATAAGACGTGCTTAATACAATGCTTTAAGGAAAAAATGTCAACGGAACGTGAACTTCTAACGAACAAATTTCAACAGTTTACAGCCTGGTATGCAGTTGTCAGACATTCTTGATTAAAAAATTGCTTTTCCATTGTACACCTTTGTGTGTGTGCGTGCATACATATAACAAAATATGACAAAAAGAGAAAATACAGTCTTCATTCCTACAGAAGAAAACCACAGAAGCACTGCTTATCAGTATGCTGGGCAATAGCTGGTTTTCCTCCTGTTCTGCAATATATTCTGGTGATGTCATGACATTTTTACTTCCCATTAAAGAAAACCTTTTATCATTTATCATTGTAATGGGCATCCTGTAAAATTAATCTTTCCTTTACAAATATGAATAATTTTTTTTTTTTGCTTTATTTTTTCAGTTGCTCAGAACAGAAAGAGTATAATACATATAAAGTCCTCTGAAATCTCTCCCGTAAAATACTTGTTTTAAACTCTCCCTCAGGTCTTGCTAAATAGTTTTTTCTTCTTTTTCTCATAAACCATTCAAATGAATCATTGCAGCATAGAGCATCTTGTATTATCAGAAAAACACAGAACTTGGCATATCCAGTCAAAGCTGTGCTATGCCTAATTCAGAAGTGGGTAACTTCAGATGCTGAATGAAATAGTCAGTGAAATTCTTTAAGTCTAAAATAAGTCACATGTAAATGAAGCCTTGTTCTAACCATTATCAGTTATAGTTTTATAACCTGGAGAAGAGGGGGTTTGTAGCCATTTCTCATTTATTTAGCATCACGATGAAAATAAATGAAATTAGAAAGCTGACACCTACTACAGAATAAAACCAGCAAGTGCTAGGAAATCATTTACTATCCATGGGAACTGTAAGCAGCACAGTCAGCTGTGAGGATGGCAAATCACTTGACAACCATAACTGCGAAGAGGAATGAATAGCAAGGTGGGGAAAATCCAAGTTCAGCAAAAAGGGACAAATACATAGCACGACAAAGTTGCTTCACAAGTATAAAAGCTAACGTGGCTTTCCACATCTCAAATTAACAGGGCGTTAAAATATCGTATAATACAGATTACTTAAGTGCCAGTGCGATATAAGCACTCAGTGCCACTTCTTTGGGTTTTCTTTTTCATCAGTAGATATTAGAATTTAACATGTCTGATTTTAAGTCATTTTAATGACAATATTCACATAACATTAGAATCATGCTTAAGTACTATATTGAATCAAACCCTTAAATGAAAAAGTTTTTTATGTAGATGGCACGACGTTTCAAAGTTAAGCTATTCTGGTAAAAGTGGTCACACTGTGCTAATTTATTCATAAACTCACATATACTACAATCTAGTTTTCATTTTCTGAAATCTACTCAGTTTAAAAAAAAAAAATCACTTCAGTTTTCATTTTAGGTATTAGTATATGCTTATACAGTTGTAAAAAAAACCCACAGAGATGTAGGAGAAGAAATATATTTTACCATAGGCTGGTAAAAGCATCCAATTAGTATCCGCTAGTGGTTGTTCAGGTTGGCAGTGCTGAGGTAGCTAAAAGAGGTGCAAAGACAATCAAAAGGGACTTTAGAGAACTGGGGCAATTACTCGAAGGATCAGGTGGCCAGGTAGTGTTTTCCTCCATCCCATCGGTAGCCAGGAGACATACAGAAAGGAACAGGACATCCCATCTCATTAACATGTGGCTCAGAGGCTGGTATTTGGGGTTTTTTGATCATGGGGCAGTTTACATGGCACCAGGCCTGCTGGAGACAGATGGGGTCCACCTGTCGCAAAGGCAGAAAAAGATTCTGGCTCAGGAGTTAGCAGGGCTCGTTGAGAGGGCTTTAAACTAGATGCAAAGGGGGAAGGGGATAAAACCAGGCTTGCTGGGGATGAGCCTAGGGATGGCATGCCTGTGTTGGAAAAGAGATCAGTAGATCAAATGAACTGCATTTACACCAATGCATGCAGCATGGGCAATAAACAAGAAGAGCTGGAAGCCACTGCATGCCAGGAAAACTATGATGGGGTTACCATCACGGAAACATGGTGGGATGACTCACACAACTGGAGCGCTGCAATGGATGGCTACAAGCTCTTTAGAAGGGACTGGCAAGGAAGGAGAGGTGAAGTGATAGCCTCGTATGTTAAAGAGTGTTTTGACTGTCTAGAACTCAACGACAGTAATTATAAGGTTGAGTGCTTATGGGTAAGGATCGGGGGAAGGCCAATAAGGCAGATATCCTGGTGGGAGTCTGTTATAGACCACCCAACCAGGATGAGGAGACAGATGAAGTACTCTACAAGTGGTTGTCTAAAGTCTCACAATCTCTAGCCCTTGTTCTTGTGGGAGTCTTCAACTTAACAGATATCTGCTGGAAATACAACACAGCAGAGAGAAAGGAGTCTCAGAGGTTCCTGGAGCGTGTGGGAGGTAACTTCCTGACGCAGCTGGTAAGCGAGCCAACCAGGGGAGATGTCCCACTGGACCTGTTGTTTATGAACAGAGAAGGCCTGGTGAGCGATGTGGTGGTTGGAGGCTGTCTTGGGCTCAGCGACCATGACATGATAGAGTTTTCAATTCTTGGAGAAGTAAGGAAGAGGGTCAGCAAAACCACTACCCTGAACTTCAGAAGGGCAGACTTTGGATTGTTAAGGAGTCTGGTTAGCAGAGTCCCTTGGGAGGCAGTCCTGAAGGGCAAAGGAGTCCAGGAAGGCTGGATGTTATTAAAGAAGGAAATCTCAAAGGCACAGGAACAGGCCGTCCCCATGTGCCATAAGTCGAGCAGGCGGGAGAGAAGACCAGCTTGGCTGAATAGTGAGCTTTGGCTAGAACTCAAGTGAAAAAGGAGAGCTTAATCGCCTTTGGAAGAAGGGGCAGGTGACTCAGGAGGACTAGGTGTTGTGAGGTTATGCAGGGAAAAGATTAGAAAGGCAGAGGCCCAGCTGGAACTTAAGATGGCCGCCACCGCTAAAGATAACAAAAAATATTTTTATAAATCTATCAGTGACAAAAGGAGGGCCAGGGAGAATCTCCCTCCTTTGTTGAATGCGGAAGGTAACTTTGCCACAAGAGATGAGGAGAAGGCTGAGGTACTTAATGCTTTCTTTGCCTCAGTCTTTAATAGTCAGACTGGTTGTCCTCGGGCTTTTCAGGCCCCTGTGCTGGGAGATGGAGATAGTATACAGAATGGAGTCCCAGTTGTTGAAGAGGTGGCAGTCACCGATCTGCTCCTTCACCTGGATGTTCACAAGTCCATGGGGCCTGACGGGATCCACCCAAGGATACTGAGGGAGCTGGCAGAGGAGCTTGCCAAGCCACTCTCCATCATTTATCAGCAGTCGTTGAAAGTCGAAAGCTTTCAACTGAAAGGGTTGTCAAGCATTGGAACACCTGCCCAGGGAGGTGGTGGAGTCTCCATCCCTGGAGGTATTTAAAAGAAGGGTAGCTGTGCCGCTTGAGGATATGGTTTAGTGGTGGACTTGGCAGTGATAGGTTAGTGGTTGGACTCGATGATCTTAAGGGTATTTTCCAAACTTAACGATTCTATGATTCTATGAAATATGAATTATGAGCTTCTTTCAGTATAATCTATCATTATGAATATCTCATGATAGAAGTAGGTTAACTAATTTACCAAATCCTCCTCTGCACTGAGAAATATATTTTAATATTGACAGACTTGACTTCCTTTTTCTGCCATTTAAAAAACACTAACAGAATCTCCTTAGTCAGAGAAGAAGAGTGTAGGGGTTGTATCTAAAACAGAATCACAGACTCGACTCATAGGATGGTAAGGGTTGGAAGAGACCTCTGGAGATCATCTTGTCCAACCCCCCTGCTTGAGCAGGCACACCCAGATCAGGGGGCACAGGAATGCATCCAGGAGGGTTTTGAATGTCTCCAGGGAAGGAGACTCCGCACCCTCTGGCACCCTCACAGGAAAGTTTTTTTCTCATGTTTAGGTGGAACGCCCTGTGTTCCAACTTGTGCCCCTTGCCCCTTGTCCTGTCATTGGGCACTACTGAAAAGAGCCTAGTCCTGTCATCCTGACACCCACTCTTTAAATATTCACAAGTATTGATGAGATCCCCCCTCAGTCTTCTCTTCTCCAGGCTGAACAAACCCAAGCCTCTCAGCCTTTCCTCATACGGGAAATGCTCCAGTCCCCTGATCATCTTGGTAGCTCTCTGCTGGACTTGCTCAAGCAGTTCCACGTCCTTCTTAAACTGGGGGCCCAAAACTAGACACAGTACTCCCAATGTGGTCTCACTAGGGCAGAGTAGAGGGGGAGGATAACCTCTCTCGATCTGCTGGCCACACTCCTTTTAATGCAGCCCAGAATACTGTTGGCCTTCTTGGCCACAAGGGCACAATGCTGGCTCAGGGTCAGCTTGCTGCCCACCAGCACTCCCAGGACCTTCTCAGCAGAGCCGCTTTCCGGTAGGTCAGCCCCCAACCTGTACCAGTTAATGGGGTTGTTCCTCCCCAGGTGCAGGACCTTGCACTTGCAAAAATGGCTGACTTGGTAACACACTGCAAAATAAGTCCAGAAAATAGCAGCAGCCAGACCCTGCTTTGAGAATAGGTTTGCGGTGCAGACAGAATCTGCTTCTGCTTCACTGATAAAGTTGAGCATTCTACTGATTTCTGATCACTAAGTAAAAGAGTAATTTGCAGCATAAGGTGTCCAGGTCACAGGAGCAAAGCTTCTTTGAAGGGGGAGAAAATTTACCAGTGGGAGATCAAGTGCTGACCCGTGCTTATTAGAGCTGCAACTCGTTCACGTGTATAGTTTTCAAAAGTGTTTTGGCTCTGCAAGAGTTGATGAGCAGAGTTTAACATCCTGCTGGGAAAACATTAGGTTTTGTACCCAAGTGTGGATTGTTTAAATTCATCTAGAGAAGAAAACCCTCTCTAGGTGCAAAGGCTTACATGAAATATATACTTTTAATAAAGTATTTTGGGGCAAAAAGAATAATACTGACTTTCCGTCCCAGGTAAAGATACACTTATGCTGGAAAAAATTTGAAGCTGATGGGCCTAGGACTTATATGTACAGTACACTGGACACCTCTAAATATTTTATATATTTATATATGTATATATGTATGTTCAGGGCATTAAAAAATATGTAATAAAATGCTGTTGCAGAACAACCTCCTTCCTCAAAAAAAAGCCATTAAAAACACAAAATATGTATTCAGCTACCATTACTGTCTTTACTTCTGTCTCATATACACAGAATATAAGCATAAAAATTTAGTTTTCTTCTGCCTGGTTGTGAACATTTTAATAAGTATTTTTTACAAATCAGATTAATGATTCAATACCCTCAGCAAATGAGTCACATGATGTGTCAGCTAGCAAGTTTTTGGTTTTGCTTTTTGTAAAGTAGAGGATTATCTTTGATTATTCTTGAAACAAGGAAAAGTTCACTGTCTCTATCACTGGTAATTTAATGTAATAAAGAAAGTCCTACATTTTCAATGGCCACTCCCTTAGATTTAATCTACTTTTTTTCTACTCACAATCTCACTGAGATCAAAATGGCCATGACAGTTCACTACGAGCTGAAATTCAGTCCTAGCAAGCAGACAGCCCAACTAATTTGTTGTTAAGGAATCACATATTATTTGGTTAGAAAAGAAAAACAGAAGTGGATTTATCTTTTTTAAAAGATATTTTGCTTTTGTTTAAGTTACTGATTTAAAATTTTCCAGAAGTCACTCAAAAGACTAAGTTTTGGACAACCGTCCTAAAACAAAAAATTGAAGTAAATCTGGACTAGAGCAGGAATTTTATTATTCAGCAAAATTCTGCACCTCTGGATCATAGTAAGGACTGGTTCAACTGTGTCATACAAAAACAAGACTCTCACAAGGAGGAGAAAAAATTCAGTTTGTGCGAATTATCATGAAAAGACACTACATGATTGTTTAGAAACAAGACCCAGTCCCTTGTATCTGTGTGGGTTGCTGTTTCAGGACGTGTCTCTGCAGTGCTGTGGGATGCTGCCCTGCAGGCACTCAGGTCCCAGGAGTAGTGTAGCACACTCAGGGGTGCTAACGTGGGGCCAAGAATTAACCAGGCTGCATCTGCACAAAAGCTTGGTGAGGCTGGATCTCCTGGCCTGGCAGGACTGCACTGCGAATGGCATAGCAGCCTAAGAAAGCACAGTAAAGAGGCTCTATTAATTAAGCAAGTAAAAAGGTACTACTTTTTAATGCCATGGAGAGGTGGTATTTTGAGCTTATCAATGGGGGCTCAAAAACCAGAAGATGGATAAAAAGATGTAACGATCACTCTCTTAAACTTGACCTTTTTACGTTTGAGGTGACTTTTGTACGTTTGAGGCTAGCAGTGCTGAAAAAGAGGCTACATGTTCAGATCTGTTCAAAATAAAATACCTGAGACTTACAAACAAAGGCCTTTGAGACTGTGAAGCTTGAGGTCACTCTACAGAACTCGATGCTGGTTGTGCTGAGCACACTGCAGAGCTTTAGTTGTAAAGAAACATTTCAAAATACGCAGCTCTGAAGCAAAAATTGTTATTTATTATTTAACAACTATGTATAGTGATGATCCATAGTAGAGTAGAAGCCTATTTCTGACACAAAATCTGAACAGTTGACAGATAACTGTTTTACATAAGGTTCATGGCTCTGTGCCACATGGCTGCTCTGCACGGGAGAGCGAGCCTCGCTTGCCAAACAGAATAAAGTAAATCAGTGTACTATCAATAGGATGTAAAATGACTCTAGTTCTGAAATTCTGTGCCGAGAATCCCAAGAGCTATGATTTATCAAAAAAAAACTTTTGAATCTTGGAAAAACAAAGAAGCTATCTTAACATAATCACATTTTTTAAGAAGAAAGCTCAGCTCATCAATAGACAAAAATTTTGTGAAGAATTAATTTTGATGAGCCCTTTTGCAAGCTCTAGATTATCAATCTTGTTTTTCTGGAATGAAAACAAGAGTCTCATTTTTCTGAAGAATCTAGAGATTTTTTTATCTTAATCTTTCCACAAATACTACTTTTGTGTAAACTCACAAAAGCATATTTACAATATGAATTAGCAACATTAACAGCATTATTTTTACACTGATGACACTAAAATAAGCTCAAAATATACGTAGCTCTAAGGCTTTTTCTCTTTCCTTTTTTTTTTTTTCCTGTCTAGGCACCCAGTAAACTGGTTCTTTGCATATATTTCATATAAAGTCCGACACGAAATTTAGGCAACAGCTTAAATGTTTGTAATGAAGAACTTGTGAAGAATTGAACTGTGTGCTTCAACATCATACCAGCAATTTTCAAGGCAATAAAAAGTAATGTAAAAGCAATAGCCAGCCCACACAAGCAGCCATATAGTCCAAGACATTTAGTCTATTTACGAAAATAGTAAGACAGTATTTTGCAAAACAGAATTGAGAACGATACGCTAGAAAACTGTTACTTTACTACTGCTGTCAAATTATGGCCTAAGGCAGTGTTTCAACAAGCAGTACAAAAATCTAACCTTGTCACAAATTGTTGCCTTCCTTCAAACAGTTGAAAGGGGAGGTGGGAAAGGGAGGAGGAAAAAAAAGAGACATATATCTTGTGGATAAAAGCACCTAATCCCAGTTTAGCTCTGGTACCATAACTCTTCTCAAAGAGCAACGTAAGGGGAAGCAATTTCATAGCTAGGTCTTACTAGGTGACTGAATATATGGATTCCATTAACTGAATACATAGCTATGGAGTCCATTAATTTGTACTGGCAATTTGATGTTTGGCAGGGGTGATGCTGGTATTTCTTAAGCAAACGGGCCATCAACTGAACAGCACACTGGGGTGTATTAGTTTCCTAGGATTATTAAGAGAAGCTAATGGAAATGCTGATAATGTTTATTGGGCTGGTTAGTGGTGTATGCAAAGGTACCTGAAGTATGCTTAGGGACAGGAACATATCATTACTGATGTTTTGAGTTGAAAACCTCTTATCAAATGCCACAAACAGGACAGGGGACCTGTGGTATATTGAGTTCATCACTTGAAGCTGTCATTGTCCTAGATTACATTTTCTTGGATGCGGTCCAGAATGGGGAGTAGAAAGAAGGCAAGGATGTTGCACACCTGCCTATTCAGCAGTTGCCACAATGGCCCAACGGAGCCAGATGCAAAGGCATAGGCATGTGTCAGCTCACGGCTCAGTGAGCTGCAAGGGAATCCAGCTGATTTGCAGGCCACTATGACAGGGCTGACAAATGCATGAGAGTCACGTGGCATCTGTGCTCCTGGCAGCTACGGAACTGGTCCCAAATCTTTGTGAAGCTTTGTGTTTTTGTGAACATCTTTCTTTCCCTGCCCTGCTTTCAAAAAATCCAAAGGAACACTGTAATATATTACACCTATGTCACATCACTCTTTTCTTCTGTACCCTTTTTTCCTTAATATTACATCTTACTCTTCTTAAAAGGTTCACCAATTAATTTTTTTCTGCTAATGACTGTCAGACAAAAAGTCTGGAAAGTGACAGTAACAGAATACTGTTTTTTTTCTGTTTGCTCAACAGTACTCCTTGTGAATGTGCCACGTTTAAGACCATTGAATCAAGTGGAGAAAGATACATAAGTAGTTGATATTACTACAGTAACTGAATGTTGGCAGTCAATAAAAAAATAATTGTGTGTGTGTTTTGCAGCAATGAGAATCTGTGTATCTTCACACTGCTTCAAAAGGGTGCAATTCTTACTTGGGTACAACAAATGAGGAACCAGCCATCAGCTTTAGTAAAGGCTGAAAACCTGGTCCCTGGCCATGAAAATACATAATTTTAAGGGCTTAATTTATTTTCTTTATTCTGT
This sequence comes from Phalacrocorax aristotelis, assembly GCF_949628215.1. Taxonomy (NCBI): domain Eukaryota; kingdom Metazoa; phylum Chordata; class Aves; order Suliformes; family Phalacrocoracidae; genus Phalacrocorax; species Phalacrocorax aristotelis. The sequence continues at coordinate 15,722,852 of NC_134285.1, forward strand.
GTTATTAGTTTTTGGTGCTTTTCTGCAGCATATCAAGACTCTACAAACCACAGTATCACTATGGCTAATCTATAATAACATAACTATCTGGAGTTCATTCCATCTTTTGCATGAGGTCATGAAACTCAATTACTAAGTGAGAAAAAAAAGTGAAAAGCCAAAACAATGATGTGGTGCTCATGTCAGGCTGTGGAGCTGCCACAGTTATTGCTGTGTGAAGCTGAAGCACTTCAGAAATTTAGAACGTTCAAAGCAGCCCATTACCAGCCCACGCACAGCGGCACAGGACCAGTGTCATTTACAGGGACTTCCTCAAGGTAAAAGGCGCCAAGTTTGACCTGCCTTTCCCCTGCCTCCTTATTTTTTATCTTAAATAACATTATTGATGTAATTCAAATGTGCACACTCTGGGGTTTTTCCCCTCTCAAAATAAACACTCCTCTGTACCGTTTTTTAAAATGTCAGTACATCAGAAATCATTAGAGAACTAAACAAAAATAATGCAACACCTGCATATAATAGAGAAATAAATTGCAGGAACAAACAGGTTTCAGTATTTAATGGCATGAGTAATGAATTAAAAATTATGTTTAAATTATCTGAAGGTCATAGAAAAAGCCTCAAAGATAGATAGGTAGTTAAACAGACCTTAAAAGGAAGACTTAAATAGGTAATCCTTTAGTATTCTAGCAAAAACAGTCTGTCTTTCACTCTCTATTTAAATTAAAATACCACTCAGTGGCTGACCTTTTTAACATGGCCTGAGGGAGCAGCGTATGATCTTGTTAGAAAATAAGTAATATTGAAAGAGCAATACTATTAAAAAGCAGAAGATGATGGAACCCACAGATCAAAATTTGTTTGCTTAGGAAGATTAACTTTTATGAAAAGGCTGTCCTTACTGTTACAATCAGAGAAACTACTCCTGTTACCTTTTTGTTAACTAGTTTATGGACTCTGTTAATAAAGACCAATAACAGAGTTTAAAAACAAACAAACAAAACAAACAAGCCAAATCACAGGTTTTCTGAGATGTCAACAAGTGCCACTTCTTTTCAGCATCTTACTTGGAGGCCAGCTGTAGAAGAGATGGACTTCCCTAACTGCCTTACCCTGAACATTGCCGTAAATGTTGTGCTTCACCTTAACACCCTGACTTCTATATGTTTATCAAGAGTTATATTTATCAAGAGTTATGTTTATCGAGATCCTGCCAAAAAGTAAAGGTGGAGGGCAAGACTTTGGTATTCTGAAAAGTTCACACAAAGATATCTGAGACTGTAAGATAGCGGTTACATTGCTGTAAAGACCTCAACATTTTTATGAGGGAATACAGATATGGCTCTTTAAAAACCTTCACCTGACTTTGCATCTCTGGTATGAGAACGC